>NC_141046.1:33456924-33704424 GCF_041138505.1 Cibotium barometz
TCATATTGTATTGGAAGAAATAGGTGCAGCTAGTGGTGAACCCTGGGCACCTTCAAAGTTGTATTGGAAGTAGACTCCTTTTTGGTAATCTAACCATAAAGGGAGGGGGTCAGGCCATCTTCTAGCCCTTAGTGTGGTGTACTGTGCAGCTTTGTCATCTTGTCTTATCTGGCATGCATATTGGTATTTTCAGGTTTTATGATTGATTAGATTTTTCGTGTTCAGTTACCCCTTCCGTTTACATTGGTATCAGAGCCTGGCTTTCTACATAGTTGTGCCTAATATGATGCTGGATATGGCTATAAGGAGTCATTATCCATGAGAGAAGGTTGGGATTTTGAGGTAGCCCTCGCCTTATTGTCGCGGCTCGAAAGAGGTTACCTTTGGTTTAAGCGGCAGTGAGCGTGCGGAAAGACTTCGTGGTCCTCCTGTCTGTGTAGGGACACTGTTGCACCCTTGCAGTCTGTTCGGTATTATACTTGGAAAACTGGTAGAGAGCGATTCCGGGGCACGGAAAATTCTTTTCTTTATGAAAAGTTGAAAGATACATTATGGCCAGCGAGTCTAATCATTCTGTGGAGGACTGTATCACCCGTATTTGCCGCATGCGGGAAGAAGATAGAGACAGGGATCATGTTGGGGCTTTGGCGGGTAACGATCCATCGTTATCTGGCAGGGGTGAGGATCAGCAGGATATTGATGCCTTGATGAATGAGCTTGAAGAGCTCCGTGCTTTTCAAAGAGATCCTGATGTACAGAGGGTCATAGAATCAAAGTCTCATGTCAAGGCTGATGTGGTCACTTTTGATGCAATTGCCAACAGATGGGAATCGACAAACCTCGAGAGTTGGCTGTTGCTTATTTAAAAAGTCGTGGCGAAGTTGTTTCCGATGATGAGGGCAAGTGGATCTTCACACGGCAGCCTCGCAGGCTATCCCATGAAGGGAATTCCGATGATGTTGTGAGAGGGCATGCAGCTTGCACCAGTGATGTAAGAGGGCATGTAGCCCGAGTAAGTGATGTAAGTGGGCATGCAGCCCGAGCAAGTGTTTTGAGGGGGCTTGCAGCCCATGCAACAGATTTGAGGGGGCATGCAGCCCGAAGAGATGTACATCGACATGCAGCTCGTGGGGATGATGAGAGGTTTTCAGCCCATTTGAGAGATGTAGAAGATCTTCATGCATTGTCGGTGGTGTCTCCACCTTCTAGGTGTGTTCCTGCTCCTAAAGTTCCATCCAGAGTGGAAGGTGTTATCTGGGCATCGTCGCCAACGTAGGCATGATGAGGAGGATGATGTATTAGAGCGTTGGGATGCCCATCATGGCAAGAAGTCCAAAGAGTTCAAATCAGGGAACGGAACAAGGACATTAAATTCGAGAGTGGAAGGTGTTATCTGGGCATCGTCGCCAACGTAGGCATGATGAGGAGGATGATGTATTAGAGCGTTGGGATGCCCGTCATGGCAAGAAGTCCAAAGAGTTCAAATCAGGGAACGGAACAAGGACATTAAATTCGAGAGCTATAATGGAAAGTTGGATTCTACCAAGTCACTTGCTTTCATAAGGCAATTTGAAATAGCCTTTTGCACTGAGGAATTTACCGAGAAATCTATGCTTAGGCATGTGGATATGCATCGTAAAGAGACTGCAAGTGATTGGTGGATGGCAAAGCTTTTGGATAGGACAGCTGCCCGTACATGGAGTGCTTGCAAAGAACAATTTTATGATCAGTTCCTTCCTCCTTACTTTGAGAAGGATGTACGAAAGGAATGGGATTGGCTAACACAGGATGAAGGCGAATCCGTTTCTTCTTATGTTTCAAAGTTTTGGCGGATTCTTCTCAAGGTTACACCTTTCATGACGATTAGTGAGGACGAGAAGAAAAGAAAGTTTGAGTCAAGGCTGCAATGAATCATTCAAAAGAGCCTTGTAGTGTACTCCCACAACACTTTACAGGAGCTCATATACTCAGCAACTATTTCTGAGGAGTTGCATGGCAAGGGAGCATCAAAAAGACAAGAATTCAGCTCATACAAGGGAAAATTCAGAGCTGGAAATGAGCAGAAAAAGGGTGGACAGCCACCTAAGTTTATGTCTCACGAGTCCAAGGATGCAAAAGGGGGCTTAGAAAAGAAGCCGGGGGGTAAAAAGGATGATCCTAAGCTGTCCAGGCAGTATATCTTTGATTGCATGAGAGAGGGGAAGTGCTTCTCATGTGGGAGCAAAGATCACATGAAAGCTCAATGCCCCCAGAATCTCAAAAAGAATAATGTGCAGGATGCCAAACCGAGTGTGAATGTTATACCCGATGTTCAGGGTAACACTGCACATGAACCAAAGAGCAGGATTTTATGCAAAGCTTGGGGCAAGTTAAAGGACCAAACAGCTTTATTCCTTTTTGATAATGCCTCAACAGATAACTTCATATCCATACAAATGGCTGCTGCTCTTGGGTTAAAGCCTGAGGAATTGGGCATGGACTTTCATACAGATGTTGCCTTTGAGGGCAAGGAAGTTAAGGTCACTCCCATCATTGGGAAGCTTCGCATACAAATACAGGGATATTTGGATCATGAGGGCAAGGAAGTTAAGGTCACTCCCATCATTGGGAAGCTTCACATACAAATACAGGGATATTTGGATCATGAAGACTTCCTCGTGGCACCACTTACAGGATGTGATGTGATACTTGGGATGCCTTGGCATTACCGTTTGGATCCCAAGATTTTGCACAAAGAAAAGAAAGTTATGTTTACTCATAGGGGTAGGGAAGTTTGTATTGATGTGGGTACTACTAGGAGTACCATACCCGTTGTAAGCCATATATCTATTTCAAAGGCAATAAAGAAATCAGCTTGTTCTTACTTGGTCTTTGTACATGATAATGTTGAGCAAGATTGAGCCCAAGCTTTTGTGATGGCTGCCCCGACTACACTTCATATGTTCTCTGAGTCTGCAAAGTTGTATGGCTCCAACTACACTTTGTGGAAGGTGAAGGTGAAATCAGCCTTGTGTGGTGTGGATCTCTGGGATTGGCTTGTTACACTTGCCAATGCTACCCCGCCTACCCGTGTTTCCGGTTGTGTGACTCAGGCATAGATTGATATTTGGCAGGCAAATGATCGTCGTGTTTTCTCTTTTTTGATGTTGAATTGTCAAGATTCTGTTCTCTCTCATGTGCATACAACAGACGCTGCACATGAAGTTTGGAAGGCATTTGCAGATCTTTACGAGATTAAGTCTTCGGGACGGATTTTGGCTTTGGAAAAGTAGCTTATGAACTTGTCAGTTTCTACCTTTCCATCTTTATCTGCTTTCATCTCGAAGATAAAAGATCTCTAGGACGAGCTTGTTGTTTGTGGCAAGGATATCTCTACAGAGGATATGGCTATTCGGCTTCTCTCCAAGCTTCCAGAGTGGTTTGATGCTTATTTTCAGTCTCTTGTTTCTTCTCCTCGTCCTGTTCTAGTTACTTGGGAGGAAGTTCTCCCCTCCATTATGTAGATTGAGTCTCACTTTGAGGAGCAGATTGGCACCACTGGTGGCTCTGATGGAGCTTTGGCTGCACGAGATAAAGGGAAGAATCAATAGAAGAAAGGGAAAGGGGGTTCTAACAAGAACTCCAAGGATAACGACAAGGATAAAGACAAAGACAAAAACAAATCTTCTAAAAACAAGGACATTGAGTGTCATTATTGTGGCAAGAAGGGTCATAAATCGCCCCAATGTTACAAGAAGAAGTGAAATGAAGAAGCAAAGAACTCTTCCTCTACAGCGGTGTCTCAGACCAAGAAGGATGATGGTATTCTTCTATTAGCAAGTACTCGTCATGTACTTGCTCTTGTGAGTTCTCAATCGCGGTCGCAGATTGTGGATAGTGGTGCTACTGCTCACATGGAGATTGGTTCGAGGACTTCACTGCCAGGACAGGCGAGATCACTTTGGGTGATTCTTCTTCCGTGCTAGTGCATGGACATGGCACCATCCCCATCTTCCGCTCCTTTGAGGACAAGAGGTACTTCTCTGACGTTTTGTACATTCCAGATTTGGCATTTAACCTTTTGTCAGTGAGTGCTCTTACAACTCAGGGTGCGGAGGTGATCTTCTCTCGTTATGAGATTGAAAGAATGGCTGTAAAACAAAAAAACAGCAAATAGATCTTGCAAAGAAGCACATGTGGCTGCAAGAATGAGGTCATCAACATAAAGCACAATATGCATATATCCCCATCAGAAAGAAACACATAGAGGTTTGGATCTGCATATGACCTCTCAAAACCAAGAGATAGCAAGAAAGCATCAATCTTTTGATACCAAGCACGAGGTGCTTGTTTGAGACCATAAAGAGCTTTCTTCAACAAGTAAACATGGTCCTCATGTCCTTGAATCACAAAACCAGGAGGTTGCTCCACATAAACTTCCTCCTCTAAATCACCGTTTAGAAAGGCAGATTTAACATCCATCTGGAACACAGGCCATCTGAAACGAGCAGCCAGAGCCAAAACAATACGAATGGAAGTAAACCTGGCTGTAGCAGCAAATGTCTCATCAAAGTCCTCGCCGGCCTTTTGAGCATATCCACGAGCAACAAGACGGGCCTTGTACTTATCCAAAGTACCATCTGCATGAAACTTGACTTTAAGACCCATTTGACACCGATGACTCGTCGATGTAAAGGCCGTGGTACTAAATCCCATGTATGATTCCTCTCAATAGAGGACATCTCGGCTTCCATAGCCTGTCGCCACTGTGGTTGGGCAAGGGCCTCCTCTGGAGATTCGGGCTCATCAATCGTCTGCAAAGTACTCATAAGAGCATAATTCATTGTGGGAGTGGGAACTGTTAAAGTGAGTATCTCATGTGGAAACGAGTCGTAACTAAGTGAGTCGGCCATTCCATTGTGAGGGTATATATACCCATGCCCACCCATTGTAATATCTAACTATTCATTGCTAATACACGTCAAGCGTTGTTCGCCAACCTCTCTCTCTCTCTCTCTCTGCGTCAACTTCTCTCTCGCTCACTGCCTGTGTAAAGCTTCCGCTGCACCAACTCTGACATGGTATCAGAGCTTGAAGGCTTCTGATCCTTGGACACACACAAGGCACGAGGGAGGAGATGCGCGGCAGACTGCGTTTGCATCAAGGCTAGAGCAAACCTGCGTTTCTTCTTGAAGCAGCCAAAGCACCCAAGGCCAGCAAAAGCTACGGAAAGTTGCTGTGCAAGGGGCAGCGAGGAGTCGGAGGGGAGCTCAGAATCGAAGGCACCGGAGCAAGGCGAGCTGGTGGCGCTGGACAAGGGATTTTCATTCGAGCTGGACGAGCTGCTGCGGGCGTCCGCCTACGTTCTTGGCAAGGGCGGCCTAGGGATCGTGTACAAGGTAGTGCTGGGCAGTGGGCTGCCGGTGGCCGTTCGACGGCTGGGCAAAGGCGGTGCCCAGCGCTTCAAGGAGTTCGAGATGGAAGTTCAAGCCATCGCCTGCGTCCGGCACCCTAAGGTCGTCAGGCGGCAGAGCAAGAGGAGGCCAGTGGCACCGCTCGTGCAGTAGGAGTGTAGCCGCATGAGAACCGCCGGCTGGGAGAAGAGAAGGCGAAGGGAGGAGACGTGCGTTATCGAAGACCGGGTCGACTGAGAAAAGGTGGACGGAGTTTTCGAGATGGGACTCCCGTGTTCGAGCAAGGATGACAAACTGAATGGCGACAATTATGCGCATTGGAACTTGATCATGAGGCTATGGTTTAGTAGAAAAGGCTTATGGGACATTGTTGATGGCTCGGAGGAATGTCCCCGAAGGGATAGCAATCGGTTCACACGTCTTCAAGAGGAGGAGTTTCTCAAATCTCTTGTGGATTGGGATGCTCACAATGCGAAGGCGATGTCGGCGATTGCAGAATCTCTCACCAAGGAAATTTCCCCTGCCATTCAGACTTTAAAGACTGCCAAGGAAATGTGGTCAAAGCTTGCAGGAATGTTTGATCGAGACTCAACAATGCGAGCAGTAACCCTTCTCGGCCAGTTGTTTTCCATCAAGTTTGAAACCGGGACCTCTATGCAGTCACTTCTAATGAAGGCAAAGGTTATCCATGATCAGTTATCGGCTATGAACAGTGCATTAACTAGTACCCAGTTAGCTGCCTTGGTTCTTACGAAGTTGCCTGAGGAGTACGAGATGGTCTCGAGGGCATTACGCTTACAAGTCACGAAGGAAAAGCTGGAATTTGATGATCTCAGCTCTTTTCTCATTGAGGAGGAAGCAGTGCTCATTTCCCAAGACAAGATTCGAGTTCCGAAGGATGTAGAATCGGCACATACTGCATCGGAATCCAATAAGAAGTCTAGGAGCCGCCAAAGAGGTGATAGTCCAAGTGGTAAAGTGTTTGCCTAGGACCGAAAGGTCTTGGGTTCAAACCCTGCTTGGACCCCTTGACGGCACCTCTCATCCGCGCTCTCCATAAGCTTCCCTTTCGGCGTCGATCGTGTTCTGGCCGCCTTTCCTAGGAGGACTCCAGTGTAGCCCCTCCGCTCTCTGTGGTCGAGTGTGCTCGTCGCCCTCTTCAGAGGGCCGCGTAGATGATCTTGTAGCTCACGACACCAGCGTGTCTGGGACGTTGAGCGAGTTGTAATGTTAACTATTAGTAGGATCTCTCTCCCGGAAAAAAAAAAGAAGAAGTCTAGGAGCCGTTGTTATAAGTGCGGAAAGCGAGGGCATTTGGCTCGGGATTGCAAATCCAAAGCTAAAGCTCAAGGCTCGACGAATGACAAAGGCAAAGGGAAAGCTGACGAGGATGACAGTGACAGTGATTCTAAGAGGGATGCTACGGCGTCTGCCGGTGTGGCGAGGACTACACTGGCACATGCTCCAGCATTCTAGCTTGGTGGATGGATGCTACCACGTGCTTCAGCCAGAGAGAGGCATGTGAGTGGCTGAGAGGGGCAGTCTGTGCTCCCGTTTTGGTGATTTGGACCCGTGTGTCGGAGTTCAAGGCACATGCATCTGGCATGGAATAGCTTGACAAATCTATGGACGTGATGTGTTCGTAGTTCATTGGTAGTAGACTATGGATGGGATGAGTTCCTGGTTCATTGTGTAGCAGAATTTTGGGTGTCGTGTGTGACAGTTCAAGCATTCAGAGATTTTTGGACGTGATGTGCTCTCAGTTCAACGAATGGGGGATCATGGATGTGGAGTTGTCTGCAATTCATTATTCTATGTGGCAGCTAAAGCTCAAGATGGCATTTTCTTGAGGAGACAGGTTGTTTGGTGCATTTTCCGAGGTGTACTTGGTATCCGGCCAGTACTGAGGTGTCCATGGTTGCATCTGCATCGACTTGGTTTCTTCATCTATGTCCACTATGAGCTACAGAGAGGGTGTTAAAGTGAGTATCTCATGTGGAAACGAGTCGTAACTAAGTGAGTCGGCCATTTCCATTGTGAGGGTATATATACCCATGCCCACCCATTGTAATATCTAACTATTCATTGCTAATACACGTCAAGCGTTGTTCGCCAACCTCTCTCTCTCTCTCTCTCTCTGCGTCAACTTCTCTCTCGCTCACTGCTTGTGTAAAGCTTCCGCTGCACCAACTCTGACAGAACCTGAGAAGATCTCCTCATACCGGATGAAGAAGTAGAGACCTGGTCATGCAACTGACTGTCAGAAAGGCCAGAATCTCAAAGTAATTGCTGGACCCAACGGGGTGGACCAGCCCTCCTCACAAATGTGGAAGAGGAAGTATCCGCAGTTGTAATGGACGCACCCGGGGATGAAGAAGGGACATCCGAGCGTGTGGGAGATGATGTAGAGGCTGTCCGGACTGGCTGAGAAGTTCCGGAAGACGGTCCAGCACTCTGTATGGGGCTGGAAACAGCAGAAACAGGGGCTGAAACAGTAGCAACAACGGGTTGAATCGCTGCTGAAGTCACCGGAGGCACAGGGGGTGATGAAGTGCCTGATGGGAGCAAAGAAAATTCACCGATATCGGGCGGAAATGGATCAATATCCTCAGAAAACTGCATGGGTGAAGAGGAATCAAATCCAAAGAGGGTCTCATCAAAGCGAGCATCACGAGATATGATGATGTCCTCCAACGCAGGATCCCAAAAGCGGTATCCTTTCGACTTTGAACTATATCCCGTAAAGATCATCCTCTTCGACTTCGGGGAAAGTGTAGTCCTTTTTTGACCTAGCACATGTACAAACACAACACAACCGAAAACTCGTAAGTGTGAGATGGAGGGCTTATGTCCAGAAAACGCCTCCTCTGGTGTCTTCCCATCGACCGCCTTTGCGAGAGAGCGATTGATGAGATAAACTGAGGTAGCCACAGCTTCACCCCAGAAAGAGGGAGGAAGACTCGCATGATGCAAGAGGGATCGAGCCATCTCCTTCACTATTCGGTTCTTCCGCTCCACTACTCCATTTTGCTGAGAAGTATAAGGAACAGTCGTCGGCCGCTGGATGCCTTTAGAAGTAAGAAACTCATCAAAAGGTACAAACTCACCACCATTGTCAGTTCGTAAGAATGAAACTTTGCTTTGAGATTGGTTCTCAACCATTGGAAGCCAAGACCTGAAATTGGCAAATGCATCAGATTTGCGTGCCAAGAAACACACCCATACCTTCCGTGTGAAGTCATCCACCAAGAGCATATAATAACGGGCCCTGCCAAGGGACTCAACCTCCATAGGGCCAGCCAAGTCTGCATGGATCAACTCAAGTCTCCGAGTAGCTCTATGTGTAGCCTCTTCTGGAAAGGACTCCCTGTGATGTTTCCCCATCATGCAAGAGGAACAAATGTGTGGGAGAGCTCTCAACTCTGGAAGTCCACTAACAAGTTGCTTGGAATGAAGCTTCTGCAGAGCGGCAACAGGCACATGACCAAAACGTGAATGCCACAAAGAAGTATCTGCAATAGAAACTAAGGCATGGGAGGGAGAGAAAAGCTGATGAAGATGAGATTCCGAGGAAGAAATCTGAGAAGAGAAGTTGGTGATCTTGTAGAGGCCTTCAATCACCATTTGGCCACCCAATTGGTCCACCCGTGCTTTCTTATCATGTATGTACATTGGATTGGTGTCCATGGCAGTTGTTTATGCCGGGGATTGATGCCAATCATGTGATATTGTAGACTTGGCTTTCCGTTGGGACTTGTGCCTCCGTGTACATGCCCGGAAATGCTTGGTGGATTGGTGTTCCATTGGGTCTGGTACCTCGTGTACTTACCTGGAGCACGTCTATTTTGGTATAGTCTCATGAACGGGGATTGTCCATACCAATGTTGCATTGCATAGCATCTTTATGTGCTTGCTGGCAATTGAAATTGCATGCTGTTTTCATGCTTGCTTGACCAATGTGTAGTTCCGCCCGTGAACCGTGCGTGTGAAACTATCTGCTGACATGGTTGTGTGGCATGTGAACAGGTGGTAAGTATTACCCAATCTAGGCTCAAATAGCCCTTAGGACTTAGCCAATATTTATAAGTGAGTGCGTTTCCACTTCATTAAAGTTTGGGCGCCCAAAAGTCACTTATAAATTATGACCGCTTCCAAGTTCACACTCACTGAAGTCTCGAGGCGGACAAGACTCAATGTCCAGGACCCGATCCTCCCCTTTTACTCATAAATGGGCATCTCCCCATGTCCCTTCACCTGATTGGACCCCAATTCACTTACTTATTAAGAGAAAATTCGTGTTTTCTCTTCATGAAGATTTTTGGAGGCTGAAAACTCTGTTTTTTTACCATTTCTCTCAATTTCCAAGCTCTCCATAGCCATACCCAACTTGCTAGGGTGTTTTCCAAGCTTCCAAGAGTGTTTCCAAATGCTAATCACTCTCCTATACACTCCCAATGACTGAAATTCAGCAAAACAGCTCTCTTTATTGTTGTAATTTCTGGTCTTTTTGCTGAAAACCCTAATTTCAGCTCTCCTTTCTTAAGTTGAACCATAGGGGAAGCTTTCCCTTCCCTTCATCCTCTTGAAGAGCTATTTGAGCCTAGATTGGGTAATACTTACCACCTGTTCACATGCCACACAACCATGTCAACAGATAGTTTCACACGCACGGTTCACGGGCGGCGTCCCCTTACCCAGAACTACACATTGGTCAAGCAAGCATGAAAACAACATGCAATTTCAATTGCAAGCAAGTACATAAAGATGCTATGCAATGCAGCATTGGTATGGACAATCCCCGTTCATGAGACTATATCAAAATAGATGTGCTCCAGGCAAGTACGCGAGGTACCAGACCCAATGGAACACCAATCCACCAAGCATTTCCGGGCATGTACACGGAGGCACAAGTCCCAACGGAAAGCCAAGTCTACAGTATCACATGAGTGGCATCAATCCCCGCCATAAACAACAGCCATCTAAGTAGTTGTCCGCAAAAACTGAAAAGCATCCAAATATGCCTGAAGCACATGCGGGCAATCTCTGAAGAACTCTTCATCTACCCATTTAGCATTAATGGGAAGATAGTTTCTAAACTTCACAAGGTAACGCCTCACAGCTTTCCCTGCACAGCAGGCTTGCGTTCCTTGTGATACACAATCTACTCTGGCTGCAAGATCTCCTCAAGCTCATCCACTTCTGGTGGATCCTCAATGACCATTTCACTGGGCTTTGGCCCTACATACTTGCGAAGGAGACTCACATGAAAAGCATTGTGTATGTGCCAATGACTAGGTAATGCCAATCTGAAAGCCACTTCATTGATCTTCTCGATCGCTCGAAAGGCCCATAGTACCTGGTTGCAAGCTTAGGATATGCACCCTCTTTGCCAGGCCTCTTTGCAAGTCTTGCTTTCACAAATTTCAGCAATACCCAATCATTCTCTTCAACATCCAATTGCCTTCTTGCAATGGCTGTCCGCACCTGAGCAAAAGCAATATCCAAGTCTCTTACATACTCATCAGCTGCAAATATCTCATCCTTTGTGCGAAGGATGGGTGGCAAAACCACCTTACCATAAACAATCTCAAACGGGGCCTTTCCCGTAGATGCATGCGCCGTGTTGTTGTATGCAAATTCCACAACCGGTAAGTACTTCTCCCAAGAAGACTTCTGATCCGCCACATAACATTTCAAGAGATCCAACACAACTGAATTTGCAGCCTCACTTTGCCCATCCGTTTGAGGGTGACAAGCTGATGAGAAGTCCAATTTGGTGTCCATATTATCAATAAGGCCCGCCAAAAGAGACTTGTAGTCCTGGGATCTCTATCCCCCACAATGGACTTCGGCATTCCATGATGTTTGAACACTTGTGCAAGATATATTTTAACCATATGCTCAGCTTTGATGGTCTTTTTGACTGGCAAGAAATGAGCTTGCTTGCTAAACCTGTCCACAATTGTTCAAATTGCATCATTACCCTGCTGGGTACGTGGCAAGTCCATAATGAAATCCATTGTAATACTTTCCCATGCTTGCGTGGAAATAGGCAATGGCTGAAGCAAACCTGGTGCCTTTTGCCTATCAAATTTGACTTTTCGATAGGTGATACATGCACGTACATGTGCCTCTATGTTCTTCCGCATACCTGGCCAAAAGAAATACCGTGCGTAGTAGGCATTATGCCTCTATGACCAGCATATGGAGGAGCATGGCACTCATCCAAAACCTTTTGCCTCATGTCAGACACCACACATAGGCAATTATCTTTCATGAGATAACCCTCTTTGATCACATATGAGGCATGTGCATGACCAGCCATCAAATCAGCCCAAATAGTGGCAAAATCAGCATCGGTATGATACAAATCACGCATGGTAGATAAGTCCCCATGAGAGGCAACCGAGATAGCTGCTACATACGGCTTTCGTGACAATGCATCGGCCACTACATTCTTCTTTCTCAGGGTGTGCAAGATCTGAAAATGAAACATAGAGAGGAAATTGGCCATCCTCATATGCTTCTCTGACAACTTAGTTTGAGTAAGAAAATACCTCAAACTCTGGTGATCTGTCTTTACAGTGAAATCAGTCCCAAGAAGGTAATGTTTCCATATAGTAAGTGCATGAATTACAGCCAAGAGCTTTTTCTCATAAATGCCAAGAGATAGCTCTGCATCATGCAATCTACGACTCTCATAAGCCACGGCATGTCCCTCTCTTGATTAAGGACAGCTCCTATGCAGTTTCCAGATGCATCACATTCCACACAAAAAGGCTTTTGCAAATCCGGAATGATCAACACTGGACCATGAGTAGTTGCATCTTTCAATTTGAGGAATGCATCTCTCTCTACATTAGTCCATTTGAACACGGCCTTCTTCTTTGTCAAATCATGTAAAGGAGAAGCAATCCATGCAAAGTGCCGAATGAACCTGCGGTAGTAAGAGCATAATCCAAGAAAACTACGGATCTCATGCACGGAACTCAATTCGGGCCAATTCCGAATTGCATCAATCTTTGCAGGATCCATTTGCATCCCATCTTTGGACACAATATGCCCAAGATAATGTATCTCTGACAAGAAGAACTCACTCTTCTTTGCATTTATGAAGAGTTTATGCTTATGGAGCTCTTCAAAAACAATAGCCAAATGAGCTTTATGCTCTTCTTCGGTCTTCGACAAGACTAGGATGTCATCAAAGAAGACACCTGTAAATTTCCTGTACCCACGGAATATGCGATCCATCATTCTATTGAATGTAGTCGGGGCATTTGTAAGACCAAAAGGCATAACAAGATACTCATAAAGCCCAAATGCTGTCCTGAAAGCAGTTTTGTGTACATCTTCAAACACTACACGCACTTGATGATACCCACTCTTGAGATCAATTCGGCTAAAGCATGCCGATCCATCCAACTTGTCAAGGATGTCGTCTATGCGTGAAATCGGAAACCGATTCTTATGGTAAGCTTATTTAAAGCTCTATAATCCACACACATACGAAAGGATCCATTCTTCTTTTGAACCAAGAGGACGGGTGAACAATATGGGGAAGAGCTTGGCTGAGCCAAACCCTTCTCAAGAAGCTCATTCACTTGCTTCATGATCTCCTCTTTTTGGGATGCACTTACACGATAGGCTGGCCTATTAGGTGGTGAGCTACCCGGCACAAGATCAATGCGATGATCTTCCGGTCGTACAGGTGGTAACTCATTTGGTAACTCATCAGCAAAACAATCATTGTGCTCTTGCAAAAATTTCAGCCTATCATTACTGAGAGTGTTTACATGTACATTATTTTCCTCAACATAATCTCGTACAAAAATCAAGTACGCAAAAACACTCTTTTTCATTACTTTCTTAATTTGTACATGAGATACAAGGGGAATGGTATCACCCTCTTCACCAGCATCAATTACATGTTCTCGACCTTTATGCATGAAGGTGATCCTGTTGGTCTTGTAAGCCTTGCTCGGATCAATACGTGTATGCCAAGGCTTTCCAAGCAATACATCACAGCCATTCAAAGGCGCCAGAAGAAAATCCTCATGATCCACATAGCCTTGAATGTGTATGCGCAACTTGCCAAAAATAGGCATGACCTGCACTTCTCTACCAACAAAGGCAGTCCCTGCTTCAATTTGAGGACCCATGTCCTCCACTTCAATACCCAAAGCAGCTGCCATCTGTGTGGATATGAAATTTTCAGATGCACAATCATCAAACATGAACAAAGCGGGCTGATCTTTGAGCTGTCCCCAAGCTTTACATGCAACCCTATCTTTGCTATCATGTGAAGTGTTGCCCTGCACGTCCGGAGCCATAGCGCATTAGGTTTTGATGCATTTGCATTATCACGCTTCTTCTTGTTTGGGCATGCCTTTGCAATATGCTCGGTGCTACCACGAGTAAAGCATTTCCCCTCACTCATGTATTGCTCTTTCTGTTCCGGAGTGAGACCATAATCTCTCAGTTGGAAGGGACGCTTCTTGGTAGTGTTATTTTGAGCCTTTGGACCATTTTTATTTCGGTTTTGGTCCTTTTTAGGTGGCTGTCCATCATTTTGCAAGTTTTGGATAACCCTCTCTTTGCCTTGAAACGAGGGTTTAGCCTTATTGGATCGACTCAATTTGAGTTCCAATTGTTCGATGGCGGTGGCGGGTGCGATTAATTGGTGTAAGGTATGACCAGGATACATTTGTAGTCCCGCTTTGTACACGGGTTGCAATCCTGAGTGAAACCTCCTCTTCCTTTCCGCCTCGGTGACATGCATAAATGGAGACACCTCCAAGAGCACTTTCCAAAACTTTTGTACATATGCATTTACCGATTCCCCCTCATTTTGCTTTACCCAATCCCACTTCAATGTTATCTCATTCAATGCATTGGGAGGCAAGAATTGAGCATAGAACCTCTCCTTGCACTCTTCCCATGATCTAACAAGATTCGGTGAGAGCTTCTCCGTAAGCCACCAATGGGCAGCAGTGCCTTTCATGAACATGCTTACATGCCGGATCATGGATTTCTGAGTGAAATCCTCATCACTGAAAGCAATATCAAACTGGGCAATAAAAGCAAGTGCCTTTGATGCATCATATTCCCCATGATATGTGTCAAACTTCAAAGATTTGTCTCCGGCTCACGAGACTTTGATACATGTGTGTGCATCTCAACATGTTTTCCCCCATGTTTGTCCATTGGGATAGCCCCTAGGATTGGCATCATTTTTGGACCAAAAGGTGATGCTGCATAAGGCATAGATACATGTGCCGTGTAAGCATGAGGCATGGCTGGCCCCTCAACATGCATTGATACATTTTCAGCCATAACTTCTCCCTCACGAGCACACTCGAAGGCATGAGTGGCATGAGAGATACGCGGAATGCCTGCACCAACAGAAAATTGCAGCCCATGATACATGTGTTGTGCATGCACATTTTCAGCCGGCAATGGCATTTGACATACATTTTGACCACTGCCATAAACATTGTATCCTTCACTGGCTACATAAGGTGTTCCTGCATGGCGTGAAGTCACTGATTGTTCCTCTCCCATAGCATGGAGATTCATCCTCTTAGACATAAGTTCTTGTTTAGGCACTTGTGGGGATTCCAAGACATGTGGGATGGTTGCATTTTCTGCATAGGCATCCTCGGTATGAGCCAAGTATGCACGTGCTGCATCCCTCGGTTGCATGTGCAACTCTTGAGCAATCATTGCCATTGCACGATCCATATAAGATTCAGCTTTCTTGGCCTTCAAACGGTCATGTACCAATGGATCCTTGAAGCGGTAGAGATTCAATTCTTCTTGTTGTGCATGGAGAAGAGCCTGCATACGAGTAAGTTCAGCCTTTAAGACTATGGACTCTTCTTCCTGCATCTTCTCTTTGCCACGGGACGGCTGTCCCACATATTCATGTTCCCTATTGTGCACCACATGAGTTTGTTCATCCTGTAAAGCATTGGAGGCATGCATTTCATTGTCCCTGCCTCTTGTATTAGCATCTCCATCATTCATTATTTGGTTATCCATAATGTTCTAAGTGTAGAGATAGCTAGTGTTCACGGTGATCGTCTCTCACGATAGAAGTGAAAGAGAACCGTATGGTCTGATACGGTTTAAAGTTACATTGGTATCAGAGTATACGGTTCTCTTTCACTTCTATCGTGAGAGACGATCACCGTGAACACTAGCTATCTCTACACTTAGAACATTATGGACAGCCATACAATGAATGTTGGAGATGCTAATACAAGAGGCAGGGACAATGAAATGCATGCCTCCAATGCTTTACAGGATGAGCAAACTCATGTGGTGCACAATAGGAAACATGAATATGTGGGACAGCCGTCCCGTGGCAAAGAGAAGATGCAGGAAGAAGAGTCCATAGTCTTGAGGGCTGAACTTACTTATATGCAGGCTCTTCTCCATGCACAACAAGAAGAATTGAATCTCTATCGCCGCCGTCAGGATCCATTGGTACATGACCGTTTGAAGGCCAAGAAAGCTGAATCTTATATGGATCATGCAATGGCAATGATTGCTCAAGAGTTGCACATGCAACCGAGGGATGCAGCACGTTCATACTTGGCTCATACTGAGGATACCTATGCAAAAAAGGCAACCATCCCACTTGTCTTGGAATCCCCACAAGTGTCCAAACAAGAACTTATGTCTAAGAGGATGAATCTCCATGCGATGGGAGAGGAACAATGAGTGACTTCATGCCATGCAGGAACACCTTATGTAGCCCGTGAAGGATACAATGTTTATAGCAGTGGTCAAAATGTATGTCAAATGCCATTGCCGGCTGAAAATGTGTAGGGAACATGAATATGTGGGACAGCCGTCCCGTGGCAAAGAGAAGATGCAGGAAGAAGAGTCCATAGTCTTGAGGGCTAAACTTACTTGTATGCAGGCTCTTCTCCATGCACAACAAGAAGAATTGAATCTCTATCGCCGCCGTGAGGATCCATTGGTACATGACCATTTGAAGGCCAAGAAAGCTGAATCTTATATGAATCATGCAATGGCAATGATTGCTCAAGAGTTGCACCTGTAACCGAGGGATGCAGCACCTGCATACTTGGCTCGTACCGAGGATACCTATGCAGAAAAGGCAACCATCCCACTTGTCTTGGAATCCCCACAAGTGTTCGAACAAGAACTTATGTCTAAGAGGATGAATCTCCATGCGATGGGAGAGGAACAATCAGTGACTTCATGCCATGCAGGAACACCTTATGTAGCCCGTGAAGGATACAATGTTTATGGCAGTGGTCAAAATGTATGTCAAATGCCATTGCCGGTTGAAAATGTGCATGCACCACACATGCAACATGGGCTGCAATTTTCTGTTTGTGCAGGTATTCCGCGTATCTCTCATGCCTTAGAGTGTGCTCGTGAGGGAGAAGTTATGGCTGAAAATGTATCAATGCATGTTGAGGGGCCAGCCATGCCTCATGCTTACAGGGTACATGTATCTATGCCTTATGCATCACCTTTTGGTCCAAAAATGATGCCAGTCATCACAGGGGCTGTCCCAATGGACAAACATGGGAGAAAACATGTTGAGATGCACACATATGCATCAAAGTTTCGTGACTTCAAAGCCGGAGACAAATCTGTGAAGTTTGACACATATCATGGGGAATATGATGCATCAAAGGCACTTGCTTTTATTGCCCAGTTTGATATTGCTTTCAGTGATGAGGATTTCACTCAGAAATCCATGATCCGGCATGTAAGCATATTCATGAAAGACACTGCTGCCCATTGGTGGCTCACGGAGAAGCTCTCACCGAATCCTGTTAGATCATGGGAAGAGTTCAAGGAGAGGTTCTATGCTCAATTCTTGCCTCCCAATGCATTGAATGAGATAACAATGAAGTGGGATTGGGTAAAGCAAAATGAGGGGAAATCGGTAAATACATATGTACAAAAGTTTTGGAAAGTGCTTTTGGAGGTGTCTCCATTTATGCATGTCACGAAGGCGGAAAGGAAGAGAAGGTTTCAATCGGGATTGCAACCCGTGTACAAAGCGGGACTACAAATGTATCTTGGTCATACCTTACACCAATTAATCGCAGTCGCCACCGCCACCGAGTAATTGGAACTCAAATTGAGTCGATCCAATAAGGCTAAACCCTCATTTCAAGGCAAAGAGAGGGCTGTCCAAAACCTACAAAATGATGGACAGCCACCTAAAAAGGACCAAAACCAAGATAAAAATGGTCCAAGGGCTCAAAATAACACTACTAAGAAGCGTCCCTTCAAACTGAGAGACTATGGTCTCACTCCGGAACAGAAAAAGCAATATATTAGTGAGGGAAAATGCTTTACTTGTGTTAGCACCGAGCATATTGCAAAGACATGCCCAAACAAGAAGCGTGATAATGCAAATGCATCAAAGCCTAATGTGCATATGGTTCCGGATGTGCAGGGCAACACTTCACATTCTCTTACATACTCATCAGCTGCAAATATCTCATCCTTTGTGCGAAGGATGGGTGGCAAAACCACCTTACCATAAACAATCTCAAACGGGGCCTTTCCTGTAGATGCATGCACCGTGTTGTTATATGCAAATTCCACAAGCGGTAAGTACTTCTCGCAAGAAGACTTCTGATCCGCCACATAACATTTCAAGAGATCCAACACAGCTGAATTTGCAGCCTCACTTTGCCCATCCGTTTGAGGGTGATAAGCTGATGAGAAGTCCAATTTGGTGCCCATATTATCAAATAAGGCCCGCCAAAAGAGACTTGTAGTCCTGGGATCTCTATCCCGCACAATGGACTTCGGCATTCCATGATGTTTGAACACTTGTGCAAGATATATTTTAACCATATGCTCAGCTTTGATGGTCTTTTTGACCGGCAAGAAATGAGCTTGCTTGCTAAACCTGTCCACAATTGTCCAAATTGCATCATTACCCTGTTGGGTACGTGGCAAGTCCATAATGAAATCCATTGTAATACTTTCCCATGGCTGCGTGGGAATAGGCAATGGCTGAAGCAAACCTGGTGCCTTTTGCCTATCAAATTTGACTTTTTGACAGGTGATACATGCACGTACATGTGCCTCTATGTCCTTCCGCATACTTGGCCAAAAGAAATACCGCTCAATTATGTGCGTAGTCATTATGCCTCTATGACTAGCATATGGAGGAGCATGGCACTCACCCAAAACCTTTTGCCTCATGTCAGACACCACACATAGGCAATTTTCTTTCATGAGATAACCCTCTTTGATCACATATGAGGCATGTGCATGACCAGCCATCAAATCAGCCCAAATAGTGGCAAAATCAGCATCCGTATGATACAAATCACGCATGGTAGACAAGTCCCCATGAGAGGCAATCGAGATAGCTACTACATATGGCTTTCGTGACAATGCATTGGCCACTACATTCTTCTTTCCTGGTGTCACGATTGTGACCAACTCTCTTAATCTCTCCTTAATTACTCATTAATCTCTTATTAACTGAAAGGACACCTGTGACTCTTACACATGGGTCACTATCAAAGGACATGTCTATTCATTAAAAGGCACACCCCTAAGTCCAAAGGACATAACCATTGACTCAAGAGCCACACCCCTTCCCAGGGATGTGTCTCTTCACTTGTACCCTTTCGGCCTCTATTTAAGAAAGGCCCGTATCTCAATGCAAACATCTCTCATCTCAATCTTTCTATCAGCATTTGTCTTATGTTTGTTAATTAAGTCTTAATCATGTTAATAAAGCTATAAAAGCTTTACAGTGGTATCAGAGCAAACTTTTTTCCGCTCTGTGAGATGCCCAAACCCTAACCCTAACCCTAAAATTAGTTCAAACCCTAACCCTAAAATCAGCTCGCCCAAACCCTAAAATTGGGTGTAGCAAGTGTTGAATGGAAGAGCAGGAGAGAATGCCCCATTTAGTTTTACCCAATTTTGCCAATTTTGCTTGATTAAGCATTTTTTTCCAATTTTCTTTTAAAAAAAAAAACGATGGGAAGCAGAGACTCACACCAGGGTTCCATCGAAGTGCTTGTAGGTTGCCTGTACTCTACTGGAGGTCTTGAGCGCATCCTTTCGTGCTGAATATCTCTCCAAGCAAGGGGCGCCACCAGCCATGCCTCTTCACGTTTTCTTTCAAACGTGACGTTTCACATCAAAAAAATAAAAAAACAAAAAGGCTTATAACTTAAGGCTTATACTTAAGCCTTATTACATGTGGCTTCCACCAGCCACGTGAAGCAACCGGCAGCCAGCACCTAACGACCAGCGCCAGCGCAAGCAAGGAAACCCGCCAGCGAAGAACAGCCGCCCGCCGACCAACGCGCACACACAAAAAAAAAAAAAGAGAAGGAGAACCTGACGGCCAGCCAGCGACCAACACAATTTAAAAAAAACAAAAACAAAAAGGAAGCGAACACAACGACCAACCGACTAGCGCCTTTTCAAAAAAAAAAAAAACCCATACACTTACCTTACGGGTTCCTACGAAATGGCGCCTGCATTGGTCTTCTGTGCGCCAACTTGCTGCCGCCTCCCTTCCTCAAAAGTAGCCTTCTTCATTGCTAGGCTCCTGCGGCGGTCTATGATGGTGGTGTCCGCGGCTTGACGGCTACGACCTTGGTGCTTCTTCTCTAGCAATACTATGGCAACCTCCTTCAGGTGTGATCTTTCCATTTTCTTGGGTATACACATTTCACATAAAGTGGAGTATTAACATATCAGCAACCCACCATTTCATTCCTTTGCGGGCTCTCCACTCCTCCGGGGCCAATACCTTTTTTTTAACGGGATCACGTGGACACACACTACCCTCTTCTCCGACGGCTTATGGCAGAGGAAACCTATGACTTCAGTTATTTACAGGATACACCCTCTTAGTCCATAGTGCCCTCTCCTACCCGTGTTTCTCCACCAGTCCCTGCCCCTGTTCCAGTGCGTGTGCCCCCCTATTTCTAGCCCACTCATTACCGCATACAGATAGACACACCGACTTCTCACCTCCGAGAATTCGACGTGTGGGTGATACGTGTTCGTACTTCTGCACAGGATCTGGATCATTATTGTTTTATGCTCAGGCGTCATTCTTATCTGGGCGCTATCCTCCCCGAGTGTAGCATCATTTTTCATGAATATTGCACCTATTCTGAGAACATTCATCCATCTTCATTCACGGTGCGCCCCTCTACACCGGAGTATACACCCTTGACACCAGTAGCTGCCCCTACTCCTGTACCTTCTTCTCCAGTAGTAGCAGACTCTCGTGCCAGCCCAGTCCTAGAGGATCGCCCTTACTATACTGGATGGTCTATAGCCGCTTCACCAATACGTAGCCTCTCCTCTCGGGATTTACAGATGCCGCACCCTCCAGCCGATGGTTCTTACTAGAGCCCAGCGGTGTCATCAACAGCAAAAACCCCCAGAGCCTTATCACCCTGAAGCCTCTACATCAACATCTCCTCTCATGGCAGAACCTGTTGACATACCAGCCCCTCCGGAATGGCAGTCAGCTTTGCAGCAACTCCAACAGCAGTTCCAACAGCAACTCCAGGAGTCTATGGCATCCTTGGCCTCTTAGATCCAGCAGCTTCACACGGATCGCCACTCCAACACAAGTTCCGTACCAGCAGCAGATGTTTCAGCAACAGTACCAGCAGACGAAGACGTCATTCCTTCCGAGGTAGAAGGCGACGACCTTAAAACTCTTTATCGTCTTTTACAAGCCAGTAAAACAAAGAAATTGGAAATTAAACCCCCTGACTCTTATGGTGGTCAGCACAATAAGCGCATCTTAGACCAATGGCTCTACAAGCTGCAGTTATACTTTGAATCCATGACCCTTTTTGACTCCAAAAAGGTGACTTTTGCGGTATCCCTCCTCAAAGACAATTCTTTATTATGGTGGCAACGACGACAGCACTCTGGCAAAACGGTTACAACGTGGGAAAAATTCGAGCGGGTCCTCCGTAAGCAGTTCACACCTGCCAATGCGGATTTCCAAGCCCGTACTCGCTTACGCCGTTTGGACCAAACTGGTTTCTTGGCCTCTTATATCTCCCAGTTCACCAACTTGATACTGGAGATTGATTCTTTGTCCCCAGCGGACAAACTTCATGCCTTCGTTGAAGGGCTTAACCCCACACTGCGTGCCGATGTTCAGAAATATAACCCTGTCGATCTTGCTGATGCCATACGATATGCCGAGCGTGTTTCAGACATTAATTCTCGAAATTCGGCCTCTTCCGGTCGAGCTAATGACTTTCAGAAAGCCAATGGATCTCGTATGAGCCGAGATAGTCGCAGAGAGTCATCTGGCTCTTCTACCTCCCGGCCTAATCCCCAATGGAATAATTCTCAACACCCTTACCGATCAGAAGGATCGTCCTCTTTTCGGTTCCGACGTTCTAACTCCTTCCAACCACGCAGTTCGGATCGTGGACAGGACCAAAGACGTGACCAATCTCGCAATCCTCGTCCTTCTACTGTTCCTTCTGGACGGGATCAACAAAAGACAGGATTGTGCACAATTTGTAATGGACCTCATCGTTGGTTTGAGTGCCCCAAAAGACCAACCCATCGACAGAATTCTAATGTTGAACCCCCCACTTCTGCGGAGAAACCCCTAGTTGCTGACAAAGGAAAGCGTGCAGTTAATCACCATGCTATTGCACATGCTTCAGTAATTACCGCTATTGCTACAGCACAACCTGCCTCTTCACCGTTGCCTCAGCGGTCTACTCAGGTTTTGGTTCTTCAAGGTTCTATTTCCAGTCACCCTATTCAGGTGCTGATTGACAGTGGGTGTTCTCATAATTTTGTGGGAACCACCTTGACTCAGAGATTGAAGATTCGGACTTCCCCAAGTAATGTTGTTTATGAAGTAGAGCTTGCCGATGGTTCTACATCTTTGTGTAACACCATTGTCAAACACCTCTCCTTTCGAATTCAGCACTATCGTGACAAATTGGATTTCCAAGTCATGAATTTGGCACATTATGATATGATCCTTGGTCAAGAATGGTTGTATCAATATGATCCCCTGATTAGTTTCCGGAACCATTCTATACAATTTGCTCAAAATGGTATGCTTGTGGCTCTCGAAGGAATCAGAGACCAACCTTCTACACCAACCCTTTCAGCTCTTCAAGTGAAACGGTGGGTCCGCAAGAGTGGTTGTTTCTCAGCACTTTTAATGGTCTATTCAGCCAACGACCCTCCCGAGGACGTAGATACAAAGGTGATGTATCTTAGGCAACCTTTCTTTGCTCCATACTTGGATCTTTTTCCTCAGGAGCTTCCTGCGGTCCTCCCACCTCGTCGACCAGTCGACCATGCTATTGATATTCTTCCTGGCAGTGCTCCACCTACTCGTGCTCCATATCGAGTTTCTTTTACGGAATCTCAGGAGATACAACGACAACTTACTGAACTTTTGGAGAAAGGACATATTCGACCAAGTAAAAGCCCTTTTGGAGCTCCAGTGCTTTTGGTGGAAAAGAAGGATAAGTCTATGCGTCTTTGCATCGACTATCGTGCCCTTAATAAGTTAACTATCAAGAATAAGTATCCTCTTCCACGCATTGATGAATTGTTTGATCAATTGCTCCATGCAAAGGTCTTCTCCAAAATTGATCTTAAGTCTGGATATCATTAAATTCGCAGTCGCGAAGGTGATGAATATAAGACAGCTTTTCGCACCAAATACGGTCATTACGAGTACCTGGTCATGCCATTCGGGTTAACCAATGCCCCTGCAACATTTATGAGTCTGATGAATGATCTTTTTCGTCCTTTTTTGAACAAGTTCGTCATTATTTATCTTGACGACATCCTGGTGTTCAGTCGTAATATGGAAGAACACAAGACACATCTTAAGATTGTTTTCCAGGTGCTTCGAGACAATGCTCTTTATATTAATCTAGGCAAAAGTGAATTCTTCAAGACATCCTTGGAATACCTTGGACATGCTGTTTCAGCAGATGGAATTTCCGTGGATCCAAAGAAAATACAGGTTATTGTCAATTGGCCAACTCCCACGAACATCCATGATGTTCGTTCTTTTCTGGGACTTGCTTAGCTTCATGGGAAGAATATTTACCGTTGGTAGAATTTGCTTATAATAATTCTTATCATTCAGCTATTGGAATGACACCTTTTCAAGCAGCTTATGGCCATACTGCCCTTATTCCTGCCAACTTTGTTCTTCAACATAAAGTGGCCTTAGCAAACCACCTCATTCAGGAAATGCAAGATATTTTGTTACAAATTAAGGATAAGATGATCAGCGTCCAAGAGCAATATCAACGCACAGCTATTAAGCGTCGTCGTCACATTGAATTTCAAGAAGGACACTTGGTATTATTATATATCGCTCCTTATCGATACAAGACAGTGAAATCAGTTTTCCCAAAGCTTCGCCCAAGATATTATGGACCCTTTCGTATTATTAAGAAGAACTCATCTCTCAGTTATAAGTTGGAGTTACCACCTTCTTGGGGTAGAATTCATCCAACTTTCCACATTTCTTGGCTCAAGAAGTTTGTGGACGGTGATTTTCCAGTTTTACATCATTTGGATTATGTTCCAAAAATCAAAGATGAACACATACTCTTAATTCCAGAGATAATTCTTGATGTCAGACAGAAAGAAACACGACATAAACTCACTACAGAATTTTTGGTTAAATGGAGAGATCTTGATGATTCCGACTCTACTTGGCAAAGTGATGAAGACTTACAGGAATATCGAGAACTTCTTCGGGAATTCTTTCGAAGACAACCATCTCTTCTTAGCCGGAGTCTTATTTTAAGTGGGAGGGAATGTCACGA
This sequence comes from Cibotium barometz, assembly GCF_041138505.1. Lineage (NCBI taxonomy): Eukaryota > Viridiplantae > Streptophyta > Polypodiopsida > Cyatheales > Cibotiaceae > Cibotium > Cibotium barometz. Next base: position 33,481,157 of record NC_141046.1, read on the forward strand.
TTGTGACTAACTCTCTTAATCTCTCCTTAATTACTCATTAATCTCTTATTAACTGAAAGGACACCTCACACCCTTACACATGGGTCACTATCAAAGGACAAGTCTATTCATTAAAAGGCACACCCCTAAGTCCAAAGGACATAACCATTGACTCAAGAGCCACACTCCTTCCCAGGGATGTGTCTCTTCACTTGTACCCTTTCGGCCTCTATTTAAGAAAGGCCCCTGTCTCAATGCAAACATCTCTCATCTCAATCTTTCTATCAGCATTTGTCTTATGTTTGTTAATTAAGTCTTATTCATGTTAATAAAGCTATAAAAGCTTTACACTTGGGGTGTGCAAGATCTGAAAATGAAACATAGAGAGGAAATTGGCCATCCTCATATGCTTCTCTGACAACTTAGTTTGAGTAAGAAAATACCTCAAACTCTGGTGATCTGTCTTCACAGTGAAATCAGCCCCAAGAAGGTAATGTTTCCATAAAGTAAGTGCATGAATTACAGCCAAGAGCTCTTTCTCATAAATGCCAAGAGATAGCTCTGTATCATGCAATCTACGACTCTCATAAGCCACGGCAGGTCCCTCTCTTGATTAAGGACAGCTCCTATACAATTTCCAGATGCATCACATTCCACACAAAAAGGCTTTTGCAAATCCGGAATGATCAACACTGGACCATGAGTAGTTGCATCTTTCAATTTGAGGAATGCATCTCTCTCTACATTAGTCCATTTAAACACGGCCTTCTTCTTTGTCAAATCATGTAAAGGAGAAGCAATCCATGCAAAGTGCCGAATGAACCTGCGGTAGTAAGAGCATAATCCAAGAAAACTACGGATCTCATGCACGGAACTCAATTCGGGCCAATTCTGAATTGCATGAATCTTTGCAGGATCCATTCGGACTCCATCTTTGGGCACAATATGCCCAAGATAATGTATCTCTGGCAAGAAGAACTCACTCTTCTCTGCATTTATGAAGAGTTTATGCTTATGGAGCTCTTCAAAAACAATGGCCAAATGAGCTCTATACTATTCTTCAGTCTTCGAGAAGACTAGGATGTCATCAAAGAAGACACCTGTAAATTTCCTGTACCCACGGAATATGCGATCCATCATTCTGTTGAATGTAGCTGGGGCATTTGTAAGACCAAAAGGCATAACAAGATACTCATAAAGCCCAAATGCTGTCTTGAAAGCAGTTTTGTGTACATCTTCAGACACTACACGCACTTGATGATATCCACTCTTGAGATCAATTCGGCTAAAGCATGCCGATCCATCCAACTTGTCAAGGATGTCGTCTATGCGTGGAATCGGAAACCGATTCTTGATGGTATGCTTATTTAAAGCTCTATAATCCACACACATACGAAAGGATCCATTCTTCTTTTGAACCAAGAGGACGGGTGAACAATATGGGGAAGAGCTTGGCTGAGCCAAACCCTTCTCAAGAAGCCCATTCACTTGCTTCATGATCTCCTCTTTTTGGGATGCACTTACACGATAGGCTGGCCTATTAGGTGGTGAGCTACCCGGCACAAGATCAATGCGATGATCTTCCGGTCGTACAGGTGGTAACGCATTTGGTAACTCATCCGCAAAACAATCATTGTGCTCTTGCAAAAATTTCAGCCTATCATTACTAGGAGTGTTTATATGTACATTATTTTTCTCAACATGATCTCGTACAAAAATCAAGTACGCAAAAACACTCTTTTTCATTATTTTCTTAATTTGTACATGAGATACAAGGGGAATGGTATCACCCTCTTCACCAGCATCAATTACATGCTCTCGGCCTTTATGCATGAAGGTGATCCTGTTGGTCTTGTAAGCCTTGCACGGATCAATACGTGTATGCCAAGGCTTTCCAAGCAATACATCACAGTCACTCAAAGGCGCCATAAGAAAATCCTCATGATCCACATAGCCTTAAATGTGTATGCACAACTTGCCAAAAATAGGCATGACCTGCACTTCTCTACCAACAAAGGCAGCCCTTGCTTCAATTTGAGGACCCATGTCCTCCACTTCAATACCCAAAGTAGTTGCCATCTATGTGGATATGAAATTTTCAGATGCACAATCATCAAACATGAACAAAGCGGGTTGATCTTTGAGCTATCCCAAAGCTTACATACAACCCTATCTTTGCTATCATGTGAAGTGTTGCCCTGCACATCCGGAACCATATGCACATTAGGCTTTGATGCATTTGCATTATCACGCTTCTTCTTGTTTGGGCATGCCTTTGCAATATGCTCGGTGCTACCACAAGTAAAGCATTTCCCCTCACTCATGTATTGCTTTTTCTGTTCCGGAGTGAGACCATAGTCTCTCAGTTTAAAGGGACGCTTCTTGGTAGTGTTATTTTGAGCCTTTGGACCATTTTTATCTTGGTTTTGGTCCTTTTTAGGTGGCTGTCCATCATTTTGCAGGTTTTGGACAGCCCTCTCTTTGCCTTGAAATGAGGGTTTAGCCTTATTGGATCGACTCAATTTGAGTTCCAATCGCTCGGTGGCGGTGGCGGGTGCGATTAATTGGTGTAAGGTATGACGGATACATTTGTAGTCCCGCTTTGTACACGGATTGCAATCCCGATTAAAACCTTCTCTTCCTTTCCGCCTTGGTGACATGCATAAATGGAGACACCTCCAAAAGCACTTTTAAAAACTTTTGTACATATGCATTTATCGATTCCCCCTCATTTTGCTTTACCAAATCCCACTTCATTGTTATCTCATTCAATGCATTGGGAGGCAAGAATTGAGCATGGAACCTCTCCTTGAACTCTTCCCATGATCTAACAGGATTCGGTGGGAGCTTCTCCATCAACCACCAATGGGCAGCAGTGCCTTTCATGAACATGCTTACATACCAGATCATGGATTTCTGAGTGAAATCCTCATCACTGAAAGCAATATCAAACTGGGCAATAAAAGCAAGTGCCTTTGATGCATCATATTCCCCATGATATGTGTCAAACTTCAAAGATTTGTCTCCGGCTTTGAAGTCACGAGACTTTGATGCATGTGTGTGCATCTCAACATGTTTTCCCCCATGTTTGTCCATTGGGACAGTCCCTGTGACAAGCATCATTTTTGGACCAAAAGGTGATGCATAAGGCATGATACATGTGCTCGTGCTTTCTTATCATGTATGTACATTGGACCGGTGTCCATGGCAGTTGTTTATGCCGAGGATTGATGCCACTCATGTGATACTATAGACTTGGCTTTCCGTTGGGACTTGTGCCTCCGTGTACATGCCCGGAAATGCTTGGTGGATTGGTGTTCCATTGGGTCTGGTACCTTGTGTACTTGCCTGGAGCACGTCTATTTCGGTATAGTCTCATGAACGGGGATTGTCCATACCAATGCTGCATTGCATAGCATCTGTATGTGCTTGCTTGCAATTGAAATTGCATGCTGTTTTCATGCTTGCATGACCAATGTGTAGTTCCGGGTAAGGGGACGCCCGCCCGTAAACCGTGCGTGTGAAACTGTCTGCTGACATGGTTGTGTGGCATGTTAACAGGTGGTAAGTATTACCCAATCTAGGCTCAAATAGCCCTTAGGACTTAGCCAATATTTATAAGTGAGTGCGTTCCCACTTCATTAAAGTTTGGGCGCCCAAAAGTCGCTTATAAATTATGACCGCTTCCAAGTTCACACTCACTGAAGTCTCGAGGCGGACAAGACTCAATGTCCAGGACCTGATCCTCCCCTTTTACTCATAAATGGGCATCTCCCCATGTCCCTTCTCCTGATTGGACCCCAATTCACTTACTTATTAAGAGAAAATTCGTGTTTTCTCTTCATGAAGATTTTTGGAGGCTGAAAACTCTGTTTTTCCACCATTTCTCTCCATTTCCAAGCTCTCCATAGCCATACCCAACTTGCTAGGGTGTTTTCCAAGCTTCCAAGAGTGTTTCCAAATGCTAATCACTCTCCTACACACTCCCAATGACTGAAATTCAGCAAAACAGCTCTCTTTATTGCTGTAATTTCTGGTCTTTTTGCTGAAAACCCTAATTTCAGCTCTCCTTTCTCAAGTTGAACCATAGGGGAAGCTTTCCCAAGGTTCCCTTCACCTCTTGAAGACTTTTGTCGCGAAGAAAAGAGACAAATCAAAGATCTTAACACTCCAAGGACTTCCATCGCGAAGACTTCCGCTGTCATCGACTCTACTTGCTATTGGTAAGCTCTTATGCTTCAATATGGGAGCAAGTAGCAGGAGGGAGGAACTGGATTACAAGATCACATACCCTGTGTAGTGTTCTCTTGTCCTACGTGCTCTCTTGCAGATTGTTGCTACCATGTGTTGGTGGAACAATAGAGAGCAGATGGTAGGGAACATGGACACTTGAGAGGGTAGTGTGGGTTGCAAGTCTACATCGACAACCATTTGTTTGCAATACTATATTCATATGCATTGGTATGGAAATCTGGTCAAAAATGCCCATGACACTATGTACTTGATTCTCCCAAGATCAATATACTTTATTTGAGGGAGGGGTCGGCCGTTCCGGCTCATTGTGTGTCTCTTGTCAATTCAGCAATTTACTTCTTGTATTTGAGCAAGTGTCCATCAAATCTTAGTGTATTTAAGTGTATTGATTAGCATTGTGTTCAACCAAGTTACACCTTCATCATGAACACCATTAGCCACAACTGTAAGAGTCCTCCGATCAATCACCTCATCATCGAAATAAATGCCAAGTCCCTTCCGAGCAACCATGTTCACTGAAAACAAATTCTTCGAAATACGTGGCACATGTAAAACATCATGTAAAGTAGCAGAGGAACCAAAAGAAATGTTACCAACTCCATGGACAGGTAAGGAGGAGTCATCTCCAATGCGTACAGAAGAAGAAAGTGGCTTGTAATCCTCCATAATGTGGGAATGTTTGGTCATATGTGCCGAAGCGCCGCTATCACCAATCCACTCAATTTCTTCATGTGTGGCACTCACCTCTGCATCAGAAGTGATCTCTGTGACAACAATGAAGGAATCCTGTGAAGAAACGGGAGAATCTGTAACTACCATGTATGCCACTTTGGCATTGCCCTCCTCTGGAACCTTGTCCTTGCCTATGTCCTTGGAATCTTTGTCAGTATAAAACGACCAAGTATGGTAGTTGGTAGCAGTCAGCTTCATGGAATCACTCACTTGAGGGGGTGAATAGGATGGCACATGGGAAGGGGTTGGGATGAGGGTTTGTAAGAGGGGAGAAACAAGAGAAGTGGTGGTGGTGGGGAACACCTACGGGCAGCCCTCGTGCTCTACTTCAGTAGATAACAAGTTTTCTACTTCAGTTCTTTTGCACATGTGCTTCTTTGCAAGATATTTTTGCTGTTTTTCTGTTTTACAGCCATTCTTTCATGGTATCTGAGCCCAGTGTTGCAAAGGGACCTGCGTTTTCTACATCTACTGCTGTAGGCAAAGATCTACTGCATCTACATCTATAGAGGAGCTGTGTTTTCTGTTGTGGACCTGCGTTTTCAGCCTGAGATCTGCGTTTTCAGATCTCAGCCCCGTATTTCGGTGCTACAACAGGGTTTTAACCCAGGGGAGTCATTTCTTACGTCTTCTTTTGGTTTCCCACCCTCCCATCCCTTCTTCTCCTTTCTTTTCTCTTGATCCTGAGTAGAGTTTATTTTGTCCGAGTCTATGTTCTTTGTAGTGTTTGTAGAGAAAGGAGGGTGTTTTGCATGTGAGGTGCGATCCTTTCACTGGATCATTTGTTTGTTGCTAATTCTTGGGATCAGATTCTATGGAAGAGTCTTCTGCTCTCAGTGATGCTTTTGAGGACTTTGTTACTACTACAATTTATATTCTTGCTTTCCTTCCTCATTGTGAGGAGTCTACCTCTACCTCTCTTTGTGATGCTTTTGAGGATGCCCCTTCCTTTGCTAGTTCTACATTTGGTTTGATGTTACATGCATGGTTGTTTTGGAGGATGGACTTTTGGACCCGGTGGGATACTTTGGATATGTGGTTGCTAGCCGTGCCTAGGACATAGTGGTACTTCCAAAGTTTTTTGGATTTGGATCAGAATCAGGTTGGGCTTGTACCAGTCCGATAACGTCATTTTTTCAGTGGAGTCCTTTCATCTGGCGATGCCCACCTAAATGGAGTGTGCTTGTGTACAGCATTGGGTAACTCATGGTACGGAGTTTGAGCAGATGGACCCCATCTTTTCAAAGGAGATCTTATATGTATAGATTGCGTCGATGCTACCAGGTTACTAGCCAATCCATCACCGATATCTTGATTACGTGTAGCAATACGACATTTGACTTCAGGGAGTGTTCTTACACTTGGGAGTGGAACCATTATTTGGAGCAGCACGTCACAGTCTACATGGTTGTTTTCTTCCATAGGAGCAGTGTACCTGGCAGCTTGTTTTGTTGCTTTTGTAGCTGAGTTGGTGAGGAGATTGCTTGTGGAGCTTTCCTGGTACCTGTTGCTATAGTCTTTCATCTTTGATCAAGGATGATGTCTCTGGCTTCTTGGAGTTCACTCAACATCTGGTGTTGAGAGGGGGTGTTAGACATCATCATCCCCTTGATGCTGGCTTCCTTTGTGGTGTCCTATTTCAGCCTTTAGGGCTGACCATGTTAGCTAGAGGGGCTGGTCACCCCTCACATCATATTCCCACTTTTTCCCTATTTTATGGAGTCATTAGGTTTTATTCCTAGTCGTGAGGAGCTGGTCGGCTGCCCCTATTTGGGCATATATATAGCCGGGCCTCCCCTCCCTCACATTCATTGCTTTGTGCCTCTTGCATGCCTTAGTGCCTCTGCATATTGGCTGGTTGCAGTCCCTCACATACGAGGTCATCTTCCCCTCTTGCTCGAGACTTGTACCAGCATGTGTTTCTTGTTTGGTGATATTGAGAGCAGGTATATACCTGCGTTTCTCTCCATCTCTCTCTCTCTCTCTCTCACTCTCTCTCCTGTGTTTCCACTTTCACATCTTCCACTGTGCATTCCTTCATGTACTTCGTGCATACGTCTCCAAGAGACCATCGGATTGGGAAAAGTATATCCTAATGGTGGTCAAGCTAGCACTATAATAGTGCTAAGCATGCTACAATCCGTTTATGGTGTTGTAGGGATACCAACCTAGATCTCGAGTAACAGTTGGAGTTAAGGATATTTAGATTGATGTGGCTAGAGACTTCTTAGTAGATATGCAAGAAATGCTAGTCAGTGCACGAGAGGCTATGAGGAGTGCACAAGATCATGCTCAGTTTTATGCTGATAGGCAACGTTCCACCAAGGGAGTTAATTGAGGGAATGCTAGTTTATTTGAGAGTGCTCAAGAGTTTTGTGATGCTATGTACGAGGAAGGTATTGTGGATCTTACAAGATCTTGAAAAAGATTGGTAAGGTTGCTTATATGGGCTAGAGTTGCCTCCAAATACGAAAGTTCATGGAGTCTTTCATGTTAGTCGACTGAAAGAGATGCTGGGAGTTGAGGATAACCTTGTTACCTCTTAGGAACTTGTTGAGGTTGAGGACTTGTCCTATGTGCCACATGAACCCGAGAGGGTGATACATTTCATGGAAAGGCAACTTGGGAACAAGTTGATCCCTAAATGTAAGTTTAAGTGGAAAGATAGAGTGGATGAGGACTCAACTTGGGAGTCAGCAACAACTAGTTTGAGTAAGCGCTTTTCTTATTTCATTTAAGAGTACATGCTTGAAGAGGGAAAGTATGTTATGTACCTGGACACTAATCTATGGATCAGGGGGAGGGGGGCATTAGGAGTTAGCAAGCTGATACTTGGTTAGGGTTCGTGGCTTGATAAAACATGTTTAATGGTTGTTTATAGCAGGTTAGCTATTTATGGCGTAGTTATCACTATATAAGTGAGGGCTTGGACTATTATGAAACACATTTGTGTAGATGCACCACTGAAGGTTTAGCTTGGACTTGGAGAGCATACATGGTCATGCCATGCACATATGACGAGTACACAAGTTGGCGTGTTGAAGGCCATCGGGCAGGCTTTGGCACCGGAGCTAGACATGGGCCTATGGGATTGTGCCGAAGCCCTAGCCTTAGCTCAAGGGAGACCGGTGGATGCCAATGGTGGTTGGGAGGTGAGCTAGCATGCTACCACATGATTTGGTTTTGTACTCACCTTTGTTGTGATTAGTGAAAAGATGCAGGGGAGAAGAGAGCTTGAGCTCTTGCAAGCACACACACACTCACAAAACCCTAAAAGAGAACACACAAGGTGAGAGGCTGAAAATCGTCTTCTTCTTCACATAACACTCAACACACCATATACAAAGATAGGAGTACACCATATGAAAAGGTACTCAACCAAATACATACTAGGGTTCTCTATAGTGTGAACCTAACTAAATGAGCTGGCGCTATAACTATGCCAGTCTCTAGAATGGTTGTCACACAGCCTATCATCCCACTGGCCGCATATCATCCATGATCTCACCAACCATGCGAGTGGTGTAAGTATGGAGCCTATCCCCCAGGCGGGTCATCAGTGTCTACCGCCTCACTAGATGAGCTCGATATCTCAACACTCCCCCTCGAGCTCAACTCCATCTCATGTACACCAAGGGAAGCCCTGAATCTACGGAGCTTCTCTGTACCCAATGCTTTGGTGAAGATGTCAGCGACCTAATCCTGTGTGCTGACATAAACAAGGTCAACGTCTCTTGCCAAAACCTTCTCTTTGACAAAATGGTAGTGGACCTCTATATGCTTCGTGCGAGCATGAAAAACTGGGTTCCTGGCCAACTGTATACTGCTAATGTTGTCACAGAAAATGACAACTTGTCTATCCACTGATAGACCCAACTCTGCAAGTAGCTTTCTCAACCAAGCTACCTCACATGTTGCCATAGCAGCACCTCTATACTCGGCCTCTGTATTGGATAGAGCAACCGTAGGCTGCTTCTTGCTGCTCCAAGTCACAACAGCACTCCCCAAAGAAAACATGAAGCCACTAGTAGATCTCCTATCTGAGATACTACTAGCCCAATCAGCATTTGTGTACCCATGTACACATATCTCTGTCCCAGTTTCATAAAATAGTCCACAATGCAAAGTAGACCTCACATACCTCAGTATGCGTCTCAATGCATCCAGATGCGGCTTATGAGGAACATGCATAAACTGACTCACCAACCCAACAACATAGCTCAAATCTTGGTGATCGTCATGTAGATCAAGCTTCCTACTATGCGCCTATACATAGTAGGATCCTCCAAAATCTCTCATGAATCTGCACTCAACTTGCCATTCTGATCCAATGGCACTGAGATAGGCTTACAGCCTGTCATACCATACTTGGACAACATGTCCAAGCCATACTGTCTCTGCAGTAATCCAATACCATGTGGTGACCTAATCACCTCAATGCCCAAGAAATATTTGAGCTCCCCCAGATCCTTCATCTCAAACTTCTGTCTAAGCAAGATCTTTACATCAAAGATCTCTGCATCATGGTCCCCCGTAATGATCAGGTCATCTACATAGATGACAACAAGCACAACCCCTCTATCACTGTGTCTCACATACAGTGAGAAATCTGCATTGGCTACATGAAAGCCAATAGTGACAAGATATTCAGAAATCTTGTCAGACCATGCTCTTAGTGCTTGTTTTAAGCCATACAAGACTTTCAACCTGCACACATGCTCGGGGTGACTCACATCCTCATAACCAGGTGGCTGCAACATATACACCTCTTCCTGCAAATCCCCATGCAAGAATGCATTCTTTACATCCATCTGATGTAAAGACCATTGCTTTGACGCAACCACTGCTATCACAACTCTCACTGTTGCCATCTTGGCAACTAGGCTGAAAGTTTCCTCATAATCAATGCCATATGTCTGCGCATATCCTTTGGCTACCAATCTAGCCTTGTACCTGCTTATGCTTCCATCACTGTTATGTTTTACTTTGTACACCCACTTGCATCCAATGGCTTTCTTGCCTTTAGGCAATTGCACTAAATCCCAACTCATCCATAGCTTTCTCCCAACACACATTTCCAACAGCCTCATCAATGCATGTGGACTCTACAACCTGCATAACTTTTGCCATGTATGCATAGTGATGTGCCACATAACCATCATAGGTAAACCTCTGCACAGGATTCTTCACTCTCCCAGATCTTCGCAGCTTTGCATTCATGGCTTCCATAGCCTTCTTTACACCAGGTGTTCTCGTAGCTGGTATCCCAAGATCCTCATCAAGGCTCATCTCTGAGCCACTAGACTCTCCATCAACATGAGAATGCCCTGCCAGGCATACTAAGGGGCTCAATCACTTTCTCTTTGTCTTTATGTGATGTACTAATCACATTTGCAGGACTGGTGTTATGACGCAGCCTGCCACTCCATGGTCTATCAAGTGAACCACTAGATGAGGACTCTCCTGGTCCACTCAAAGACTGTGATTGCTGACTTGCATTCTGTGCAACCACATTTCCACTCACATCAGCCCCAACAGCTTCTTTTTCAGCAGCATACCAGTTGCTCATCTCATAAAAAACAACATCCCTGCTTACCCTCAACTCACGTGTAGCAGGGTTATAACACCTGTATCCCTTTTGCTCAAGGGAATATCCAATAAACACACATTTTTTAGCTTTTGGATCCAGCTTAGTTCTCAGCTCATCTGGCACATGCACATATGCAATGCATCCAAAGACTTTCAGATGAGACAAATCAGGTTTTCTGCCAGTAAACCTCTCCTCTGGAGTTACATCATGTATGGCTGCAGTTGGAGTCTTGTTCATGATGTAAACTGCTGTAGAAACAGCCTCAGCCCAATAGCTATGCGGCATATTCTTCTCTCCCATCAATGCTCGCGCAATCTCAGCAATGTGCTGTTTTTCCGCTCAGCAACTCCATTTTGCTACGGAGTGTATCTGCATGTAAACTGTCTCCGAATACCATTCTTCTTCAAAAATTCAGAGAACTCATTGGAGAAGTACTCTCCCCCTCCATCTGACCTTAGACACTTTACATATTTTCCTGTTTGCTTTTCAACCGTAACTCTGAAATTCTGAAAATGAGTGAACACCTCACCCTTCTCCTTCATGAAGTATACCCACACTTTTTTTTTTCCGAGAAAAGATCCTTTCATTAGTTATATAAAAACGCCCGTAGGGCTACAAAAGATTCTCTCCTGCTCACAAGAAAAACAAAGCAGAGAACAAAGCAAGGCAGCCAGGGAGACTCTCCCTAGGTGCTGAAAGGTACAAGTATCAGTACAAAGAACTGAGGGGCTATATCATACAATAGGAGGGGGGAAAAGCTAAACAGGTGGCCTGTAGTGCCAACGGGGGACCCCGCGTGTAGGGTATAGAAGTGGCCGCTCCGCCAGGTGGTGTGAAAGGCCTGGCTCCGCAAGATCGCCTCATCCGAGTCGCCCTGGATGCGGTCATACTGTCCTCGCAGGGTGTGGATCAACTCCTACCAAATCCCCCGAACAGTCTCTGCTGGTGGCTCCAGTCTTCCCTCAAAGGCCCTGAAACACCGGCCCTCCAAGTGAACCAGATGGTGAGGCTGCTGAGGAGCTCCCATCGTAGATCCCTCTCCTGTGTCCAGCTGGCGGACGAGAACTCCGGTGAAGGAACAAGGCGAGGCTGGCCCCTAATGAATCTGATGGCCTGGTTGTCCTGCTCCGTCTCATAGCCCATAGCAGGCCCTGACGAAGTCGACCAAGCAGCGGCACCCCACGTATACATACCCTCTGGAGAGAGGGGGGCCAGAATACGCAGCATCCGCAGCCAAATCTGCTGCGCGCCTGAGGGTAGTCCCATAGGCAATGTCTCTGTGTCTCCATAGGGTGGCCGCATCGGACGAAGGCCGCCGGAAGACCGCTGTAGACAAGCCAGGTGCCAACTGCTGAGCCCCTGTGGGCGACCAGCCATTGGAAAGTCGAGATCCTGCGGGCCTGTCGACTAGCTCAGAGCCGGGCCCAAAAATCCTCCAAGAACACGTGTGAGAGTCCCTGTAGCCGCCGCTACAGTTGGAGAGACCATCCTCCTCGCCGTCAAAATATGCCGCCCCAACCGAACGGTATACTGGAAAAAGGTGATCTCTGTGGCCTCAAGGGATGCATAAGGATCATGCCACTCGTACTCACCAGGGTCCCACTGGAGCCGGGCCAAGGGGCGCGCTGCATATGCCCATATGCGCCAATCCGGGAGCACCTCTGTAGGGTCTGGGTCAATATGCCACTTCTGAGAAGCGGCGGCCACTACCCGTATCCTCTGAAAGGTGCACTCTGCAACCAAAGGCGACTCCACCTCCACTCTCTGAAGTCTGCCCTCATCCTGAATCTCATAGTAGAGGCATCTGCCATCCTCAGTGCAAGCTCTGACAGCAATCAGGATCTCCAACTGTGTAAAGGCTCCCATCCACCGTGGGGCCACTAGCTCGAGAGGCGTGAACCACTCCTCTGTGAGTGCCTCCTGAATGTCATCCCTCATAATCAACCCCCCTCTGAAGTGACTCAGCCTCTCCACCTGGATCTCCTCTAGGAGACTGCAGAAGGCCTGCCAGTCTCCAAAGCTACGTGCTGGCCCTGCCGCCAAAGGTCCCCAGGCTAGACGAGGCCGAGAACCCAGCATATGACCTTGCTTTTTGTGAACCGCTGGGCTCCAGATGAGCGGCTGTCTGGCCCGCTCCTCAACACAAGAAGGAGGTCTCTGAGAACCCCGGTCTCAGCAGCTCCCAAGCTCTCAGGATGCTCAAGGCAAATCTGTCCTCCCATCCTCTACTGAGGCCTGTCCTCCTCATCTCTATGAAGATCCATCGAATCTTTGGTGCCCAAGTGCCCCCTGTTGGGGGAGCCCGAGCCTGCAGCCGCTGCAAAAGAAGCTCTTTCCAAGGCGCAGCGCGTGGAAGCAGCCCCCGAACAATAAGCTTCCCCAATAAGGCTCTACTCTGATCGACTGGATCTATAATGCCCAAGCCTCCCTGGGCCAGCGAAAGTGTAATAACTGCCCAAGCAACCTTTGCCTGGGCTGGCTGACCGTCCCGCCCAGACCAAAGAAAGTTCCTGATCAGCCTCTGTACCTGGCTGATGCAAGAGCTCGAGAAGATCTAGCAAGACGTAATGTACCACATGGTCGCTAAAAGCACCTAATTTGCCACCACCACCCTCCCAGCCAAGGATAGCCGAGCTGTACTCCAATACAAAAGCTTCTTCCGAATGCTCAGAAGAAGCGGGGCAATCTGCTGCTCAGGTGACAAATCTAGTCCAATCTGGCATCCCAAATATCGCACTGCTGTGCCAGGAGGAATCCATCTAAAACCGGGGTCTGGGCTCCATGCCGGAGTGGGAGCGCTACTGATCCAAAAGGCCACTGTCTTGCGCCAATTGATCAATGCTCCCGAAGCTGCACTAAAAACCTGGAGCGACTGCTCTGCCCGAAGAAGATTGGCCTCCTAGCCATGCAAAAATAAGCCCGTGTCGTCAGCAAACTCAGCATCAAGCAGGTCCTCCCCCCGGACTGGGAGCTGGAGTCCTCTCAAAAACCAACCTCCTCTGCCGTCAAATACATGCTCATAGCCTCAGCAAAGAAGAGAAAAAGAAACGGGGCGAGAGGACACCCCTGACGGACTGATCTGGTCAGCTCAAAACTCGGCCCCCGTCCTCCTGCAATCAACACCTGGCTACGAGTTGTGGAATACATAGCCGCCACCCCTCTAATCCAACCTGGCTCAAAGCCCAGGCGAAGCATAGTGCCCTCTAAGAAACCCCAATCAACTCTATCGTATGCCTTCTCAAAATTGAGAAGCATCACGACCAAGTCCTCACCAAGAAATCTAGCTCGGGCCGTCGCCTCCCAGAAGGTGAAAATGTTGTCAAGGATACTATGCTCCTTGACGAATCCTGTCTGGGTAGCATGAATCAACTCCCCCAGGAAGGGCTGGATCCTCAAACTCAAGGCCTTTGCTAAGACCTTGTAGACAGTATTGAGGATCGTAATAGGTCTCCAATGCCGAATATCATCTGATACTCTCTCCCCCTTGGGGATAAGAAAGATCAAGCCCTCTGAAAAGCTCTGTGGCATCACCCCAGTGTCCAAAACATACTGAAAGCCCCTGCGGAGGCCAGGCCCCAAAAGGTCCCAATAGCGCATAAAAAAGGCCGGCGTCAATCCGTCCTCCCCTGGGCAGCTATGGCGCGGCAGGACCCTCAAGGCCTCAGCAATCTCAACCTCTGAAAGGGGCTCACCCAGAACTGTACGCATACGATTTGTGACCCTCCTCTGCACATGGGCCCACATAGTCTGTCTGCAAGCATCCCGAGCCTGCTCCGCTAAAAGCAGGTCTCTATAGAAACCAGTGGCAATGGCTCTGATCTCCCCGGGCTCAATAGCTACCGATCCGTCCGGCCTCCCAAGCTGACGGACTCCTGCTTGAGCATGGCGGGGTCAGTAATCTCCAAAAACTCCCCAGTCACTCTATCACCAAGCTGCGTCCACTGAGAGGCCTGGCGACGATAGTAAAACTCATGTCTCTGCTCCTCTGCCTCTCTAACCTCCTGGCGTGCCTGGCTCAGGTGGGACGCCACCCACTCACATGCAGACTGCTGCTCCTAAAGGCGCTGAAGCGAAGCAAGGCTGCGTCTCAGCCGATGCTCCTGCTCGCGAGTCTCTCCTAGCCGTGTCAAAGCTGCAGCGTGCAGAAAAGAGCTAAGCTCGATGAGTCCCTGGGCACACAAGCCTGCTGCATCCTGGTCAGAGCACTGACTATCATGCCAAATCCTCTCAATGTCCTCACCGAGACTAGGATCTGTAAGTACCCTCTCTGGGATCCTCAACTGCAAGCTGGGCTCTCGTGTCCTCTCCTCAAGTGTCAAAATAACTGGTGCATGGTCTAAAAATGAGGTGCCAGCGAGAATGCCAACGGAGCCCCCTTGCTCCCCTAACCAGTCGCCCACATAAAAGCGATCAATCCGTGATAGATTAGTCCCTCCCTGCCGGCGATCCGGCCGAGAGAAACTAAGACTGTCCTGAGAGCGGGAGAAGGCCCCATGCTGCCATGCATTAGTGATCCTCAGTGACATGCAAAATCGCTCCCAAGCTGCAAGCTCCGTGCCGTGCACTGTAACATGACTGCCTCCCACCCTATCGGCCGGGTCCTCAAGCATGTTGAAGTCTCCCCCGACACACCAATGTGCGGCCTCTGGCAATGCATCCGTAACCTGGGTCCAGAACTTTGCTCTGGCACTAGCATGGTTGGGCGCATAGACATTGAGCACGCCCAAGAGCTCATCATGCATCCTCAGAATGACATACTGTGCTCTACCAGGCACAATGATCCCTCGATCCACAATGGCCTGCCGCCATACATCTGCAATGACCATGCATACTCCTACCTGTCCACCCAAAGGGCCAAACCCTGCAGACCAAAAGGTGTCCCATCTACCAAGCATCACCGAACCATATCTCCGGATCCTACTCTCACCCAAGTGGTGCTTCTGCATCATCAAAATATCAATACTGCCACCAACCTGGCATCTCTAAAGCTCCTGCCTCAAGCAACCACGATAGCGTATATAATGTGCTCCGCCAAGGCCCTGTACATTCCATGAGATGATCCTCATGGATGACCTGCTGAGGTGGATGCTGTCACAGCCGTACGGCGGGCCTTCGCAAGCGGCTTGGATGGAGAATAGTCCCCATCCGAGCGGCTACGAATCTGCCCACCCGGTGTGCTGCAAGAATCACGGATCAGGCGCCAATGGCTGTGTCCCATGGCGACTGCCTCCCGCTCAGACAGAGCAACCTCATGTATGCATACATATCCAGGGTCGCGTGCTAAGTCTGCCACTATGCGAACGACCAAATGACGAATCCCTGAGGCATCCACACTCCCGGGATCCAAGAAAAAATGAGCCAACTCCCATAGTCGGCCTATCACATCTGTCACCTCCAGATCGCTCACATGGTGAGAAAACTCAACTGCCCGAGTCTTCAAAATGCTAAGAGCGAGCTCCAGAGTCCACTCCCGGTCGCATGGGCCATAGCGAGGGAATGAGAAGGCCACCGCTGAATCAAGCGCCTCCTCCCCGCGGGCCGGAGGTATCACTACATGAACTCTGATGGGTGCTGGCTCATGGGGGCCCTCTGCTCCAAAAAGCCGTGTGAAGGAGTAATCAAAAGCCTCCGAGCGTTGTCTAGTGCCAAGGCGACTCGGCCGACTGCGGATAGATGATGTCCGTGAAGCCCGAATCGGCATGGTAAGTCTCCTCTGCGGTGCTCGAGCAAGGTCGGTGCTCAGAGCCCTCCAGACTGCAGGTGAACGCCAGGGGATTGCCAAGGCCTCCCGGGGAGCTGAGGCGGGCGGGGGGGGGGGCGAGGGGGGTGGAGAAGGAGCCGCTGCCGAAACCGGAGCGGGGATGGGAGGAGGCAAAGGTGGAAGCGAGGCAGTAGGGGGGGACGGGGGTGGGGGGGTGGAGGAGGGGGTGTTGGCATCCCCTGGTCCTCAGTCGTCGCAGGGGTCTCCTCCTGGAGGGGAGCAAAGCTGTTCCTCATCACGGGAACCCAGTGATGCTGAGACTGTGGCTGCTGCTGCATCGGTCTCTGGGCGTGCTGCTGTGGCTGTCTCCCTTGACGGCGCCCCTGTCCAGGCTGCCACTCCGAGGTCTCTGTGGCCTGAGCAGGTGTCCCGGAGGTTGCCCCTGTGGGTGGGCCATCAGGGGCTTGCTGTTGCGGTGAAGGTCGGGGTCTCCTGCGAGGGCAGGCCTTGGCCAGATGGCCGACCTGCCTGCAAATAAAGCACTGGTTCGAGAGCCCCGAGAACTCCACTCTCTGATCAATCCATCCCCCCCCCTATCCTAGGTAGCTGAATGACCTTCGGAAGGGAGGAGATGTCAAGAACCAAAACTCTGACCGAAGGTAGCCCAGCTGCTCTGGCCACCACTGAAGCTGCTGTGGGGCCAGTCTCTAACACCGAACCCAATGCTCCTAGCCTAGAAAGGAGCGGAAGGTACTCACGGCGGAGTCCAGGGAAGCAAACTGTAACATGGAAAAGGCGGTCTCCCTGCTCCTAGCCTAGAAAGGAGCGGAAGGTACTCACGGCGGAGTCCAGGGAAGCAAACTGTAACATGGAAAAGGCGCTCTCCCTGCTCGGCCGCTGCTGGGTCAAACCCATGCTGCCAAGGTCTGAAGAATGCCCGAGCACCCCTGATGTCAAGGGGACTCATGGCTAGGACCTTGGCCACGCTCTGGGCTGTCTCGAACTCGATCTGGTAGTGTCCACGGCCCAGTAGCTGAACGTCCAGGATCTTGCCCACATCTGCAAGAAGGCGGGCCTGGAGAAGATCCCGGATCTCCCCTCTGCTGGGGCAAGTGCCGACTATACGGCAGATGGTGGAATGTGCCTGGAGGCGTTCCACCTCTGCGGCGAGGCTCGCGTCCTCTTCTGGCGAAAGAGAAAGCCTGATGGGGATATCCTCAGGGGCGGGCGAGGGGGCTGCGGGAGAGTCCCTCTGAGGCGGGGCAGGAGAAGCCTCCATCAGTGTCTGAAGCAATGTCGAAGGCGGAGCGAATGCGGAGAGTCCTGCAAGAACCGAGCTGCACACAAAGGACGGAGGGGGAAGGCGGAAGGCAAAAAGAAAGCCCCAGGGGACGGAAAAATCAGAAAAAGAGGGAGGGGGGGGGGGGGGGGGGAGAGTTAAAGGCGGCGAAGACAAAAAGCCCCTAGGGGGGAGGTGGAAGCAACGCGAAAAAAGGGGGCAGGGGGGAAGATAAGGCGACGGCGGCGAAAGGGGGGGCGGGGCGCTGAAGGAGGACAGGAGGGCGCAAAGGAGTAGGAGCAGGGGACGGCGGGCGCTACAGCGGCGGGGCACGCAGGACAGCCAGGCGGGGGAGGGGGGGGCAAACGCGAGGGCAGGCGCCCCGGGGGGGGGGAGCAGACGCGAGGGCGGGAATGGGGGGAGGGCGTACAGTCAGCGCGAGCGGGGGGGGGGGGGGGGGGAGCGATAGCTTCAGCGAGCGATGATGGCATGAGATCTTCAACAGGGGAAGTATCTGCCCAATGACAACTTGAAGTATGCCCACACTTTCCTTGTGTGGTCATCAATAAATGTCACATAATACCTGTAGCCTCCCATAGACATGGTCTTCGTAGGACCCCATACATCTGAATGCACAACATCTAGTGCATTTCTGCTCACATTTCTGTCATGTGGAAATACATGCTTCACATATTTTTTGCATACCTTCAACTTTAAACTTTGGCAGGCCTGTCACAATTCCTTTAGTCTGCATAGACTTCATTCTATGCACATTCACATGTCCAATTCTTTTATGCCAAATGTCTGTGTCTGCAGCAATTTGTGAACCATTTGCAAACATCGCAGCACTCACTTCAGGCATGTTTACATTCAATGTAAACATTCTGCCCATTCTGTTACCTTTTGCAACCAACCTGCACTTGTCTTTAAAGTCTTCAACATAACAACCATCAGGGTTAAACCGAACCTGCAAACCCTGCACAATCATCTGGCCAACTGAAACCAGATTCTTTGTTATGTTCAAAACATGAAGTACATCTGCAAGGTACTTCACTTTGCCATCCTGCATAGACAATGGCACATCTCCAACATGGGCAATTGGATGAGCAGTGTCATCCCCTGTTTTCACAAAACCTGGTCTTTCAAGGTTTTTCATCTCCTTGAATCACTCTCCATGACTTGTCATTTGATTCGAAGCACCTGAATCAACGTACCATACATCATCTTTATGTGCTGCTTCAACATTTTCAGACATGGCATTAGCGACATGCTGCATAACAAACAACCTTTCATTATCCTCATTGTTTCTGCTCGAGGATGCATAGTTGTTTTGCTACAATTTTCCATTTTGCATGTCAGCCTGCTTCTTATAACAATCTGCCTGCACATGTCCAGGCTTACTACAATAAAAGCATCCATGTGTATCATCATACTGCCTTTGCCAATTTCCACGACCTCTTTGACTCCCCCTGCCTCTGAATTGGCCTCTTCCACCTGCGTGTTGTGAATTCTAGGACTGTTGTTGCTGCTGTTGCTGGCCATAATTCTGATTACCTGTTCGGCCACCTCCTTGGTTGCGTCCACAGCCTCCCCTATCTCGTCCTCTTCCTAAACTTGTGTAGAAGGCGTGTTGCTCTGAACTGTTTTTGTTTTGTGAAGGCTGTTCGTCTTCACCCAAGCTCTTCTCTTCTATAATCAATATAGACACTAAATCTGTGAAATTGGGAATGTTTTTCCGAGTCTGAATAGACATCTTGAACGCCTTGTATTGTGGCCCGAGACCACGTAGACAGACTTCCACCTTATCATCATCATCTACTGAAACGCCAATAGATGCAAGGGATTCCACAATACCCTTGATCTTCAATGCATAGTCATTCACAGACATACTCTTTTTCTCCACAGTATGAAGTTCATTCTTCAACTGTATCTTTCGTGCCTTGGTATTCGTTTCATAGAGTTTTACCAAGGTGTCCCACGCCTCCTTGGGAGACTTGGCATCCTGGATGTGCCCAATCATTGTGTCCTGTATACTGATAGAGAGCCAATACATAACTTTTCTGGCTCCTTGGTTCCAATCCTTGAACTCTTTCACATCTGCAGCAGTCGGATTGATCTCCGGTATATCCGGTGCCTCTTCATGCTCACCTTCTATGTAGTCGCAGTAACCCTTTTCCATCAGGAAATTTGTCAACCTGAACCTCCAAGCATGGAAGTTGTTCTTATCAAGCTTCTCAGCAACAATCTGGTTTATGCCATCATTTGACATCTTGCCAGACACACAAATTTACCAGAAACAGCACTCTGGTTTGTCCTACACAAACTATTGTATTTTCTGCAGCGGTACTGTACTACACTCAAATGTCACAACCAATGACCTCAATGTGCATACATACACCCAATGGCAACTGTTGACCTCCTTGCAGCACACACAATGTCTGCACAACCAATCTGTCTTCCTGCAGTTCTTAAAACAGAGTCCTGCAGAGAATCGATGACTTACCCGCATTGCTCGAAATCGCCTGCTTTCTGAAAAACAGAGGTCGTAACGCGCTTGAAACGCGTTTTCGGCCCAAAAAATGAAGTCCAATATAGGATAGTATAGTTGCCCTATAGCTTTACTTCCACGAAGAAAGCTCCTCAATCAGAGATCGTTTGCTGGTGCCTCCCGTAGAGCTCCCGACAAGGGTGTAATCGCCAACACAAATAGAGAAGAGTAGATGAAGCTCTTACCCTCGTACCGCTTCCTGTGCTTCTCTTGCTTGCAGCTCAGCCCTTAGCATGAACCGGGCTCTGATACCATAAAAAGATGCAGGGGAGAAGAGAGCTTGAGCTCTTGCAAGCACACACACACTCACAAAACCCTAAAAGAGAACACACAAGGTGAGAGGCTGAAAATCTTCTTCTTCTTCACATAACACTCAACACACCATATACAAAGATAGGAGTACACCATATGAAAAGGTACTCAACCAAATACATACTAGGGTTCTCTATAGTGTGAAACCAACTAAATGAGCTGGCGCTATAACTATGCCTGTCTCTAGAATGGCTGTCACACAGCCTGTCATCCCACTAGCTGCATATCACCCATGATCTCACCAACCATGCCAGTGGTGTAAGTGTGGGGCCTATCCCCCCAGGCGGGTCATCAGTGTCCACCACCTCACTAGATAAGCTCGATATCTCAACAGTTAGGGCAGATCCTATGGAGGACTTTACAACACTCTTAAGCAGGAGGCCCTTTAGTTGGTGGATCTTTACCTTCCCCAGTCCTCATCAACTAGGCCTCCTCCAGGTTTGTAGCAAGCCTTGTTCAGCTCACTTCCAGAGCCCATGTCACAATCCTCCAAAGGGCTGTGACATGCGGAAGGATTTCCAAGATGTTGTCTTGGAAGTAGGAGCATGATGGACTCGCTCATGGAAGGGTGGTAACCTTGGTGAGGTATGTGAACTCATGGAAGGGCAGTTGCTCTGGTGAGTATTTTGAATCCTGCATGACAACGCCCGTGGTCGGGATTACTTTGGTGTACAAGATGGCAAGTTGCAAGATTTAATCCAAATTATTGTGCACAAGCATATGCTTGTGAAATGCAATTGCATGTGTGACTTGTTTTGTTGCTTGGACATTGCTTGATATTTTTGCCTGTGGAATGTCCACAGGCATCGGGGATGCTTGGACACCCCGTGGACATGTATGTGCACACCTCTCTAGGACTAAGGCGGTGATTTTACGTGTTTTGTAGGTGGTAAGTGTGCACACTTAACTCTATTTAACTATTATTGCCTTGTTTACTAAAGTTTATGGTTACAGGTTAAAATCTGGGCGGACAAACTTATAAGGTTATAAGTGAGTTCACATCAAGGTGGACTATAATAATGTACCAAGGCCATTTATTAGGGCATATGGCTTGAATCCCATGAGTTGCTAAAAGAGGCTAGGGAGAGATTTTTGAAGCCAACGAGTTGCTTTTCTGGGCAACCCTAGTGTGCTGGACAAGGCAGGATTAGTCGCAGGCACTTATGTTCCAAGTGCTTGACAGAGCTGGTTGACTTCTTCTACAGGTGGCACAGGGCTGCTGGACAGCAGATATAGGTGTCATAGAGCTGGTCGACGTCTTCGACACAGGTGTCATAGGGCTGGTCGACTTCATAAACAGCTGCTACCGGGCTGGTTGACTGTGGTTTTTCTCTCTTTCTGCGGGTCGAATTGCTTACAGGCCTTAGACAGCTAGTTGACTTGCACAAAGGGTGCTACAGGGCTTTCTCCTCCTCTACAGGTTGGCTGAACTGTTTTCAGCATAGTACAGGGTTGGATATCAAGAGTTTCACTGGCCGGAATAGATACAGGATTTGCCTGGCAACTACACTGCTCACAGGTTGCTAGACGATTTGGTCAGAGGGCTGTCCGGGACTGTATTCAGTCATGAAGACAGAGGACATCGCTCCGGGCAAGCACGGAGGACTTATGTATGATCTGGTGGAACCTATGGGTGGCCAGAAAGTTTGAAACATAGCTGTTTGTGCGAACAGCTGTGTAGACAGCTTTAAGCTAGAGGGTGCGATCACGTACTAGAACTTGGGTGGGCGTGACAGGGGTCCCGAGGTAATCAAGAGAGCGGTTGTTAACTTCTTTGCCCTTGGTTGGTGACCAAGGGTTTGTTTTCTTTCCTACATTACACAGATTTGGTTGGTGCTGCCACTGGAGTATGAATTCCCAGGCACCCACATCTTGTACAAGAAAATACTCTGTTGGTAATAAAGATACCTGGGGAGGGGTGCTGGCCCAACTTCAGCGTCTAGTGCTGTGTCATGTGCAAAGTTACTTTATGGTGTTAACAGAATTTAAATGTTCTTGATTTTTGTGACAAATGTATTGGAACATGTCCATGATGTGATGGGTATGTATGTTGTGTCTTGGCAAATAGTTTCTGTATTCATGTGCCCGTCTATGACAGCCCACTCATTGCGAAGGGACAGCGACCACAACATCCCTTGATCAGGAACAGTTTGGTGTGTGCACCCTCTAGCCATCATTGTGATTGCACAATTTTTGAGGAGCCTAGGCTTACCCTGCACAATCTTACGGCTCCTAGCTCCTCACTGCAACTGTAGAGCAGCAATGCTAGGGCCCAACACACAATATGCTTGTGCAATGAGGTCGAGATCTTATTGCCATTGTTGTCGCATCCATGTCTACAGAGTGTTCGGCCCCAAATGATCCTCCTCTACCACGTCTGTGGATGGTGGTCTCTCCCTTCGACATCCCTCTATGGGTTTTTTGCATCGAGAAAGATTTTCCCAGCTGGTCTTCTCAATAAAATGCAAGGTCCATGTGACCCATTCTGAGGATGCAACATAGGAAGACCTCAAGACCCCCTTATGGAGAGTCTGGATTGTAGCTGCATGCGACTGACAGTGGCTGTTAGCTCAGACAGCAGGGTGGAGTCCAAGTGCAGGAGGGGTAAACAAGAGAAAAACAAGGGAAAGATGGGGGCAGAAACTAGAAGTGGGAAAGGCTCCATGCACAAACCCTTTAAAAAAAAGCTATCGACCACTATTTGATTGTGTTTTGTGGTGACTTTTGATGCAGACCAAAATGACAAGATATGTGGTCACAGGGTGGGCGTGCACAAAAATTGCCCTGATAAGCTTTGGTGTCGGAGTGATAGTAGGATTTAAACTGAACAAAACAATTCGCCGAGCAGCAGCAAAGCTGCTGAAAAGGGTAAGGGATGGAGACTGATCCAGCACACATAACCCTCAATTTATACAGTTCTAAAGATGAAGGGGATGGAGTGTTTCAAATTCCCCTTGTTTCTATGCATGTGGGATCAAGTGGTTCTTTAATGGGATGAAGGTTGGAAATTTTTTGTTATCGTGACAACAAGAGAAAGTGCAGATGTAATGAACTGTCACCTGTAAGTCAGGAAACATTTTAATAGGATCTTCTCATTCTGATTTTGATGTCTTTATAATGCTTAGAGTTGACCACATTCCCCGGTTGGAAAAATGAATGGAAAAACTTAACGTTGAAGGGACGGTTTTACTGTATTTATATTCTTGTGTTTAGAAATTCTTTCAAGCTCCAAAAGAGCTGCAAATTCTTTTATTAGTCCTCTCTCTCTCTCTCTCTCTCTCTCTCTCTCTCTCTAACCAATGAAGGCAAGCCTCTTATAGACATGTGTCTTGTGAAAATATTGATGTGATGATATCAGCCTTGCCATGTCTAGATGCCTTATTTCACTTATCATACCTATATAACTACAAGACGTTGCTATGTAAATCCCCCACCTCCCATGGTCATCCGGGCTCCTCCTGTGTGTCCCATTTTTCAGGTAACATTCCGCACTACCATGAAGGTTTCTAGTGGTGTCCTAGGCTTCATTATTGTCTTGTGCTCGAACCATTCTTAGGTACATGTAAAGCTGCTCATAAATGGGAACTTGCAAATATGAGCTAACTAAAACCATTCCAAGGTAGAGTGAATTTGAAAACCTTTAATATGCCCAAAGACTTTAATCCTCTCATCCCCTCTTGTAAATAGATTTCTAAAATAAACAGCTACTATCCCAAAGTGCGTTAGGAATTTTTTCTTATAACAAGTAAAAGGTTCATGAGAGGAAAGGCTTGTTGAAAAGAGGAAAAGGATTGTTGAAAAAAGAGGGAACTTGGTTTTAGAGAAATATGAAAGTGAACTATTTTTTTGAAAGTGTAAGAATTACCTTGGAGTTGCATAAGTAAAGTAGAAACTCTTAAGGCAAATAGAGTATGCTAGCATCATGTGATAGGTGGTACTGGCTTCAAAGAGTTAGGGGATCATGAGTGTGGCTAGCCCTTCATTGAGTAGATGTTCAATTTTTTAATACACTTTGGACTCAACAAGAGGCTGTACTTCAAAATTATATGTTCATGTAAACATTTGAGCATACATGTATTATATGTTAAGATAGTCTTACTCTTTAGGGGATAACCTAGAAGTGAAGGCCTAGGTTTTATCATTTTTGAGGCAAATTTGAACTTTTTCCTGATGACCCCAAAGGGTGTGTATAAGAGGTAACCTCACCATCTCTATTTGTAAAGTTAGTGCTCTAGAATGACAAACTTGCTAAGCCACCATCTTGGCTTGAATTTTCCTTTTGTAACACGTGAAGGAATGAGGTTCCACTTGACTCTACTCGCTCTATGCTCTTAGCATAACGGTCGTGCTAATCATGTTACAACATCTATCCCTTGCTTATGAAATATGGGATGCCTTGCAATACTACTATGAGACAGCATAAACATATCTTAGGACATTTTTATGCCTTGTTAATTTACAAAATTCATTGAATCATAGACACGTAAAAAAGTGTCTTTTGGATCATGAACATTACACATTAAAAATTTGACTTTTTTCCAAGAACAATTGACACTCCTATCATACCCATATCCAAGGCCAAATTTAATATATAATTTTTCATCTTAGTTGTTGATACTAAAAAGGGACAAAGGATGGTGGAACCATAATGGATGATTTTTTCTTCTCATGTGAATATAATTTTCATGTTTTCTTGTTCATGTAAATTGGGCGGAGTCAAAGAAATCATCAAATGATTTTTTTCTTGAGACGATGAATTGTTTTCTAAGCTTTCCTATTTAATCCTTCTTATACAAATCTCTATTTAGCATGGTGTAGCCATGATATATGCTCATGTTTTCCTATAGGATAAATGAGCATGGATAAGAAAATTATCACACAATGTTTTTGGTGATAAATGTTTTTTCCCTAATTCCATTTTATATCTTGTAATGCTACCAAAATAGCTAGCTTAATTAGAGCCAGATATGGATATTATGAGTTCTTGTTATTGTCCTTTGGAGGACTCACTATTGTGCCGCCATCAATGTTTTAGTAAATAATGTATGATATTCTTGTGGATCTCTTTCTTAAGAAAACCTCCATGCCATGTACATGTGAAGGATACTAAAGAATATGTATGTATACATAAGACAATATCATATATATATATATATACATATACATATATTCAGTTGGATATTCTATACAGTTTTTGTAAGGCAAATATCCTATAAATGTAGAATTGTAAATGGACCTAAGTAAAAAATGATATGTATTAAGCTATAGTGATATCATGTATTTTTTTGAATGATCTCCACAAGATGATATCTTATCTCATTTGTGTATTACACTCCACTTCTACCTATGTAACTATTGTTTGGAGCTTGCTTGTTACATGTGACAAGCCGAGCTTCAACAAAAAGCAAAACTTTTGTTTGGTCACTCCTCCCTGCGGCTTCACTCCTCTCGTGTGTCACTCACCGTGGTTGCTCCTCTAGTGTGTCACTTTCTATGGTTGCTCCACTTTAATACATGGTTCGCTCTCTCACACATGAAGCAAGTAAGCAAGATGCACAATGGACAATCTAGTCCTCTCCCTTTTTTTTCGTAATAGAAGATATATTACCAAAAAATTACTTTACAAATGGCCACATGGCCGCGATGTAATGTACTAGCTTTTCTTCACTAATTACTCCGAACCATAGGTGTAGCTTGGAGTATCCTCATCCAATGAGTTGACTGCAAGGAACAGACTTGCCATAGTAGTAGCCCTTTTATATGACCTATGTGAGCTATGATACCAACTTTTGCATCAAATATGAAGGCATTTCTAGTTAGCCAAATATGCCACAAACCTGTCCACCTGAAAAAAATGAAAGAAAAGTGAATGCTTTGGGTTATTTAGCCTATTCAAAATCCTGCTACTATAAATTTATGGGCCTATCTATCAACGCAGTCCATACGCGAGTAAAGAAATCCCACACCTTCTTTGCCACCGGACATGAAATGAAAAGATGTGTGCATGTTTCCAAGCATGTAGTGCGAAACACAATTTCTAGAAGCAATCCGCCACTTTCGCAATTGGTCCCCCAATGGTAGGTCTCCAACTAGCATGCGCCATAGGAACACCTTCCCTTAATATGGAATCTTAGAGCACCAGCCTTGTAAGATTACTTCCTTTTGCCAAGCCCTATTCTTACTGATGTTCCATACTCTATTAGCCTTCTCAGTGATCCAACGCTTATCTTCCACCATCATATGGTACACTTGATTTGTTGTACACTGGACAATGTCCTGAGGCTTTCTAAATGCCCAATATAACCAAGGTTGATGATCCTCCAACTGAGGAATCACCAAACGGTGTAAGTGTTACCCTTACCTTCTCCCACAATTGAACATATCCACGTGGAACCTGAAAATATTGATGGATTTTTCTAAAAGACAATAAGTGACCTCTACAGGGCAACAAAGCATTCAAAATTCTCACTAATCCTAATCAAGCCATTCTATTGAATTTTGGCTGCTCAACAATTTGTCAGGCCACTCCAGAAGTCCTGAAGTAGCCAACACCTCCCATGCCATAGAATTCAATTGCTCCTTCCATGAGATCATCAAATGAGAAAGGAGAGGTGAAGCCACCACTCGAACTTGTTGGGAACCATTCACTACATTTCACCATGTACCATCAATCCTGGTATTACCATGCACAAGTGCGCGACCTCCTCTATGAGGGCCTTAGCCATTACCATCCATGGCTCTTGAGAGACACACATATCTTGCAATAAAGACCCTCCTAGCGACCATATGTAATCTAACATCTAATAGGGCTGCCCCTCCACTCCTCTTCAGAGTAGTAACATGTTCCTAAGAAATCCACGTCTACCCTGGCTTATTTCTTGCTCTTTTCTATAGCATAAATCTAATTGACTATTGTATCTGATGCAAAGCTTTCCCGTCCATGGCAATGAAGGCAAGAAAAAAGATATCATGCTAATCATAATGGATTGTGCCACTTTGAGCCGAACATGCATAGGCCAACCCCGAGATTTCCAATACACGAACTTATCATTTATCCTTGCAGAAATCCATGCCAACAAAGATATAAAATGAAACATGGCCATGGCCAGTACATAAAAGATCCGCTTCTCATTAATAGAAAAGATCCACTTTTCCCAAGCCTCATTAGCATCTACCAAGGCAGCTTGCAAACAGAACTTTTGCTTCAGTGTTACGCACATAAACTGCTGCAGAGATGGCCATACCAAGGGCTCTCCAGTCAAAGGGTTAAGAAGAGCTGTACATTCTGTGTTATGGTACAACAGAGCGATGAAGAAGGGGTGTTCCATTGAGAGGTTCTTTGCAACCTAGCTACACCCCATGCCAAAAGCTCTTTAACACATTCAAATGATCCTCCATGTGCTGCAAAATGTAATGGTGTGCTTCCAAAACCACAGCCGCTTCCACCAGATCTTGTGGTCATTGCACACACGAGAGACCCTTTACTTAAAAGCAAGTGGACTACTGTAGACTGGTTGGAACGAGCTACCAAGTGTAGAGGTGTAGCGCCACATGTTTGTGCCACTGTGGGCATCTAGGCAACATCCAAAACTCATTGGACACAATCAAGGTGGCCGCTCCTTGTTGCATAATGGGAGCGCGTCTTCGCATTGGGAGCATCAAACACGAGGATATCAACTCCTAGTCCACAAGCCGCTCAATGCAAAATACCCTTCCATTTTTACAAGCAAGCATGAAAGGCATCTGTCTATGATGATTCGTTGCATTCACAGCCCACCTCAAATTGGCCTGTGAGGCAGCATAATGCAAAGGTGAGAGGTGGCGGTTGTGAGAGCGGGTGCCGGTGGGAGAGTGACGGGAAGGGGAAAGGGAGAGAGGGGGGAGATGACTACGCACAGGGAGAAGTGAGGTCCGGTGAGGTGAGAGAGGGGGAGGGGGGGTCGGTGAGTTGACGAGATGGGTGAGGTCAGAGAGGGGGGGTTGGTCGGTGGGGTGGGCATGGTTGGTGAGGGGGTTGGTCGATGAGGGGGGAGAGGGACCGGGTGAGAGGGAGAAGGGGGCGACTTGGTGTATGTGGCAATCATGGAAGTCCAGGAGAAGACAATTCGGCAAGGCAAAGTGAGAGATATCTCGCATGCATCTTAGATGCCACCGCATGTTGCCGGAGTGAAAACAAGGTAGTCCCCAGCACGTTGGCGAGTTTCGATTTGTGTTGGACGAGATGGGCATGAACTTGCTTGGCCTGAAGAAAGGCCTTTCTCTGGTTGCAAGATTTGAGGGGTTGTTGGTGGGGCAGAGTCGCGAGGGGGCACGAGGGGGGGCAATGAGTTGATGAGGGGGCGAGGGAGTGAGGGTTTGGGGGATGGGTTGACGAGGTAGTTGGTGGGGTAAGGGAGAGAGGGGGGCTCGGGTGTGGTTGACGAGAGGGGGGGCAATGAGTTGACGAGGGGGCGAGGGAGTGAGGGTTTGGGGGATGGGTTGACGAGGGGGTTGGTGGGGTAAGGGAAAGAGGGGGGCTCGGGGGTGGTTGACGAGAGGGGGGCAATGGGTGAGAGGGGGAGTGAGGTGTGAGGGGGATGGGTTGACGAGGGGGTCGGTGGGGTAAGGGAGAGAGGGGGGGCTGGGGCGTGATCAGCGAGAGGGGGGCGACAGGTGAGAGGGGGAGTGGGGTGTAAGGGGATGAGTTGACGAGGGGGTCGGTGGGGTAAGGGAGAGAGGGGGGATGGGGGTGGTCGGCGCAAGAGGGTGGCGATGGGTGAGAGGGGGAGTGGGGGGGGTCGGTGAGTGAGAGAGGCAGAGATGGGTGGGGTGGCGAAGGAGAGGGTGAGAGGGGTCGTCGGTGGGGTGAGACAGAGGGGTGGGGTGGTTGTTGAGGAGGGAAAGAGAGAGAGAGGGAGAGGGGGTGCGGTCAGCGAGTGAGAGAGGGGGGAGGCAATGATTGCGAGAGGGAAGGGGCGGGTGGGGTCAGTTGGGGAGAGAGGGGGTCTGACGGTGAGAGGAGGGAGAGATGGGTTGAGGTGAGAGGGGGGGGGGGGAAGGGGGAGGGTGGACGGTGGGCTGGGCTGGGCTGGGCTGGGCTGGGCTGGGGGGAGAGAGAGATGAGAGGGAAAGTCAGTGGGGTGAGGGAAAAAGAGGGGTGAAAGGGTGGTTGGTGGAGGGAGAAAGAGAAAGAGAGAAGTTTTGCATTTTCCTCTAGCTGGTGGGAGGTCTAACACCACAAAATTCATTTCAAATACTAATCCCTCAAAAGTGATCGGAACTTGCCTGACTAGTCCCACGGGTATCACTTCTCTCTGGTCTGCCACTCAGATGGCGAAGGGAGCTGGCTCGGAAATTCGGAGACCCAAGACTTGCCTAGCGGCTTCAAGCATGATGTTAACACCAAAACCACCATCCACAATGGCCCCTGCAATTTGAGTTCCTCCCACGGAGACTGTCACCCTTGGGCTTTGGTGATTAGCCACTCCTGGGGTAGTGAGGCATACCCTTGCTTGCTACCTGGGCCGTCGTCCACTACTACTAGATGTGGCTTCACCCCTAGTTGCCTTCGAATCCATCCAATGCGAGACCGATCCTAGCAGTATCTCTCCTATTTCCTGGCTCAAACCACATAATTGAGGAAGGGTGATTTCCACCTTTTCCCCTACCAACACTTCCTCCCAACATATATTACTAACCTTGGGTTGGATAGACTCCTCATCCACCTTTGAAGGAGGTGTGGTGGTTGGGGGAATGACCAAGGTAGGCACTGATTCCTTCTCCATGGGTGGTGCTTGAGTGAATTCCTCCACAACCTCCTTATAAGCTTGTTCCACAATGGATGGATAAACTGCACCCTCAAGAGGAGGAGTTGGTGGCTTTTGGGGCTCCTTGGGACTAGGTGACGGCCGCCACTATATTGGAGTGCCAGTAGTGGGAGGTGGCACCACTGCCAATATTAGAGTGTTAGCCTTGGGAGATGGCACCGTTGCTTCCACCATGTTAACCAGTGGGGTTCTAAGACAATCTTGGGTGTAGTGGTCTCGACTCTCCATGTAGTGGAGGCATGGGGGGGAGCCCTCTGGTACAGTGCATTGAGCTTGCATGTGGCTGCTCCCCCCATAACGGTAGCATATAAGAGGTTGGGTGTTGTTTTTGGGAGGACGATGATTGGCAAACCTTTGAGAGAGGCTATTTACAAAATGGGAAGCTTGGTGAGGTATGAATCTTCTCTTCAATTCACTAAGTTATATTGCTTATTTGGAATTCTCATGAGCTCACAAGTTATGTATTGGTAAATAGTACACATAATTGCTTTGTATGTGGGTACATATCCTTAAAGGAGATAGATCCTACATCCATTGAGATGGCTCATCTCAATTGCTTTGTATGTGGGTACATATCCTTAAAGGAGATAGATCCTACATCCATTGAGATGGCTCATCTCAATGCTATTGAGGCAGTGTGTATGATCGAGGACAACTTTCCTAGAACAATTCTCACTAGCCAATTGCATCCTGTGGTGCATTTGGTTGATGAAGTGGCGTTGTGTGGTGTTGTTCATGTTCGATGGATGTTTTTTCTTGAAAGGTTCATGAAAAACATATTCGGGTTAGTAATTAGCGCCCCCAGTGCTTGCAAAGTTTGGTGATTTTCAACAAATAATATGGTGATGGTGATTTTCAACAAACGATATGATAGCCAAAGTGTTAAAAAATTAGAAAACCATGAACATCAACTAAAATGCAATGATCCTCAATAATGAGAAAACTCATAATGA
Source organism: Cibotium barometz (assembly GCF_041138505.1). Taxonomy (NCBI): domain Eukaryota; kingdom Viridiplantae; phylum Streptophyta; class Polypodiopsida; order Cyatheales; family Cibotiaceae; genus Cibotium; species Cibotium barometz. The sequence continues at coordinate 33,512,311 of NC_141046.1, forward strand.
TATAAACATAAACTAAGTACAGCAGAATGTGAGCTAACACAGCCACTCTGGGTTTAGCCACTAACTCAAAAGATCAAGGTATTTTGAAAATGAGCTACCCCAGCTATTCTGAGATTATTCACTCCCAAAAAATCTAAGTACAATGTAAGTGAGCTAACCCCAGCTAGTCTGAGTTTAGTCACTATCAAGATAGAGATCTAGTCAGCACCCTCTCTAGCTCTCAACTGCTCTAGAATGCTCTCATGGTCATCCACTCAAAGCCGAAAACGAGAGTGAGAACTCTGTTTTCGGCTCTGTACTCGATCAAGAGTGAGCCTGGTAGCAACCACTGGATGAGAGAACTGAAATGCCTCTAACTCCCACTTCCACTGCTGGAACTCAAGACTCCCCCGATGAAGTCGAATCATGCTATGGGCGTCAAAAGAAAACCCATGATCATCCACTGTATCCTGGTCGTCAAGGATGCACTTTGGCCTAGTGCAACTCATCAGATAGTAGTCTACTCCCTCGCTATTTCCCTCACTAGCAATAACAGCAAATACATCACCCTCCTATAGCAAATCTGTCAGGTCATCATAACTCACCATGAACGCAGGACCTATTGGCTCATCAGACAACACTGGATGTGAAGGATGTGAAGGGGAGAGGAATGTCTGTATCCATGCATCTATCTGCCCATCCTCTCGAGGCACAATGTGACCAATCGCCATCCATACATGCTCCACAGAAGCATGCAAACCGTCGTGTGTAAATCGTGGGGGCCGCCATGCACGTGCTCCTGATGGAATGTAAGCCCAAGGTGCCAGGTACTGTGTCACAATCATGGGAGGCTCTATGGTCAATCATGCCACCATCCACATGCCAAAAAAATCTCCTAACAATCCGAGCATCACGTTTGGGATACGATGATGCTGCACTCCCACACAAATGTTGGGAGCACCACACTCGACTACGTGGCCCGCATCTCTGAACAGCTGAGCATCCTGCCGTAGCTGATGATGATGCCTCAAGGTACGTTTCACACACGCGCCCGCACCATCATGCTCTCCCTCCCCGTGACCAGTCTCAAAGAATGACCAAATCACTGTTGGGATACTAGACTGCACATGCCACCTATAAATCCATAAAAGATAGTCTTAGTTATTGTTTTCTTTAAGATGTTCTAGTGAATTTAGTTTAATTGTAAATATAAGAGAACCATAAGTACTACCTGTAGAGCCAATAGATTGTCGTGATGACGACTTGAACTGTGCACCACAACCATCCGACCAAACCCATCGCTGGCCACGTATGATCCCACAATCTCCTAAAAAATCGTCATGGAGACGAAAACAGTGTTGCCACAAAATGTGCATCATGTGAACGATCATCACTGATATAGAAATGATACTCTCGAATAATGACACGAGTCTCGGGGGTACTCGCTATCCCATCTACATGAGCCTCTGCATGTCGATAGCTAATGTGGACCATAATAGCAACCTGATGAGGTAAGCAATACAGATGTTTAGGACACAAAAAATCAAATAAGTAATATAGCTCAAACACAAAACAAATATTATGAAATATAACCATTACCTGCTCTGAGAAGTAATACTCAGATTGTATCTCTTGAAAAGGTGTGAAGGTGTAGTTCTCTGCAAAATCAATCATAGAGACGACCACACCAATAGGAAACTCTGCCGCCAGGCATGCTCGAAACTGACGATCCAGCCACTTGGCAGCACAATGACTGTGCCGTATATAGGGGTAGATCTACTCCCTAAATGTGGCTGTGAAGTGACAAGGTGGTGTATGTTTGTCCACGAGCTGCAACTTCCTGGACTGTCCACCACTCTAGAGCTGGTGTGTCACATACTTATAACGTTGCCATGGCACTATCTCTTGGTCACTAGCATCAAGATCTACCATCTGTAGATGTGCAAGTGAACCACATGATGTGCAATTGCTCTCCACACAAGGCATCCTATGGAACTGGGCATCCTCCGTGCGTGCACACAAAAGAGAGTGGATGAAATCACGAGGACCACGAGGCAACTCTCTATGCCCACTAAGAGAACGGAACACATCATAAAAAAGTTTGAACTCAACATGGTAGCGACAACATGTGTCACGCCGATGTGAGTACCTCACAAACCAAGGCTTACACCCCTCAAATGACCTTTGCCCAATTTTAAGCTCTGGATACGAAGCCACAAACTAAGAATACAACTCACTTTGGGTCATTTTAAGAAAGCAAGCACCATGCTCAATGAACACTCCTCTTGTCACTCTCTTACGCAAAGCTTTCTTGAAAACTGGCGAGACACGATAATTCTCCTCCCAAAAACTTTCTATCAAGGTTCTAGTGGTTTCATCTAGTAGGCGATCATGCCTAGCTACATGACCACTACTCGCCCCCACAAAGCACCAACCTCATTGGCATCTAAACTTTGTCATCTAATAGACCCAACTCTGGTGTTATGGAAAGGATGCGAGATGTGGCACTAACCTTACCCTTCATTTGGGAGCTACTTAGCTGTCACAATAGCCTGTCGAGCAGCGAAAGCGTTTGCAGAGTTTCTCTTCTTGTTAATTATATAGGAATGACGAACACTTTGTAGCACCGCCATGCCAGCTCTCCTCTCTCTTCGACCTCCAATGTCGGAAAGCACCCTGCAGTTAGCCATGTTAGGCAGATCAATCAAAGCATCAAGCACACATGCGTGTGATGAAGGCGTGAGGTCTTTGAAATAGAAATGGAAGATTGCATGGGCACGACGATGTGCCCTTGACTTTGATAGTTCTTTCCTATCCACACGATGGGCGCCCAAAGGAGGGGGTGGGTTCTTGTAGAAGAGAAGGGGACTCAGGAAGGGCGGGTTCATGTGGGAAGGGCGGAGGGAGAGGAAGTGGAAGAGAAGGAGCAAGGCTTGGATCATCGCCAACGGAAGGTGTTGCTCGTTGAAGTGCTCTCCACTCTCTCTTTCTCTCAGCAGCTACCCTTTTCCTCTCCTCCTCTTGAACTTGGTGGATGGGGGGAAGTCTAGTCCTATCACGTTTCCGACTCCTACGACTTTGAGAACCGATTCTCAAGGAAGCTAAGAGAGAAAATATTATAAAGGCTCAATGATGGGATAGTACTAGAGATAAGTGTGGGATAGTACTAGAGATGTGTGATTATATAGGAAAAATAGGTTATCCACTTCAAATCTCATTGGATTTCCTATCTAAGATTGATTGGATAATTAAGACAAACATAAAGATAATTAAAGATAAACTATTATCCACTTAAAATTTAATATTATTAATAATATTTATTAACAAGTCTAAATATTTATCATTACTAGATATATAAATATATCTTTAAATTTATCTTTTATTTTATAATAATATAACTGCTTTTTTTTAATAATGTATTTTCTTCAAATTTTATTCAAAGGTTTATTCTACATAAAATATTTTCAAAAAATATTAAACTTAAAAATTTATTTTTTTAAATTGAATAATATGAACTTTAATAATAATATTATTGATCTAATTCCAAAATATAATCCTTTAAAATTAGTGATTTTAAATTCTTTTATTTAATAAGTTATATATATTTTATTATTTAAAATTCTATATTCTATTTCTCTAAATTACTAAATTAACTTTTTTTAAATATGTTTTTGAAAAAAAAGGGGAGGTGGAAAGGAGGTGCCACGTGTCACATGCGTGCATGACACGTGGCATTCTCTTGACATGTGGCACTATTATGGTTGATGTGGCATGCCATGTCACCAAGTGCGAGGTGGCATGCAAAGGTGGCAAGAAGATGTGGCATTAATGATGACTAGGATGATGAGGTGGGGAGTCAACTAGGTTGACCATGTTGACATGGAGGGTGGAGATGGCAAGGTGAGGTGGCAAGCTGCTTATGTGGATCCTCTCGAAGCTCATGTGGACATAAAGTGGCATGCATATATAAGATTTGTGCCTACCCAAGCCTCACACATAGAATGATATCTAAGCTTTGAAGTTTACCAAGCCTAGATTTCCAAACCTAACTAGGATTGGTTTTAGACTTGAAAAGGGGAGAGTGGACACAATATGGGAATTTTCACTTTGGAGGATTGAAAATGGACCTTCCCATACTCAAATTAAGCTAATTTTTTTTAAATAAATTCATGGCAACAAGCGTATTATCCCTACAGTTTTTAGATTGAAAGATTCAATATTTAATTTTTTAGAATTAAATTACAATTGATTTAATGGGCCACTCACAGTCATAACAAATTTTCCAAAATAAATCTACAAAAATCCAACCGTTAGATTTGTAATTTTACCTTATACCCACATTATACTAATCTTTCCCAATCTAATCATCACTAGATCCATACAATTTGAGCATTTTAAATGGTATATGTGGTGGGAGGATAAAATAGTATATTTTTAACAATTCTAATACCTTTTAAATAACATAGAAAATGTAGAACACATCAAAAATTACTCGATAAATCAAGTTAAGCTCTATGTTATTTGTATTTGTGATATGCAAAGTGGGAACATCATATGAGTAATAATGTAAAAGTTATAGGCAATTTACTCACATTCACTGTACCTGTCTAAACCTTCGACAGGGCCTATATACAATTTTGGTTCCCAAAGAAAAGGGGATTTGTAATTATTGGATATTCGATCAGATTATAGTTTTAGGTGCCCAACTTTGCATATGATGTTTCATTAGAAGACCTTGAAGTGAAACTCCTTGGCTAACTAGGAGAGATTGGCTATTCTTCTTGAAAAAATGCGTGTTTTTCGGCTAAAGCCAAGGGCGCCCACTACATGAAACTAGATAACCTTATCTTGCAACCACCCTCCAGTATCCTTTCTCCATGAGAATATTTCTCATCCCCTAAACTTCATGTTCTTTTCTACCTTATCACTCACAATCTAGGATATACTATCTGACATGATTACGTATAACAACTTACAAAACAATTTGTAAGATTATGTACTTATAGCAGCAAACTTACAATCTCTAATACAATGGTACTATAAACCTGTTTTATTTTAACTCTATGTGAGCTAGTCACATAAACATACAAATGAAAATATGAGATTGTCTGCATAAACTATCCTGCAAACCAAATTTTTGCCACAACTTTGCACTGAAACAAAAATTGAGCACACACATTCAAAATCAACACTTTCATAGAGTGCATGCATAAAACTTGCAAAGCTGAAATGGGGCCCAAAACAGTCTCAAATTCAAATTTTAAAATCGTGGAGGTCCTATGGACTACAGAAGTGTGAGCCCAGCTACTGTTGCTTTGTCCATGCAGGCACAAGAAGGCATCTTTGCATCTTTAAGGTGCAAGCAGGCACGTGAGACTATAGGCTAATTTTGTAATGGGGGTCCGGGGAGGGAATAAATCGAAGCTCTCGTTGCTATCGTAAAGGGTGCCTCAAGATGTGATAAGGCACCTTACTATTGCACCTACCTGTTGCTCTTTCCTAGTAACTACCTGGTAGAGATTTAATTCCAAATTAAAGGAAAATATATGAAGTTACCCTTACCCGTGTACCACTTTCTTTGGTTGCCTTTGCTTACCTTTGCTTTCCTCTTGCTTACCTCTTGCTTGCCTCTTGATCTCTTCACACGAACTGATGCTCTGATACCATGAGAAGAATGTAAGCGAGAGGGTGAGTTTAAGCTCCTTGCAAGCAAACACACACACACACACACACACTTTTTTTTGTGAAACCCACACACACACACACACACAAGAGTAGACAAGCATACAAGAGAGATGGATGGATGAATTTTCTTCTATTCACTTCTCTTCTCCATATCCATAACATAAAGATAAGAGTATATAATATAAGGGAAAGTACTCTACTACTATAACATACAATGGTCGTGGTCCATAGTGTGAACCTGACTTCATGAGCTAGTACTATAACTATGACATAACTTTAATGAACCAAAATGGCTATCACACAACTTATAAACCATTGACAATATATTGCCTATAATCTCACCAACTATGCTAGTGGTATAAGTGCGAAGCTATCTTCCTGGCGTGTCACCCATATCTACACTAGTTGAGCTTTATATCTCAACATCGAGAGGTGTATATCATCCTGGCGTGTCGCCCATATCTGTACTAGTTGAGCTTCGTATCTCAACATTGAGGACTATATAGAGTGTTCAAGTAGAACTTAAAGCTTTGTGCCAATGCTAAGGCTATTGATTTCAAAATAATCCCAAAACAGACAAACAAGAAGCACCGCCCCCGCAGGAGATCAAGTAGCAAAGCAAGCAACGCAAGAGTTAGTGCAAAATCAAGACGAGTCTTTCAAGAACAAGAGATAGAGTACTTGGGGATTTAAGACCTAATCCAAGAAAAAGAACCTAGTAAGCACAAAATCAAAATGAAAAATAGCTTCAACCACAAATAGTTCCAGACATATAAGGGCAAGAAGACAGAGAAGCTTGGCATACATGTGGAAGGTCTACAAAGTTCGAGGTGTGAGGCTGGAGGAACTAAAAAGAGATCAATTGATAGCCACCTTTGGCGATGTGCCAATGAAGTGGCTCCTCACACAATTTGATGATGACCACTTTGACACATTTGAGGAGATGAGGGACACATTTCTAAAGAGGTTCTAGAAGGTCAAGACTTTAGGGAAGCTTAGGGACATCATGGGGGAGCTCAAGCAAGAAAATATGGATGCTAAGGCTTATGCAATAAAACTTTAATCCCAAAGGAAAGAGACTAAATGAAGCAATAGACCCTCATACGAACTAATGGGTGAATGGTTCATAAGGGGGCTAAATCCAGAGCTCAGACATTCTGTTGCCATCATAGATGTGGAAGACTTGGGATTTGATGAGCTTGAAAAATTAGCCAAGAGATCTAAAAAGAATATGTACAAGAAAAAATCTAAAAAGAAAAATAAATCAATTGTTGAGGATCAATCGGATAATGGAACATAAGAATCAAGTACAGACGACTTAGAAGGCAAGTCAGAATCATGAGAGTTGGTGAAGAAAGTAGGTAAGAAATGTGCAGCGAACGCAAAACGTTAGAAGTGCAAATGGGTGCGAATTTTGTGAAGAACTACATAGTCAATTGAAAGAATTTTAAAAGACCAGCTAGCCAGGCATAAATGTAGTATGACTAGAAGAAGTCAAGTCGGAGGTATTGTTAGTGACAAGGTCACAAAAGGTGGAACTAGTGGTTCCAAAAAAGCCGATAGACAAAAAGAGTAAAGGAATCTCATGGGAAGACCATGCAAGTGTAAGGGATGAGACCACAAGGAAATCATGCAACAAGACCAAGGAATGTCAAGAAAAGATGATAAGAGAAGAGAAGAACAGGCCCAAAAAGAGTAAGTTAACAGAGATAAAGAAATGGCCAAGGTAGCAAAAATAGCCAAGGCTAGACAAGGTAGTATGTAGATAGTTAGATGAACATGATATTTATGGAGTCCTACTAGATAGATAGAGGCCCTAGAGTAAACATCATCTCGGAAGGGACAACCAGAGAACTAGGTTTGATGAATTGGCAAGCGACACCATTCAAAATAAGGATGGGAATCATACAATACTGTTTGGTATAATCAAAAACAAAGAAATAATAGTAATAGCAAGGTGCAACTTTGTGGTGCTGAAGATTAAATCAATTCAATGCTGCTTCTATCTGATGAAGATTGAATCAATTCAATGCTGCTCCTATCCGATACTTTTTGGTATTGAAAATTGATTCAGTTCAATGTTGCTCCTATCCACACCACGAAACAAAAAGTCTGTAGAAATTGGTCACGAAAACCCTCTGAGAAATCCAAAAGGAGGCACAAAATCGGCGAAAGAAGACTAAATCAAACAACCAAATAAAGGAGCTGGAAGAAGCAGATTAACTGACATTAAAAGAGATAAAAACATGCTTGGATGAAGAAAGGCTTAAAAAGAAATTCAGCACAATGAACCCATCAGAGCGCAAGACGATGAGCTTGTGGATGTAAACCTGGCCGTACAAGATGATTTGTGAGAAGATCTCATCTCATTGGCAAACGAGTACAAGGATGTCTTTGCATGGAGTTATACTAATATAAAAGGCAGTGTTCTTGGTTTTTACTATGAGAGAGAAAGAAAAATGAATTATTATGTTGTGGGATTATGGTAACTACCTATGTAAAGCTTCCCAAGGGAGGTTCTCCAACCGTGTTTGATGTAGCTACAAGCCATTCCTTAAACCTTACATAAGCCTGAGCCTTTTCTTTAAGAAAGTACACACATCTCTTCCTATTGTAATCATCTATCAATGTGAAAAAATAGGAGGAACCTCTAAGTGCAATTAAACTCATCTTTCCATAGAGATCGATGTGTATGAGCTACAGAGGAGCCTTGCCCTAAAACTGGCCTCTTTTGGAAAGGGTTTTCGGTGTTGCTTACACATCACGCAAGCTTCACATACATCTAGAATGTGAGAGATTGGTGGCAAATACTCAACTAGCTTACCTTTCTACATCTTTGAAAGAGTCTGCATAGTGAGATGCCCGTATCTCTCATTCCAAAGTTTGTTGCTACTCAAGTCGGTCTAGACTGCAAACGTCGAAGCTCATACAAGTTGTTTCTCTGAGTGCCCTTTGCAATGACCTTATCATCTCCATCAAGAATGATTGCACCATCTTGTCGAAGTGAATCCACAAGTTACAGTCCCTGATTGTCGAGACAAAGAGAAGGTTTCTCTTCATGTCTAGAACCCAAAGACCTTGTGTATAGCCTTCTTTAGACATAAGTGAAATAGTATATGAACCTCTTATTGGACACTTTGCATCATTGCCTACTGCCACCATGATGCCATCTCCCATAGGCTTTAGGGAGGAATACCGATCCTTGCAACTAGTCATATGCCTAGAAGCCCCATTATCAATGATCCAAGGATCATCATGTGCTGCAACATTAGCTATCTCACTGCATGCATCTTCATTGGCAACAAATAGCTCTATTTCTGTAGCATGACTAGATTCTTCCTTGGTCTTTAGAGTGCCATTCTTGGCATCTGCTTGCTTTTCCTATATTCTTTGGTTGTTCCCTTTCTTATTATAGTAAAAGCATTTATCCTTTTTCTTTTGATTTGAAGAGTTAAAATCCTTACTCTTCTTCTTTGTGTTAGCGGAGAAATCTTGGCCCACCATTGCAACCAACATTCAAAGATGTAATAAAAGTATCATACTTAGGCGGCAATACACTTAGATAGCAAACAAGCAAGATCTAGGGAGAGCATACGACTCTTGCCAATTGCAGCTATCTAGTCACGAAGATCTTTAATTCTCGTAAGAAACACCTCTACCATTTCACGTAAGAAACACCTCGTAAGAAACACCTCCACCATTTCACCTTCATTTAGATTCTCTTTATTGAAGCTGATTTTCGAGATTCTAAATCCTTGAAGGATTCATGGTCTCATACTGGCTCTGCAACAACAAGATCTATGCTTTTGTAGCTATGGACACATGCTAAACCATGGTCAGCACACTATATTCCATGCTCGTGACAATGGCACAAAGAGCACCTGAATCCCTTCATCTCCAAGCTCAACAGTAGAAGAGTTGCCGTTTGCATCCCTTATTAGTGGCGGGTGAAAAGCAACACCAATGATAGTGTCCCAAAGTTCATAGGAGGAAAGAATAGCCTTAAGCTTGAACTTCCAGAGAGGATAATTGGTGCCGTTAAGCTTTCCATCAGCACCGAATGGTAGTGGGCAGGGTCTTGCAAAAGATGACATTTCTCCAAGGGATTGCTAGACAGCAAATAGAAGAGAAGTTTTGTACCAAGCCGGAGCTCTGATACCATGTAAGATAATACAACGTGCAGTGTATACAAGAGAACACTAACAAGAAGTAGGATCTTTCATAGCACAAAACTTTAAAACTCAAATTGCACAATAACAAAGATAGAGAAGAATACAGTATTACGGAAGTGATATAATATAACACTCACAAGAAGTATGATCTTTCACAATACAAAACTTTAAAACTCAAATTGCACAATAACAATATTACGGAAGTGAGACAATAGATGGTAAATCCCTAGACCCGTATGTTCCTATGAAGAGCTTCAATGGCAGATCTGGAACTGCTAAGACAAAGACTATATGCTAGTAGAAGCTAGGGAGTAAACTCATAGTGATGACTGATGAGCTATGTGGAGAAGGGACTGGGCGTGTCTCTATATAGACCTGTATACGTGAGGCAACCATGACATGACCACATAGGTCCGCAATCATAGTTAGTACCACCGTCTGTGGTGTAGACTTAATCCGTAAAGATGCACTAGACATTACGTAGCAATTTTCCCACCACCCACGGCCATCCGAGCTCATCTTGGCCCCGTTTGGGCCCTGTGATGTCAGGACAAGGTGTTCAAGAGTATTAAGTCTACCTACTCCATGTATATGAGATAACAATCCACTGTAGCATGTAGCTTATTTGGTAGTATGCCAAATCTGATCCAAGCCGTCTCTAAATCAACTAGCCTTGTAGGCCACCTTCCCATGTGAATACGAGGATGCCGAGTGCCTAGACTGCTCAACCCATGGCTGCTCCTCATAATGGGGGCCGTACAAACATGAGCTAGCAAGTGTCTGAACAATACAATACAAGGGTGGAGCATTGGTATCCAACATTTTGAACCTAAAACACAAGTCAAAAGTTTTGTTGGGATAAGAAGTCCTTACGGATTGAGAGCATGTTTAAATGCAAATCCTAAAACTTTATAGGTGTTGCATAAGCCCAAATTCTAAGGTCACTTATAAGAACATACATTTGGACCTGTGTCCAAAACTTGATGGGATCGAGGAGTCCATGAGAAAAAAAGGCAAGACTTGGGACTTAAGTCCAAAATGGTTAAATCGGAGGCATAAGTCAAAGTTTCGGAGTCAAGGAATCCTTGCAGATTGACAATGAGATTTGGACACAACTCGAAAACTTTATAGGTGTTGAATAAGTCCACATTCTAGGGCTTTATCTTTTAGGGTTCCAAAATAATCAATAAACCCCTCCTGACTTTTTCCACCACCACCTCCATAGTAATAGCCTCCCTCGAGAGCGACCAACCAAAGTAAGCTCTTCCTCTTGTTTTTTTCTTTTTTGCTTTTCATAGTTTTTGCTTGAGGATTCTTTGTGCTCGTTCAGCCTTCTAGGGGGTGCAGTCTACATCATGCATACATTCTCTTTTGTCTAATGCAGATCTTTTCTTTGAAGGAAAAAAAAGACAATAGCACTTTACATAAAGCACCTCCCAAATACACTCGCCTCGGCAAATAATGTGATGCATGACTGTGACACACTATATAATACGTTGAACTTGACATTTTCATGCAACCTAGCAAAGGATCGACAACCTAGGTTTTACCTCTCCATGCACAAAGAGACCAATAGACGTTATAGCCCATCGTGATCAACTAACCAAAAATTTATACATTTAGCTTTACAAATGGTTTTCACCGAATTGACCACTCTTATCTAAAAGGGTGTTGAATAACGAGAGAAGGGAGATGTATGATCTAAAGTAAATACACGCACATTTAGAGGCAGAACATTCAACTTTTCACAAAATAGATCAAGATAATAACTTTAATTCGTGGCACCAACAGCAATAGATCGATGAGTTAATAGAGGATGCATGCAGAGACAATTGCAATCCATAAGCAAATACATGCTTCATTCAATGGCAGATGACAACTGCATATTATTAGTGAAGTTGAAGTTGGCAATCATGTGTGTCCGAGAGAGAGAGAGAGAGAGAGAGAGAGAGAGAGGGAAAAGACGAGTCTTTTAACACCACAGCTAACCACATTTGGTCCCAAAAAAACAAACCCACCCAAAAAAAGAACCATAATAATAATAAACACGCAGCGCAGGAAATGCACCCAGAGAGAGAGAGAGAGAGAGAGAGAGAGAGAGATGTACACCAGGCTGAAGCAAAAGGTTTACTCACATTCCCAAAGCCACAATATCATTGAAATTCACATGTATCTTGGAGATAATGTAACCTCAGCAAGGAGCCATGATTCAAAAGGACATTAGAATAAAAGTGCTCATTCCCGAAGCCCATTTTCAGGCTTCTCCTCTGATTCTAGCTCTGTCCTGATATGAAAGCCTTCCACCTTCTGAACAACCTCATCTACTGCAACTTTGGTATTACTTGCGAGCCCATTGGAATTACCATTGTCATTCTCATCACTGCCACTCTCAATCGTTCGCCAGATCCGGATAGTTCCATCTTCGGATCCGGATGCATATGATTCACCCTCGGGCGAAAAACGAACACAATGCACCGGACCATGATGCCCTTTATTGCACTCTGTATGAAGCACAAGGCAAATGAGGACCTGCTCCAATTTAGCACAACAGGAAAGAATTTATCTGCATGGAAGATGCAAGCACTCACCTATCTCGTCTCCTGTGTGGAAATCAAATAGACGAACCCACATGTCATCACCACCTGCTATGAACTTGCCTCTGAAGGGCTCCAAAGAAGCAGACTCAACTGGCCTCGTCATTGTGTAAGACTTCACCAATCCAAAACTGAAGATGACAGCGATAATTAGCAACTTATGCCTCTCAAGTCTGCTACCAAAAGGACCCACAAAGAGAGAGAGAAAGATGAGAGAGAAACACAGAGAGAGAGAAGGGAAACAGGGAACTTACTGATTAGCATCCCAGAATTTCACACTATTTCCATCAGCAGTTGTTATGTAGCGTCCATCTCGACTTACTTCCACACTAGTACATGGAGACTTCGTCTCTAAGTTGCGCACTCCTGACTTAGTTCTGACATCCCAAACCCTGCCATCAACAAACATAATGTGCGACCTGAGCCTTCCAGCAATCATAGCTCACTTCCAAAGCATCCTTAGAATGTGCATAATAAAAGGAGAAAATCCCACATAGGTTCAAAACAATTTTTCAAAAAGAAGAGCCCTTCTGCTAGTAAGGAAAAAATATATCATGCTAACAACCTCCCTACTATTTCATCAAGCAAGATTGGTACAATCTACTGTGCAATTGGACGAATATCTGTTACATGAGTGGAAGCTTTCAGAACTTGTGAGTTTGCAGATAGAACACTTAATCACTTCTATGCAAGAAAAGGAGAGTGATATATATTGCACAGTGCACTAGATTGGGTCCCAATAACCCAATGAAGGGCCCCCCATCTTGGATGGCACATTTGCTTATATTGCTGCTGTTGGATGAGTACAGGAGTGGGCTGTTTTCGGCTGTCTGGACTAAACCTGTGTTTCTCCTTGCAGGAGAACACGGACTGAAACTCACACTGGCCCAGCAGTCTGCTGAGGCATTGGCACTACTCCTGGCTGCTGCGTGGACCTCCTTGCTGCTCCGGTTACCCCCTTTGGAGCTTGCATTTCAGCACTGGATTGAGATGAGGAGAGAATGAGCCAAGAACCCCTTATATAGGGTTTCCCACGGCTGGTCAGCTGGACGACCAGCCTGACTGTGGTTATGGGGGTTGGCTGGCACACCAGGACTCAACCACCCTAGCTGTGTCAACAACGACTCATCCATGGACAAGGGCTTGGCTCATTGTCATGTGCACAGTGTGTATCTACCGTGTGCTACACGCACACAAGACTAGCTTCGAGGTTTGGGGAAGCTTGGAGCTAGGCAGGCTGATTGGCGAGCTGAGTTAGGGATAGACTAACGGGCGGGCACCCAAGTATGGATGGGCGGCGCCCAAGTGTGGGAGCCCGATGACCGGCCAAGAGCCTATAAAAGGGTGGCCAAGGTTAGTCATTAGTCATATAGAGTCTTGCGTGACTTGTGAGAGCTCTATATGGTCAAGAGCCTGGATCTAGTGCAGACGTGCACCTACTTCATGCAGCCGAGGCCGGCAGTAATCTCGAGGCACGCGAGGGTAGCTTCATGGCGGTATGGGACGTCACGAGGTAGAGATTGGTCGGTACGTCCATCTAGTTAGCTCAACTCGTGGCTCGGTGGGGACAGCCAAGTCTTGTGGGCTTGCCCACGCTGTCGTGGTTGGGAGGTGAGTCATGCCTGCACCCCCTTCTTGTTTGTTTGTTTGTTGCAAGTTTTGAGTCTTGTACCAGGAGCATTCCACGAGGAGATCTAGTGGGGATTTGACAGTGGTATCAGAGCATGCCTCGTGAACGAGCAAGTCGGTAGGTAGAGAAGATGAGGTCGAAGAAAAGGTACGAGTTCAAGAAGCTTGCTGTTTTTTCTATGCATTATGCTGTTTTTTACTATGTTGCTTTTTCATTGAAGAAACCCGTGATGATGGAGATGGTGGTCTAGTAGGGTTGTTTGCTTAGCAAGAAGAAGGGCTGTTGTTGTGCAACTGTTTGAACAATTTATAGAGAGAGAGAGAGAGAGAGAGAACAAAAAAGCATGGCGGCTGTTTTTTTGTGAGAGAGAGAGAGAGAGAGAGGTTCGGCGGCTGATTGTATGCACAGTCGGGTACTGCTGGCCGGGTCTTGCACGGGCCGTGGGTGCACATGTCCAGGTGGCGCAAGCACGCATGGACTGTCGACGTGGACAGCATAGGCCGGCAGGCGCCTAAGCCTAGGAAGGCAGGCGGCCAAGCCTAGGCACAGGCAGGCGGCCAAGCCTAGGCACAGGCTGGCACAAGCAGCCGAAGGTGTTGGGGTAAAGGCGTTATGCCCACCCTTATAGTGTGTACAAGCCCATAAGTTATAGTACATAGTACACTTAGTACTTTTAATGTACTAAGTGCACTATGTGTACTAGTGCAATATACATGTGTGATAGGGGAGTCACACACTCATGCCTCGTGAGTTGACTTATCCCCACAACTCTCTCTCTCTCTCTCCCTTGTGCTTCTCTGTGTATGTCTCCCACACATTAACCTAACCCTAATTCTCTCCCCATACTGGTATCAGAGCCCTTAGTGATCCCTCCCTTCCTCTTCTCCTTGATGGTAGCAAGGAGTCAGGCGCAGCAAGGCAGCGCAACAGGCAGCAATCAGGCACGTAGTTCTTCTCTTCACAACTTTGTGGGCGTGAACGAAGGCAGCATAAGCGGGCGTAGATGCTGAAGCGGGTGCTGGTAGTACCTTGGTCGAGGGCGTCCATCGAATACTAGGCCAGCTCTACACGGCGCAGGCAAACACGAGCGAAGCGCACAGCAGCCAGGCGAAACTGAAGCACCAGGCGTTGAGCGAAGGCTGCTGGGCATATGGAGTCGGCCGGCCACCTAGTCGTGTAGGCGCTAGGCGGAGGTCGAGCGTGAGCAGTCGAGCCTTAGCCACAAGGCATAAGGCTACTAGGCGAAGTGAGCGTTGAATCACACGCAGGCGAAGGCGCATCGTAGCGAACCCGGCGTCAACAAACGAAAACACCCATTTTCTTTTGATTCAATCGAGCGTTTCATCGAGCAATCTCCAGCCTTCATTTTGTTGCTCTGCTGAGAGCGCAATTCGGCGACAACCCACGCAGCCAGCCCACGTTGCTGCCCAGGCTGCCCAACCAACATACGTGGCTGCCCAAACTGCACAGCCAGCACACGTGGCTGCCCACAGCCAGGTGGGGCTGCCCAGCTGCTCCAGAAGTTGGCCAACACCGAAGTCGCCGCCACCACCGCCTCCGTCTCAGCCTGCAAGTCAAGAAACTCAGAAAAATCAAAAATTTCAGAGGTATTTGCCTTCAATATTTTGGGAATTTCTTATCAATTCAAGCAATTGGGCAGGTACAGGTGCCCAATTGCTCAATTTTGAGCAAAATTGGCAAAATTGGGTGACATTGGTCACAATCAGGATCAATTTGCAGGAAATTGGTCACTATCAGGATCAATTTGCAGAAAATTGAATGTCAAAATTTGGGGCTTTTGATGTAATTGTGCAATTAAGCACTCATACATGCTGTATGATGTAAAAAATCGCACATTTGGGCAAAATTGCAGCAAATTGCAGTGCAAATCAAGGGGCTTTTGTGCCGATTTGGTTGATTTGCATGCAGGCGATCGCATTTGATGCTGTGGATAATGTGCTGATGCCTTACAAGCACTCAATGTGCCTGTAAATCAAGGGGCTTTCATGTATTTGATGTATATGTGGCCAGGGGGAAGCATCGTGAACACTCTGGATGCCTTCATGTGCGTCAATGTACCATGTATGATCAAAAATTGATCTCAAATCAAGGGGCTTTTCAAGTTTGTATGCTTGTTGAGCTTGGCAAAGCAGCAGGCAAAGCATTTATGCCTTGAATCCTCAGAAATCAGCTTGCAGTCAAGGGGCTTTTGCCCAATTTCTGTTCGGAACTGTTGTATGCAGTGTTCGGGACTGTAAAAGTCTGATTTTCACTCATTTGGACAGCCAGGAGAGCATTTATTGCTATTGTACTTGCTGGTACAGATTTGGCACAGCTTTGTGCATGTTTTGGCATGGCTGTACACTGTTTTGAGTGACCAAAAGGTTCAATTTCAGCTGCTGTACTTGCCGGTACAGGTTTGGTACATCATTTGTGAGCACTTGGTACTGCTGTACAGTACTTTGGAAGGGCAAAAGAGCACATTTAAGGTGCTGTCCAAAATTTGCAGCAACCAGATTTTGGTGTTTTCATCACATAAAGTGGGAGAAAAGTTGCATTCTTGCTTCCGCAGTGGGAGATAAAGCTTGGGAGAAAAACTGTGAGCACTTTGTGTGCTTTTGGTGCAGTGTTTGCACATTTTGCAGGGAGTCAGGCATTTACAGGTTGCATATTGCTATGGCAACCACAGGTGAGAGCTCTTCATTGCTTCACATCAAGAAGCTTGAAGGCTCGCATAACTATGATATTTGGCAAACCCAGTGCTACAATGTGTTGCTCCAGAAAAAGCAGCACAAGCCTATCAAAGAAAGGGGTGTAATGCCCGCTTCTCTTACTGCTGAAGAGTGGGAAGATATGGATGAGCTCGCAAGATCTACTATCATGTTGTCTGTGTCAGACTCATTACTTTTCAGCATTCGTGAAGTGAAGACAGCTTGGGGAATGTGGCAGAGATTGCAGGACTTGTATGCCCAACAAAGTGCCTCAAGCAAAGTGTATTGGTTGAAGAAACTCATAGGTCTTCAGATGAAGGAAGGGGCGTCTATGACAGCCCATCTAAATGAGTTTAATGGTATTGTCAGCCAGGTCATTAATCAAAAGTTGGCAATGGACGATGAGTTCAAAGCCACTTTTCTGTTATGCACTTTGCCAGAGAGTTGGGACACATTCAGGACAGCCACTAGCAATTCGCATGCTATGCTCTCATATGCAGATGTTGAGGGTGCTCTTCTTCAAGAAGAGATGAACAGGAAAAACAACTCTGTTGGAAAGTCCAATGCAATGAATGCACGTGGGAGATCCCAGCAAAGGGGAAGAAGCCAAGAAAGGGGAAGGAGCAAGTCTCGCTCCAAAAAGGATTTGGAATGCCATTATTGTGGCAAGAAGGGACACATTAAAAAGCAATGCTACAAATGGAAAATTGATCAAAAAGAAACGGGAAAAGGCAAAGACAAAGAGAAGGATGAAGCCAAAGATGTAAAGCCAAAGGGCAAAAGTGGAGTCAAGATTGAAGAAATCAATGTGTCACATGCAGGTGGCAGTGAGGATGAGGTCCTCTTTACGTCTTCACTTGATGCCCATTCACTTCTTACAGGTGGTCATGGTATGCACTCATGGATCATTGATTCAGGTGCCTCCTTTCATGTCACAGGTTGCAGAGACTTGTTTGTCAGGTATACTGCTGGCAATGAAGGAGTGGTTTATTTGGGTGATAACCATGCATGCAAGATTCTTGGCAGAGGTGATGTGAGGCTTGTGTTTTCAGATGGCTCACAGCTTATGCTCCATGATGTCAGGCATGTGCCTGAGATCAAGAAGAATCTGCTTTCTACTGGACAGCTTGATGATGCTGATTATGTTACCACAGTAAGGTGGACACTCTTTATTTCATGCATGCAGGTGTTTGTCACCATGCTAATGTAAATGCAACCGAGCTACCGGAAATCTCTATGTGGCATAGCCGGTTGGGACACATGAGTGTCAAAGGAATGGAGCAATTGTCTCGTTTGGGTTACTTGCCTTCTCTAAAGTTTTTAAGTTTTCAGTTTTGTGAACATTGTATATATGGTAGGCAACTACAGTGCCCCCACAAGAAAGCTCTTGGACAGAAAGATGCTCAGTTAGAGCTTGTGCATACAGATGTATGTGAGATGCCTCAGCTTTCTTTGGGAGGGGCAAAATATTTTGTGTCTTTCATTGATGATGCCACACGCAAGGTGTGGGTTTATCCTCTTCGTTTGAAGAGTGATACATTCTCAGTGTTTCAGAAGTTTGTTGCTCATGTTGAGAATCAAACTGGCAAAACACTGAAGGCTTTGCGTTCCGACAATGGTGGAGAGTACATGTCCAAACAGTTTCAGGACTCTTGTGATGCTAAAGGCATCAAGAGGGAGCTCTCTACTCCTTATGATCCTCCACAAAACGGGACAGCAGAGAGGATGAACAGGACCATACAAGAGAAGGTCCGTTCTATGTTGTCACATGCTGCATTACCTCATGGTTTTTGGGCTGAAGCTGTTATGACAGCCGTTCACCTTATAAACAGGTCACCTAACACGAGGCTTGGTGGGAAAGTGCCAGAAGAAGTATGAACAGGGAAGCCTCCGTCATACAAGCACTTGAGAGTGTTTGGTTGCGTTGCGTACGTGCACATACGCAGGGAAATGCGCACCAAACTTGATCCTAAGTCTCACAAATGCATATTCCTAGGATATGGTGACAGAGGTGAAATGGGGTATAGACTTTGGGATCCCATGAATAGAAAGATCATACGCAGCAATGATGTCATTTTTTATGAAACATGCATGTATAAGGAGCCTGCAAGGCAACAGGAGCCTGGCAGAGTCATCTTTGATGATGATGGACATCATGGACAACAACAAAGGGCTGTAAATCAGCCATTACAGCAGGAAAACCAGCCCTTAAATGGTGCTGAAAATGGTCCAAATGGACAGCCAGATATGGCAGAAGATATCCCTATGGATATACCACAGTTAGAGGAGATACCGGGCATGATTTTTCAGCCTTATGGCATAGAACAGGAGCCACCAATGGGTGATATGCAGGCTGGACAGCAACCTGCAAATGATGGTCATTGGGTACGGAGGTCCACTAGACCCTCCAGAGCCCCTGACAGGTTTGTTCCAGGGGTTGACTACTTGATGCTCACTGACTGTGGGGAGCCCTCATGTTATAAGGAGGCTTTACAAAGGGCAGACAAGGCTCTATGGGAGCGTGCCATGAAGTCAGAGATGGATTCTCTGCATAAAAATGGAACTTGGAAGTTGGTGCATTTGCCTGCAGGCAAGAAGGTTTTGCCATGCAAGTGGGTATACAGGCTCAAAGTTGCACCAGATGCAAAGCCAAGATACAAAGCCAGGTTAGTGGCTAAGGGCTTCAAGCAGGAATATGGTGTGGACTTTGATGAGATCTTCTCTCCAGTGGTCAAAATGACCACACTTAGAGCTGTGTTAGCTTTGGTTGCACATGACGATCTGGACTTGATTCAGATGGATGTGAAGACTGCTTTTCTTCACGGTGATCTCCATGAGGAGATATATATGCAGCAGCCAGAGGGTTATGCAGTGAGTGGAAAGGAGAAGCTTGTATGCAAGCTGAAAAAGAGTCTTTATGGGCTCAAACAGGCACCAAGAGAATGGTATCATAAATTTGATACATTCATGAAATCTCAGAAATTCAGGAGAAGTGACATAGATCACTGCTTGTACACCAAGAAAGCTTTGGATGGCAGTCTATTGATCCTCATCTTGTATGTTGATGATATGTTGATTGCCGGGAAATCTCGTAAAGAGATGGATGCTTTAAAGCAGAGGCTGCATCAAACCTTTGATATGAAGGATTTGGGTGATGCAAATCACATCTTGGGTATGCGGATACTTCGGGACAGAAATCAACATGTGTTGTATTTGTCTCAGAAGGAATACATTGGCAAAGTCTTGCAGAGGTTCAATATGGACGGGGGGAAGAAGACTAGTACTCCTTTGCCTCCATATGTGAAACTCAGTGCTATGGACAGCCCACAGTCAGATAGAGACAGGGCTGATATGGCCAAGATTCCGTATGCTTCAGCTTGTGGCAGTCTCATGTATGCCATGGTTGCTACTAGGCCGGACATTGCATTTGCAGTGGGAGTGGTTTCTAGATACATGGCCAACCCTGGCAAGAAGCATTGGGAAGCAGTGAAAGATGTCATGAGATACCTGAAGGGCACACAGGATATGTGCATATGTTTTGGCAAACAGGATGCATTAGTGCATGGTTACACGGATTCGGATTATGCCGGTCATCCAGATAACCGGAAGTCTACTACCGGTTATGTATTTACATTCACAGGAGGTGCTGTGTCATGGATATCCAGGATGCAGAAGTGCACTGCCTTATCTACTACAGAGGCCGAGTATATTGCAGCCACAGAGGCTTGCAAGGAGGCATTATGGCTATCTCGGTTAGTGGTTGATTTGGGTTATACAGGGGATATTCCATTGTTGCATTGTGACAGTCAGAGTGCCATTCAGTTGGCAAAGAACCCTGTCTTTCATGCAAAGACGAAGCATGTGGATGTGAAGTATCACTTCATCAGAGAGGTGATAGAGAACAAGCAAATTCAGCTTGTTAAGATTCATATGGATGACAACCCGGCTGATTTGTTGACGAAGAGTTTACCTCCGGAGCGGTTTGCTCATTGCAGACACTTGATGGGCATTGGATGAGGCCATTTTCAACCTTGATATGGTCTTGTATATTATCATGTACATGCTGATTTTTTCTTTTCCTTCATTTAAGGGCACTTTGCCTTTAAGTGGGAGGTTGTTGGGGTAAAGGCGTTATGCCCACCCTTATAGTGTGTACAAGCCCATAAGTTATAGTACATAGTACACTTAGTACTTTTAATGTACTAAGTGCACTATGTGTACTAGTGCAATATACATGTGTGATAGGGGAGTCACACACTCATGACTCATGAGTTGACTTATCCCCACAACTCTCTCTCTCTCTCTCTCTCCCTTGTGCTTCTCTGTGTATGTCTCCCACACATTAACCTAACCCTAATTCTCTCCCCATCAGAAGGCACACGTGTGTAGGCGGCCACGCCTATGCGCAGGCGGAAGGCACACGTGCGCAGGCAGCGGAGACTTCAAGCCACGCAGCCGTCAGGCGGCGCTAAATCTAGGTGGGTGAAGGAAAAACACGGAAGCATTGCAGTGTCGATTTTAGCTTTTGTTTTTTTTGAAAAAAACAAAAACAAAACATGCACTTTGCTTTCGTTTTTTTTTTAATTAAACCTTATTAAAGGATTTAAAGACCCATTTAAAGCTTAAAGGTGTTTTTTTTTTAAGAAAACAGAATATGTATGTATGTATGTATGTATATATATATATTTATTTATTTATTTATTTATTTTTAATAATTATTTTTTTTAACACAAAAGCAAAAGCTCAAGATTGCTTTTGGGAAAGCCTATATAAACTCCTTAAGCGGGCTACTTGCCACACATCTCTCAAGTTCTCAAGCTCTCAAGCTCTCAAGTTCTCTAGCACTTTTCTTGTGCAAGATCGAATTTTCTCTCCCCTAGCCCTCCTCAAGATGTGACCCAAGAATCCGAGTTGGAGACCCTTATCGAACGCGAAGGCCTGCCGGCTACGGAAGACATCGATGCCAATCTTTTTGACGATTATGTGTCAAAATCAGATTTCCAAGAGTTTAAAGTTACTCTCGAAGCTTCTTCTTCGGAACGTCAAGCACAAATCGCCGCGCAGATGCACGCTTTGCAGAACTCCATCTCTCTTTTGACCACTACCCTATCAACTCTTTCACGTATGGATACCTTGGCCTCTGCTTTAGGCCCCAACATTACTCCAAAACAGTTCGGGGGCGAGCCAAAGCAGCGTACCAAGGAGATAGTGGACACTTGGATACATAAGTGGCAAGTCCATTTTCAGTTCCATCCATATGACGATGGGAAAAAGATCCAACTAGCAGCAGGTTTCCTCTCAGGCAAAGCTTTGCTTTGGTGGAAGGAACTCAACCCTAAGCCAACGACTTGGACACAATTCGAAGATGTCTTCAAGAAAGAATTCCTCAAGAAAGAGGATGATTACGATGTTGTTGCCCGGTTTACAACTTTGACCATGACCTCGCAGCACCTCACTTATGAGGTCTACCTCCAGAAATTTAGGGACTTGCAGATCAAAGCTACGAATATGGATCCCACAACTCTTTTGGGGTTCTTCATAGCCGGTTTACCGGACTCATACCGTTTACAGTTTAAAAATAACAAATGCAAAACTTTGGACAAGGCCATTCATTCAGCTCGTATCTATGATGATACAATGGTCTCTTCCAAGTCAAACCCATTACCGAGCAAGGGAACAACCACAAAAGAAAGTTCTCCACACCAATGGCTAACACGACTGAAGGAAAGTCTTCGGACCAACCTTCGAAGAATTCAAGTTCGACACCAGCGAAGAAGAAACGTCTCCTTCAAGCTTTGAAACTCAAGAAGGAGGGACGTTTCATCTGCGAAGAAAAAGGACACATGCGTAACAAGTGTCCGAAGCAAAAGGGTGCAAAGACCAACGCAGGACCCAAGCCAAAGGCAGCTAACCAGTTGTCTTTCTCAGTTACTGTACTTTCTCGCCCTAGTACATGTTCTGATTGTTTGTTCAACTCTAAAGTTCTTGGCTTGCATGATCTTCTCCGAGTTTATGGAGAAGTGAATGACCATAGAATCCACATTGTTCTAGACCCTGGCAACTCACACAACTTTATTAACTATAAACTTGTGCAGAAATTGGGTCCTAATACAACACCCAACGATCATACCTATGAGGTACGCCTACCTACGGGTCAGCAAGTATGGGATCGAAAGGTGGAGATGCTACCAATCCGGATTCATGAATACAAAGATACTCTGGATTGCTATATTATGCACCTAGAACATGTAGACTTGTTATTAGGGATTGAGTGGTTTAAGACTCTTCAAGTCCAGATAGATTGGTCTAGTCATATTTTTTCTTTTCAACACAAGAACAGCCAGTATAGTATCTTAGGTGATTGTATACATCCCTCTCAGGGACCTCTTGTAAATACAGTTAATTTTGGAAATATAATGGATTCTTCTTTGTATACCGCTTTCCATTGTGTATTGATTCCACTTTCTTCATTTCTCATATGTTCTATGGATGTCAATGAATTAAGTGTATTTGAAAGCAAAGAATTACAGAAGATACTTGATTCATTTCAAGATGTATTTCCTAAGAAACTGCCATCGGGCTTACCACCTGAAAGCGCAGTAGATCATCATATTGACCTGATCCCTGGTGCTCATCCTGTTAGTATTCCACCTTACAGGATGAGCCAAGCTGAGGAAGATGAGTTGGCTAAACAACTCGAAGATTATCTGAGGATGGGCCAGATCCGTCCAAGTAAATCACCTTGGGGTGCACCTGCGTTGCTTAGGAGAAAGAAGAACAACACCTGGAGATTGTGTATAGATTACAAGAAATTGAACAAGTTGACAATTAAGAACCGTTATCCTCTCCCTAGATCAGATGACCTGATTGACCAGTTAGCAGGAGTGAAATATTTCACGAAGATAGATTTACGTACTGGCTATCACCAAATACGTATTCATGAAAGGCATGTCGAACGAACCGCCTTTCGGACTAGGTATGGCCATTACGAGTTCCTCGTATTACCTTTTGGGTTAACCAATGCTCCAGCCACTTTCCAGCAAATGATGAACGATCTTTTTCGTGAACATTTGGGAAAATTTGTGGTTGTGTTCCTGGATGATATTTTGATACATAGTCGTACTCTTGAGGATCATGTTAGACACCTCACGATTGTCTTATCTATTTTAAGACAGAATCCACTATATGCTAAGTTAAGTAAATGTGAGTTTTTTATGACAGACATCATTTACTTGGGACACAAGATCACCAGAGATAGATTGAGCATTGACTATGACCGAGTTCAGAAGATTCTGGACTGGCCTATACTACGAACAGTGAAACAACTTCGTTCTTTTCTCGGTTTTGTTGTTTTTCTTCGGAAATCTCTGCAGGAGTACTCTCAGCTCACACTACTGTTGGGGTAAAGGCGTTATGCCCACCCTTATAGTGTGTACAAGCCCATAAGTTATAGTACATAGTACACTTAGTACTTTTAATGTACTAAGTGCACTATGTGTACTAGTGCAATATACATGTGTGATAGGGGAGTCACACACTCATGCCTCATGAGTTGACTTATCCCCACAACTCTCTCTCTCTCCCTTGTTCTTCTCTGTGTATGTCTCCCACATGACCTAACCCTAATTCATTCTCCCACACATGTTAATCACTGGCGAGCTGCAGGCGTGTTAATCACTGGCGATAAAAAAGCACCCGTAACGTAGGCTGCAGGCGTGTTAATCACTGGCGAGCTGCAGGCGTGTTAGTCACCGGCGCCACACAACTGGTGGACATCACGACAGGGGATGGCAGCGCGACTTTGCACTTGCTATCGAGCAAGTCTATGCCTGCGAGAAGGGGCGTTTCCACGCCTGTTAACAAGCAGGGTTTGCAGCAGTTCTCCTCTCCGAGCTCCTTCAGCCCCTTCACCTCTTCAAGGCCTGCGTTTGCCCTTCCCGGGGACTACCATCGTTTTGTGGAGCCAGGAGCGCCTGCAGACGTGATCTCCAGAAACGGCCGCAACTATAGCTATGAGGCTGATACATTCATTACTCAATTCCAAAGCATCAAATTTCTACAGAGGAGCACCAAAAATCATCAACCCCATTTTCCTGCAACAACAAAAAAGAAAAATCAAAAAATTACAAGGTATTTGCCTCAATTTTTTTTTGGGATTTGCAATTGAGCAGGTACAATCATTAATTGAGCAGGTACAAGTGCCGAATTGCTCAATTTTGAGCAAAATTGGCAAAATTGGGTGACATTGGTCACAATCAGGATCAATTTGCAGGAAATTGAATGTTGAAATTTGGGGCTTTTGATGTAATTGTGCAATTAAGCACTCATACATGCTCTATGATGTGAGAAATCGCACATTTGGGCAAAATTGCAGCAAATTGCAGTGCAAATCAAGGGGCTTTTGTGCCGATTGGATTGATTTGCATGCAGGCAATCGCATTTGATGCTGTGGATAATGTGTTGATGCCTTACAAGCACTCAATGTGCCTGTAAATCAAGGGGCTTTCATGTATTTGATGTATATGTGGCCAAGGGGAAGCATCGTGAACACTCTGGATGCCTTCATGTGCGTCAATGTACCATGTATGATCAGAAATTGATCTTAAATTAAGGGGCTTTTCAAGTTCGTATGCTTGTTGAGCTTGGCAAAGCAGCAGGCAAGACATTTATGCCTTGAATCCTCAAAAATCAGCTTGCAGTCAAGGGGCTTTTGCCCAATTTCTGTTCGGGACTGTTGTATGCAGTGTACAGGACTGTAAAAGTCTGATTTTCACTCTTTTGGACAGCCAGGAGAGCATTTATTGCTACTGTACCTGCTGGTACAGATTTGGCACAACTTTGTGCAAGTTTTGGCATGGCTGTACACTGTTTTGAGTGACCAAAAGGTTCAATTTCAGCTGCTGTACTTGCCGGTACAGGTTTGGTACATCATTGGTGAGCACTTGGTACTGTTGTAAAGTACTTTGGAAGGGCAACAGAGCACATTTAAGGTGCTGTCCTAAATCTGCAGCAACCAGATTTTGGTGATTTCATCACATAAAGTGGGAGAAAAGTTGCATTCTTGCTTCCGCAGTGGGAGATAAAGCTTGGGAGAACAACAGTGAGCACTTTGTGTGCTTTTGGTGCAGTGTTTGCACATTTTGCAGGGAGTCAGGCATTGACAGGTTGCATTTTGCTATGGCAACCACAGGTGAGAGCTCTTCATTGCTTCACATCAAGAAGCTTGAAGGCTCGCATAATTATGATATTTAGCAAACCCAGTGCTACAATGTGTTGCTCCAGAAAAAGCAGCACAAGCCTATCAAAGAAAGGGGTGTGATGCCCGCTTCTCTTACTGCTGAAGAGTGGGAAGATATGGATGAGCTCGCAAGATCTACTATCATGTTGTCTGTGTCAGACTCATTACTTTTCAGCATTCGTGAAGAGAAGACAGCTTGGGGAATGTGGCAGAGATTGCAGGACTTGTATGCCCAACAAAGTGCCTCAAGCAAAGTGTATTGGTTGAAGAAACTCATAGGTCTTCAGATGAAGGAAGGGGCGTCTATGACAGCCCATCTAAATGAGTTTAATGGTATTGTCAGCCAGGTCATTAATCAAAAGTTGGCAATGGACGATGAGTTCAAAGCCACTTTTCTGTTATGCACTTTGCCAGAGAGTTGGGACACATTCAGGACAGCCACTAGCAATTCGAATGCTATGCTGTCATATGCAGATGTTGAGGGTGCTCTTCTTCAAGAAGAGATGAACAGGAAAAACAACTCTGTTGGAAAGTCCAATGCAATGAATGCACGTGGGAGATCCCAGCAAAGGGGGAAAAGCCAAGAAAGGGGAAGGAGCAAGTCTCGCTCCAAAAAGGATTTGGAATGCCATTATTGTGGCAAGAAGGGACACATTAAAAAGCAATGCTACAAATGGAAGAATGATCAAAAAGAAAAGGGAAAAGGCAAAGACAAACAGAAAGACAAACAGAAAGATGAAGCCAAAGATGTAAAGCCAAAGGGCAAAAGTGGAGTAAAGATTGAAGAAATCAATGTGTCACATGCAGGTGGCAGTGAGGATGAGGTCCTATTTACTTCTTCACTTGATGCCCATTCACTTCTTACAGGTGGTCATGGTATGCACTCATGGATCATTGATTCAGGTGCCTCCTTTCATGTCACAGGTTGCAGAGACTTGTTTGTCAGGTATACTGCTGGCAATGAAGGAGTGGTTTATTTGGGTGATAACCATGCATGCAAGATTCTTGGCAGAGGTGATGTGAGGCTTGTGTTTTCAGATGGCTCACAGCTTATGCTCCATGATGTCAGGCATGTGCCTGAGATCAAGAAGAATCTGCTTTCTACTGGACAGCTTGATGATGCTGATTATGTTACCACATTTGGTAGTGGAAAGTGGAAAATTAGTAAGGGCTCACTGGTTGTTGCCAGAGGCTCTAAGGTGGACACTCTTTACCTCATGCATGCAGGTGTTTGTCACCATGCTAATGTAAATGCAACCGAGCTGCCGGAAATCTCTATGTGGCATAGCCGGTTGGGACACATGAGTGTCAAGGGAATGGAGCAATTGTCTCGTTTGGGTTACTTGCCTTCTCTAAAGTTTTCAAGTTTTCAGTTTTGTGAGCATTGTATATATGGCAGGCAACTGCAGTGCCCCCACAAGAAAGCTCTTGGACAGAAAGATGCTCAGTTAGAGCTTGTGCATACAGATGTATGTGAGATGCCTCAGCTTTCTTTGGGAGGGGCAAAATATTTTGTGTCTTTCATTGATGATGCCACACGCAAGGTGTGGGTTTATCCTCTTCGTTTGAAGAGTGATACATTCTCAGTGTTTCAGAAGTTTGTTGCTCATGTTGAGAATCAAACTGGCAAAACACTGAAGGCTTTGCGTTCCGACAATGGTGGAGAGTACATGTCCAAACAGTTTCAGGACTCTTGTGATGCTAAAGGCATCAAGAGGGAGCTCTCTACTCCTTATGATCCTCCACAAAACGGGACAGCAGAGAGGATGAACAGGACCATACAAGAGAAGGTCCGTTCTATGTTGTCACATGCTGCATTACCTCATGGTTTTTGGGCTGAAGCTGTTATGACAGCCGTTCACCTTATAAACAGGTCACCTAACACGAGGCTTGGTGGGAAAGTGCCAGAAGAAGTATGGACAAGGAAGCCTCCGTCATACAAGCACTTGAGAGTGTTTGGTTGCGTTGCGTACGTGCACATACGCAGGGAAATGCGCACCAAACTTGATCCTAAGTCTCACAAATGCATATGGTGACAGAGGTGAAATGGGGTATAGACTTTGGGATGCCATAAATAGAAAGATTATACGCAGCAATGATGTCATTTTTGATGAAACATGCATGTATAAGGAGCCTGCAAGGCAACAGGAGCCTGGCAGAGTCATCTTTGATGATGATGGACATCATGGACAACAACAAAGGGCTGTAAATCAGCCATTACAGCAGGAAAACCAGCCCTTAAATGGTGCTGAAAATGGTCCAAATGGACAGCCAGAGTTGGCAGAAGATATCCCTATGGATATACCACAGTTAGAAGAAATACCGGGCATGATATTTCAGCCTTATGGCATGGAACAGGAGCCACCAATGGGTGATATGCAGGCTGGACAGCAACCTGCAAATGATGGTCATTGGGTACGGAGGTCCACTAGACCCTCCAGAGCCCCTGACAGGTTTGTTCCAGGGGTTGACTACTTGATGCTTACTGACTGTGGGGAGCCCTCATGTTATAAGGAGGCTTTACAGAGGGCAGACAAAGCTCTATGGGAGCGTGCCATGAAGTCAGAGATGGATTCTCTGCATAAAAATGAAACTTGGAAGTTGGTGCATTTGCATGCAGGCAAGAAGGTTTTGCCATGCAAATGGGTATACAGGCTCAAAGTTGCACCAGATGCAAAGCCAAGATACAAAGCCAGGTTAGTGGCTAAGGGCTTCAAGCAGGAATATGGTGTGGACTTTGATGAGATCTTCTCTCCAGTGGTCAAAATGACCACACTTAGAGCTGTGTTAGCTTTGGTTGCGCATGATGATCTGGACTTGATTCAGATGGATGTGAAGACTGCTTTTCTTCACGGTGATCTCCATGAGGAGATATATATGCAGCAGCCAGAGGGTTATGCAGTGAGTGGAAAGGAGAAGCTTGTATGCAAGCTGAAAAAGAGTCTTTATGGGCTCAAACAGGCACCAAGAGAATGGTATCATAAACACATTTTGACCATCTTGTGAATGAGGTTGTTGAGACCTAATTGATAAAGTTGCAACAGCTATGGTGGAGGACGTCTCGCGTAGCAAGGTCTTGATCGAGGTCTTAAGACGACTAGCTTGGGTTCGATTTAAATGGTGAGCTTCCGGTATGGTGGATGAGGGACCAAGGAAGCGGCCTATGAGTGAAGCGCTAGGTGACCTGCGAAGGAGCCTAGAGGGTGCTGACCATACGGTGCTCGGCGCGGGCTCTGAGGGGGTCACCGAAGATACCCACGCATTCGTCGAGGAAGAAAATGGAACAAGGAGTTAGAGTTGTTGTCTGAATATTCATGAAATCTCAAAAATTCAGGAGAAGTGACATAGATCACTGCTTGTACACCAAGAAAGCTTTGGATGGCAGTCTATTGATCCTCATCTTGTATGTTGATGATATGTTGATTGCCGGGAAATCTCGTAAGGAGATGGATACCTTGAAGCAGAGGCTGCATCAAACCTTTGATATGAAGGATTTGGGTGATGCAAATCACATCTTGGGTATGCGGATACTTCGGGACAGAAATCAACATGTGTTGTATTTGTCTCAGAAGGAATACATTGGCAAAGTCTTGCAGAGGTTCAATATGGACGGGGGGAAGAAGACTAGTACTCCTTTGCCTCCATATGTGAAACTCAGTGCTATGGATAGCCCACAATCAGATAGAGACAGGGCTAATATGGCCAAGATTCCGTATGCTTCAGCTTGTGGCAGTCTCATGTATGCCATGGTTGCTACTAGGCCGGACATTGCATTTGCAGTGGGAGTGGTTTCTAGATACATGGCCAACCCTGGCAAGAAGCATTGGGAAGCAGTGAAAGGTGTCATGAGATACCTGAAGGGCACACAGGATATGTGCATATGTTTTGGCAAACAGGATGCATTAGTGCATGGTTACACGGATTCGGATTATGCCGGTCATCCAGATAACCGGAAGTCTACTACCGGTTATGTGTTTACATTCACAGGAGGTGCTGTGTCATGGATATCCAGGATGCAGAAGTGCACTGCCTTATCTACTACAGAGGCCGAGTATATTGCAGCCACAGAGGCTTGCAAGGAGGCATTATAGCTATCTCGGTTAGTGGTTGATTTGGGTTATACAGGGGATATTCCATTGTTGCATTGTGACAGTCAGAGTGCCATCCAGTTGGCAAAGAACCCTGTCTTTCATGCAAAGACGAAGCATGTGGATGTGAAGTATCACTTCATCAGAGAGGTGATAGAGAACAAGCAAATTCAGCTTGTTAAGATTCATACGGATGACAACCCGGCTGATCTGTTGACAAAGAGTTTGCCTCCGGAGCGGTTTGCTCATTGCAGACACTTGATGGGCATTGGATGAGGCCAGTTTCAGCCTTGATATGGCCTTGTATATTATCATGTACATGCTGATTTTTCTTTTCCTTCATTTAAGGGCACTTTGCCTTTAAGTGGGAGGTTGTTGGGGTAAAGGCGTTATGCCCACCCTTATAGTGTGTACAAGCCCATAAGTTATAGTACATAGTACACTTAGTACTTTTAATGTACTAAGTGCACTATGTGTACTAGTGCAATATACATGTGTGATAGGGGAGTCACACACTCATGCCTCATGAGTTGACTTATCCCCACAACTCTCTCTCTCTCTCCCTTGTTCTTCTCTGTGTATGTCTCCCACATGACCTAACCCTAATTCATTCTCCCACACAACTACCGATGACTGACTTGTTGAAAGGTCGTGGACGTAAGTCACTTGGAATAACGATTTGGATATGGCCTTCGGGCTTTTGAAAGATAAAGTCAAGGAAGCACCTATCTTGGCATTACCCAATCCTAGTCGGCCTTATGTTCTTGAAACTGATGCCAGTGACTATGCCATCGGGACTGCTCTATTTCAAGATGGTAGACCTGTTGCTTTTGAAAGTAAAAAGCTAGACGACACTCAATCTCGTTGGCCAACCCTTGAGAAGGAGCTTTATGCTGTGATTCATGGTTTGGAGACATTATTTATATGGCTCCAAGTTTGTGGTATTGACTGATCATCATCAGTCAACCAAGTATGTGTGTGATGCGGATGATTTGAGAGGAAGGAAAGCTCGTTGGGCTGAGTTAATGCAAGATTTTGATTTTGAGATTCGTTATCGAAAAGGGTCCATGAATAGTGTTGCAGATGCGCTTAGTCGAGTTAGAGAGGTGAATACTTTGTCGTTCACCGAGATTTCTACTGACTTATTTCAGTCATTGAGAGAGTTTTACAAGACTATAGTTATTTTGGTCCATTTTGGCAGAAGATCCAGGACGGGAGCTCATTGATTGACCAAGATTTGATGACTGAACAACCTACCATTCAGGTAGCAGGAGGCCAGTGGATGATTCGGAATGGTTTACTATTCCGTAAATGATAAAATTTGTGTATCACAAATCTCGGACATTAGGTCCGAGATTCTTAAGGAGTGTCATGACGCCCCTTCTGCTGGACACCCTGGGGTACAAAGAACATTATCGTTAGTGAAACACACTTTTTATTGGCCAAAGATGAAAGGGTATGTAGAAGATTATGTTCTCAAGTGTCAAGTTTCTCAAGCAAATAAAGCTGAACGCTTTAGACAGGCTGGGTTGTTACATCCTTTGCAAATCCGAGGTAATAAATGGGAAAGTATTTCCATGGATTTTATTACCGGATTACCAAGAACACATCAAGGCCACGATTCTATTTGGGTTGTGGTAGATCGCTTGACAAAAATGGCTAGATTTTTACCGACCCGGACGACCATTATGGCTACGCAATTAGCATAGCAGTTTATCGAGCAATTATTTAGACTGTACGGGTTACCGATTACCGCAGGACATAGTCAGTGATAGGGACTCTAAGTTTACGAGTGATTTTTGGAAACTTGTTTTTGAGAAGTTGAAAATAACTTTGAATTTGAGTTCCTCAAATCATTCTCAATCTGATGGCCAGACTGAAAGAGTGAATTAGATTTTGGAGGAAATGCTTCGAGCATGTGTAT
Source organism: Cibotium barometz (assembly GCF_041138505.1). Lineage (NCBI taxonomy): Eukaryota > Viridiplantae > Streptophyta > Polypodiopsida > Cyatheales > Cibotiaceae > Cibotium > Cibotium barometz. The sequence continues at coordinate 33,544,332 of NC_141046.1, forward strand.
CCAAAAGACAGAGTTCATGGGAGGATTATCTTCCTATGTTAGAATTTGCATATAACAGTACTAAGCATACGAGTACAGGTTTTAGTCCTTTCATGCTTATGTATGGGTTTCAACCTAGATCACTTGTTACATTGGGATTCTCAGGACTTCAGCATGATGCAGCACGTAATTTTTTGCAAGATATGCAAGAAATGTTACAAGTTGCGAAGAAATCTATTAGAAGTGCTCAAGACCGAGATAGATTTTATTCTAATAGACATCGGTCACCCAGAGAGTTCTCTGAAGGAACGATGGTGTATTTGCGAGTTCCGAGAGATTCCGAGACTTTACGAACAGGTCGATCTCTGAAATTATCCCCTAGATACTGTGGACCATTTCGACGGATTGGTTCAGTTGCATATGAATTGGATTTGCCTTCTCATGTGAAAGTTCATCCTGTATTTCATGTCAGTAGACTTAAGGAAGTACTGGGTGGAACAGACCAGTTAGTTACTCCTCAAGAAATCATAGATGTCGGGGACATGACATTTGTTCCACACGAACTTGAAAAGATTCTTGGATTTCGTGAAAGAAGATTGCGTAATACGCTTATCACGGAATACAAGATCAAGTGGAAGGATCGTGTTGAGGAGGACGCTACATGGGAGACATTGACTACTCTTCAGAGAGATTACCCTGGCTTTTTAGTGAGCTCAGGAGTGAGCTCTTAGAGGAAGGGGAGTATGTCATGTGCACAGTGTGTATCTACCGTGTGCTACACGCACACAAGACTAGCTTCGAGGTTTGGGGGAGCTTGGAGCTAGGCAAGCTGATTGGCGAGCTGAGTTAGAGATAGACTAACAGGCGGGCACCCAAGTATGGACGGGCAGGCGTTCAAGTGTGGACGCCCGATCATCGATGACCGGCCAAGAGCCTATAAAAGGGTGACCAAGGTTAGTCATTAGTCATATAGAGTCTCGCGTGATTTGTGAGAGCTCTATGGTTAGAAGCTTAGATCTAGTGCAGACGTGCACCTGCTTCATGCAGCCGAGGCCGGCAACAGTCTCGAGGCCCGCAAGGGTAGCTTCGTGGCGGTATGGGACGTCACGAGGTAGAGATTGATCGGTACGTCCATCTAGTTAGCTCGGCTCGTGGCTCGGTGGGGACAGCCAAGTCTTGTGGGCTTGCCCAGGCTGTCGTGGTTGGGAGGTGAGTCATGCCTGCACCCCCTTCTTGTTTGTTTGTTTGTTGCACGTTTTGAGTCTTGCACCAGGAGCGTTCCACGAGGAGATCCGGTGGGAATTTGACACTCACAACATGATATGTACTAACTCCGGTGTCAGCGCTGAAACCAAAATTGACAAATAATTTTGTTACCTCGAAGGTTGAATGTCCGCAAAAGGCCCAAATTTGCAGAAATACGAGGTACAATAGGTACAACTGGTACATATTCTGCAGGTCCAGTAGTGTTAAGATTCTGCAAAGTATTTGCATGGCAGTACAAGCGAAAGTGCTGCCACCGCCGAGGGTGTACGGACAGGTACGAATGACAAACATGGATGTACAGACGTTGCATGGGAGTACGATGTACGAAAAATTTGGGGTCCGACAAGGCAAGATAAACCTTGGGCTGTGATACCACTGTTGGATTAGACTTAACCCTAATGTATAGGAAATGGGGGCAGATTAGATTAGGTATTTTATTGTCCACTGGGGGCCATATATGATCCATGGAACCAAATTTCATTGCAAAGCAAAGATAATTCTCTTTTCAAACAAAAGGGATTTTCGAGGGGTGTCAGTTTGACTACTTACAAGGGGGAAAGAAGGGGGGGGGGGGGGGGGGGGGGGGGGGATGTGGGAGTAATGGGTGTGTATTCAATATATTCATATGGTACAAAAAGGTGTATATGTCCGTACAAATTCCATGGCCTTTGGCTTGCCCAAAAACGTGACTACTGACCTTCGAATACTGACTCTTGACCTGCCCCATAGTGGGGATAGCTTTATATAGACCCAATACATGTTGATCATCTGGTTCTGATGCTGTCAACTTGCTCCACAACTCACACGTGAGGAAGAATCTGCTACCGACTACCAAGCTGGTTGGCCTATAAGCAAGGACTAGGTTCCCTAAACCTACTATTTATCAGCTACAAATCAAGAATTAGCTTTGGATCAGCCATGTCCATGTGTGTGCACATGACATCCCCTGCTGCTAAACTTGATGATGGGATTCCAACCTTTGACCTCGTATGGCTATCATCATCCCTTTTGAACCGGTCTTCAAAAACTTGACGGGCGGTGAACACACTTAATCACACTTAAATTGCTTTACGAACTGGAATAATAAATTTGGAAGAAGAAGAAAAAGAATAAGTGAAGCTAGAGTGCTCCTGCACAAAAGACCAATTGGCCCTAAAGCGTGCCGCCCCCGCAGGTATTTATTTATCACTCGAGGTCGGCGTAGCCCTTGTACAATTTTCGAGAAGAAATCCCCTTGCTCCACGTAGAGGAGATGTAACATGCGGAAGCTCTGGGTAGTCTTCTTTCAGCCCTAAACACTCTTGAGAACCTTCTGATGCAAAAAAGCACCATCTGATGCAAAAACGCAGGTATAGAGAGAGAGTAGAGAGAGAGAGAGAGAGAAGTGCTGGAAATTCAGTATAATCTATGGTACAAAAAGGGTACATGTCTGCAGCCATGGGCTGCCTTCATAAAAAGGTGGTTAACACCAAAATCTGTCCCTTATGGGACCTCTAATGATCCAAACCCCTAGTGGGATTGAATGGTTACAATGATGGGCACTTGGGCTATTTATAGCCCCTTGAAATCTATGGGGAACTGGCCGACTGCTGGTCGGCCAGTTCATAAATTCATTAATGCTCTTTTAAACACAGCCGACTGGATCACTCCTGCGCATGCTGCTGCCCGACTGTACTCCAGTCCACACACACCCTAGCGCCTGCTGCCGACTGATGCTTTTACCATCTTCTGATGCGTTTCAACCGCCTGGTTCTGTGAGCAGCCTACAGCATCCTTTTGGTTCTTCTCCAATCCTTGCTTCAATCTACACTGCAATCAGTCCTCTGTGCTCTATCATCCTGGTTCTACTCTTTATCTGGCTGCCTCTTCTGGATCTAGCCCTGAGAATGTCCATGGCATCTATGATACACATGACAGGAGATCTCCTTGAATCTTTCACCCAGCTTCTGTTGTGGTGAAACAAGAGCCTTGGCTCCCTATTTATACAAGTTTGGGGGAAAAAGCTATGCTTTTCCCCTTAGAAAAATCTAGTACGAAGCCTGCCTATGCAGTTAGCCACCAACAGCCAATCGCCTGCGCTTTCCTGCAGCCCTGCCACCTGTGCTACAGTGTGCCTTGTGGCCAGCCACACGTCAGCTGCAGCCCACTTGTGAAGCCAGTCCTATCAACTGCCGTGTCACCTATGCCACGTGGCAATGCCATGTCACAGTGCCAGTACTTGTTGTACTTGCAAGGCTGACCCACAAATAGCCTTGAGAGATAGACTGCTATTCCTACAACAAGGTAAGAGAAAAACACATGCACATGAACATGCATACACATGTATGCACACACCAAACATGTATCTGCATCCACACACGTGTACAAACTTACACATGCATATACAGGATTAACATGATCAGTGAATGCTAAACATGATTAAACATAATCACAATGCTTAAGAAAAAGAGGTAAAATACTCAGTCCTGTAACATAGCCCCCTTTTAAAACAAAGCAATCATCCTCGATTGTTCATTCAAAGGATCTGCCAACTGAAACACAACCTAAGAAAGCAACGAGAAAACTATGCCCTGCCAACTGAAACAGAACATCTGAATACCGGCATCCAGCTCGTGAATAGTCATGTCCCCCTAGATGCTTTACCTGCTCCTTTCATGGCCATCCCACAGGACCCACGATCGACAGTACATCATGAACATGAGTAAACACTGATGCATATCAAACGAAAGTCTAGAATAGGCGTCCCCATTCTCTCAAAAGATTCGTATATCCATGAGTCTAACCATGTGACTAGTACACGTATATCATAGAAATCCCATAGACAAATATACTGTCAGTGTATCTCGGGTGTGCTGATAAGAACACCAAGTAACTTCCAGATCTCATCCAAGTGAACTCTGTGCCAAAGAAGCAAAGTCACCCCCTCTTGAGTAACAAGTAGTACTCCAGAATCCACAGTTGAACCTGTTGAAGCACTTTCTACGGTAGGCTTCAAACCAAAAGCCTCGAGATAAAGTTGTAGTATCCTCGATGAATCTGCCAAGTCACCCTCCTCCATCCACTTCGAATCCATAGGTGAATAGTTCACAAACTTCACCAAATATCGACGTGAAACTTTTCCTCTGACTTTTCTTTCTTTATGTGCCAAAATCTGTTCCGGTTGAAGAATCTCTTCAAGTTCTTCTACCTCTGGTTGCGGCTCATCAACCTGATCTGTAGGCACCTCACCTCTGAAAGGTCTAAGAAGACTCACATGGAATGCATTATGAATCCTCCAATGATCCGGTAACTGAAGAGGTCGAAAAATCCGATCCATCATCCTGTTGAAGGTTGCTGGAGCATTTGTAAGACCAAAAGGCATGACCAAAAACTCGTAAAGTCCAAAAGTTGTCCTGAAAGCTGTCTTGTGCACATCTTCTGGCTTGATGCAAATTTGATGATATCCACTCTTCAGATCAATGCGACTGAAGTAAGCTGCTCCCTGTAACCGATCCAAAATATCATCGATTCGTGGTATAGGGAATCTGTTCTTGATGGTAATCTTATTCAGTGCCCTGTAATCAATGCACATCCGCCAAGAACCATCTTTCTTTTGTACCAAAAGCACTGGTGAACAATAGGGCGAAGAGCTCGGCTGAATCAACCCTTTGTCCAACAGATCACGCACTTGGCTCATAATTTCTTCTTGTTGGGCTGCACTCACCCTATAGAGGGGTTTATTCGGTGGTGAACTTCTAGGAATCAAATCAATCCCATGATCCTCAGGCCTAGCAGACGGCAACTCTCCTGGCAAAGCCTCTGAAAAACAATCTTGAAAACTTCTGAGAAAGTCCAATCTTTCCTTGTCCAACTAAGATAGTTTAGAATCTGTGGTATCTTGATTCTCTTTAACAAACACTAAGTAAATAGAAAGATGTTTCTTTATTAAACAAGAAATGACCGAGGCCGATACAACAAGAATAGATTCCCCTTTAAGCTTTACATCAAGGGCAAGGTGGTTCCAAACATAGTGAACGATACGTACAGCACGTTTTCCAAACGTACTGAAAAGATTCCAAACGTAGTGAACGTTGCCCCCGATATATATACTTATAAACTTTTGAAATATGAAGTTTGAAGATTCATCAATGAACATGGTCCAATGCCGCCAATATGATAAATAACATGAGTGGATGTGCTAGTAAATATTCCTCCACAATATTTGCACTTCCACACCCGCGTGTTGGAGCGACCGACACCTAGGGTGTTGGGTGTGCCTTGAATGATGGTGTGCCTTACCCATACGGAACTCGATGCACGAGGCATCTATGGCATATGCACAAAAAGCAATCAAGAAAATGGAGAAATGTCAAGACGAGTCGCGACTCCAAAGTTTTAAAATATATTTCAAAATTCAAGCACAATAAAAATAAAATTTCAGCCTGTGTGTAAGGGTCTAGGGACGTGCAGCAGAGAGAGACTTGTGGACGAGAGAGAGAGAGAGAGAGAGAGAGAGAGAGAGAGAGAGAGAGAGTGGCGGGGGGAGAGAGAGAGAGAGAGAGAGAGAGAGAGAGTGGCGGGGAGAGAGTTGCGCGAGTGCAGGAGGGAGAAAGAGAGAGGTTGGCTTGTGCGGGGGGGGGGGGGAGAGAGAGAGAGAGAGAGAGAGAGAGAGAGAGAGAGTGAGAGACTGACTTACAATGAGCGAGCATGACCATCACGACCAGAGAAGCGGTGAAGCCCAACACGACCAGTCCACGAGCGCCCGCTGCCGAACACAGAGAGCCGCACGCACGTAAGAAACAAAAGAAAAAGCGTGATGTTGACGTGCGTTCGCCCTTCAATTTTTAACCTACATTAATCAAACTCCCACGTTCACTAACGTTTGGAACGTTTCAAACATTTGGATCCTATCCAAACTGCATTTGGATGCAACCTTGATCAAGAGTGTGTTCCTTATTCTTGTGAGTGAGAGATTTTCCTGTTGAAAGTATCTACTACCGCTTTAACCTTATGGCACCAAGGACAACCCTCCAAAGGCACAATGTAGAAATCATCCTCTCTGTCCGTGTAAGTCTTGTCAAATCCCCACGGATCCCCTCGTGATCGATCTTGGTTCGAAACTCGAATCCTGCAAACAAACGAACAAACAAACAACAAGGGGGTGCAGGCCTAACTCACCTCCCAACCATGACAGCCGTGGGCGAGCCCACAGTCTTGGCTGTCCCCACCGAGCCACGAGCTGAGCTAACTAGGATGACGTACCGACCAATCTCCTCCTCGCGACGTCCCATACCGCCACGAAGCTGCCCTCGCGGGCCTCGAGACTGCTGCCGGCCTCGGCTGCGTAAAGCAGGTGCACGTCTGCACTAGATCCAGGCTCCAAGACCATAGAGCTCTCACAAACTCGCGAGACTCTATATATCCCAATAACTAACCTTGGCCACCCTTTTATAGGCTCTTGGCCGGTCATCGGGCGTCCACACTTGGGCACCCGCCCGTCCATACTTGGGTGCCCGCCCGTTAGTATTTCCCTAACTCAGCTCGTCAATCAGCCTGCCTAGTTCCAAGTTTCCCCAAGCCTCGAAACTAGTCTTGCATGCATGTAGCACACAGTAGATACACACTGTGCACATGACATACTCCCCTTCCTCTAAGAGCTCACTCTTGAGCTCACTAAAAAGCCAGGGTACTCTCTCTGAAGAGTAGTCAATGTCTCCCATGTAGCGTCCTCCTCAACACGATCATTCCACTTGCTCTTGTATTCCGTGATAAGCGTATTACGCAATCTTCTTTCACGAAATCCAAGAATCTTTTCAGGTTCGTGCGGAACAAATGTCATGTCCTCGACATCTATAATTTCTTGAGGAGTAACTAACTGATCTGCTCCACCCAGTACTTCCGTAAGTCTACTGACATGAAATACAGGATGACTTTCACATGAGAAGGCAAATCCAATTCATATGCAACTGAACCAATCCGTCGTGTAACACGAAATGGTCCACAGTATCTAGGGGATAATTTTGGAGATCTACCTGTCCGTAAAGTCTCGGAATCTTTCGGAACTCGCAAATGCACTATCGTTCCTTCAGAGAACTCTCTAGGTGAACGATGTCTATTAGAATAAAACCTGTCTCGGTCTTGAGCACTTCTAATAGATTCCTTCGCAACTTGTAACATTTTCTGCATATCTTGCAAAAAATTACGTGCTGCATCATGTTGAAGTCCTGAGAATCCTACAGTAAAACAGGTGATCTTGGTTGAAAACCATACATAAGCATAAAAGGACTAAAACCTGTACTCGTATGCTTAGTACTGTTATATGCAAATTCTAACATAGGAAGATAATCCTCCCATGAACTCTGTCTTTTGGATACATATGCTCGAAGCATATCCTCCAAAATCTGATTCACTCTTTCAGTCTGGCCATCAGATTGAGGATGATCCGAGGAACTCAAATTCAAAGTTGTTTCCAACTTCTCAAAAACAAGTTTCCAAAAATCACTCATAAACTTAGAGTCCCTATCACTGACTATGTCCTGCGGTAACCCGTACAGTCTAAACAATTGCTCGATAAACTGCCGTGCTAATTGCGTAGCTGTAAATAGTCTTCCGGGTTGGTAAAAATCTAGCCATTTTTGTCAAGCGATCTACCACAACCCAAATAGAATCGTAGCCTTGATGTGTTCTTGGCAATCCGGTAATAAAATCCATGGAAATTCTTTGCCATTGATTACCTGGGATTTGCAAAAGATGCAATAACCCAGCCTGTCTAAAGCGTTCAGCTTTATTTGCCTGATAAATTTGACACTTGAGAACATAATCTTCTACAATAGAAAGTGTGTTTCACTAACGATAGTGTCCTGTGTACCCCAGGGTGTCCAGCAGAAGGGGCGTCGTGACACTCCTTAAGAATCTTGGACCTAATGTCCGGGATCTGTGGTAAGGTTGGTCCGAAGACTTTCCTTCCGTCGTGTTAGCCATAGGTGCGGAGAACTTTCTTTTATGCTTGTTCCCCTGCTCAGTAACGGGTTTCGACTTGGAAGAGAACATCGTATCATCATAGATACGAGCTGAATGAATGGCCTCGTCCAATGTTTTACATTTGTTATTTTTAACCTATAATCGGTACGAGTTGGGTAAACCAGCTACGAAAAACCCCAAAAGAGTAGTGGGATCCATCTTTGTAACTTTCATCTGCAAGTCACGAAACTTCTGGAGGTAGACCTCATAAGTGAGGTGCTGCGAGGTCATGGTCAAAGCTGAAAACCGGGCAACAACATCGTAATCATCCTCTTTCTTGAAGAATTCTTTCTTGAAAACGTCTTCGAATTCTGCCCAAGTCGTTGGCTTAGGATTGAGTTCCTTCCACCAAAGCAAAGCTTTGCCGGACAGGAAACCTGCTGCTAACTAGATCTTCTTTCCATCATCATATGGATGAAACTGAAAGTGAACTTGCCACTTATGTAGCCACGTGTCCACGATCTCCTTGGTTCGCTGCTTTTGCTCGCCCCCGAACGGTTCCGGAGTAATGTTGGGGCCTAAAGCTAAAGCCAAAGTATCCATACCCGAGAAAGTAGAGAGGGTAGTGGTCAATAAAGCGATGAAGTTCTGCAAAGCTTACATCTGGGCTGCGATTTGTGCCTGACGTTCCGTCGAAGAAGCTTCGAGAGCTACTTTGAACTCTTGGAAATTGGATTTTGACACAAAATCGTCAAAAAGACCGGCATCGGTACCTTTCGTAGCCGGCAAGCCTTCACGTTCCACAAGAGGCTCCAACTCTGATTCTTGGGTCAACATCATGAAGAGGGTACGTGGAGAGAAAATTCGATCTTTACACAATGAAAGTGCGAGCGAACTTGAGAGCTTGAAAACTTGAGAGATGTGTGGCAAGAAGCCCACTTGAGGGGGTTTATAAAGGTTTCCCAAAAAAAACTAAAAGCCCCCAAAAGCTATGCTTGGCTTTTTCTTTGCTTTTGTGTTTTTTTTTCTTTTATATATATATATATATATATATATATATATATATATATATATATATATATATATATATATATATATTCTAAGTTCTTTTAAAAAAAATAAACACTTTTAAACCTTGGAGAGGGAACTTTTAAATCTTTTAATAAACCTTTTTTTTTTAAAAAAAATAAACTCCCAAAAAAAACGAAAGCTCTAAAAAAAACTTGGCTTTCCTTGTTTTTTTTTTCTCCTCCTGGATTAACGCCGTCGGCTGGTTGCAGGCGAATGAAGCTGTCGGCGCATGCTTTCCATCCGGCGGATGCTGTCGTCAACTGAAACCGGCGCCTGAGTGCGACGCACGCGTAGCCGTCGGCCGGTGCTGCCTAGGCGCCTGTGCTAGGCTAGTCGCCTAGCTGCGTAGGCCAAGGCGCCTGTGTGGGCCTGGTTGCCTGGCCGCCTGGCTACACAGGCACTTGCGCCTGCCTGCCAGCCGTCGATAGCGTCTCCCGCCAGCGCACAAACCTGCCCGCTTATAAGCGATCCAGCACTTCTCTCGCTCTCTGTCTTGCGCCAAAAAGCAACGTGCTTCCCTCTTCTTCATGCAAAGCAACGACCCTACTAAACTACCATCTCCCCCATCAACATGGGTTTCTTTGATGAAGGAAAACACATACTATTCTGAAATCTGCAGTATGCACAGAAAAAACAGCAAGTTTTTTAACACATACCTTTCTTCGACCTCTTCTTCTCTACCTACCGACTTGCTCGTTCACGAGGTATGCTCTGATACCACTGTCAAATCCCCACGGATCCCCTCGTGATCGATCTTGGTTCAAAACTCGAATCCTACAAACAAACGAACAAACAAACAACAAGGGGGTGCAGGCCTGACTCACCTCCCAACCATGACGGCCGTGGGTGAGCCCACAGTCTTGGCTGTCCCCACCGAGCCACGAGCTGAGCTAACTAGGATGACGTACTGACCAATCTCCTCCTCGCGACGTCCCATACCGCCACGAAGCTGCCCTCACGGGCCTCGAGACTGCTGCCGGCCTCGGCTGCGTAAAGCAAGTGCACGTCTACACTCCAAGACCATAGAGCTCTCACAAACTCGCGAGACTCTCTATATCCCAATAACTAACCTTGGCCACCCTTTTATAGGCTCTTGGCCGGTCATCGGGCATCCACACTTGGGCGCTCGCCCGTCCATACTTGGGTGCCCGCTCGTTAGTATTTCCCTAACTCAGCTCGTCAATCAGCCTGCCTAGTTCCAAGCTTCCCCAAGCCTCAAAACTAGTCTTGCATGCGTGTAACACACGGTAGATACACACACTGTGCACAGGACAAGTCTGCACACTGAGACGCAATTTCCCAATGATCAGTGTAACCTCAATCGAATGTCCAAGACAAGCCAAAGTAGTCTCATGTAACACATCCATCTCCTCTGGTTTGATACCCAACTTTGCCGCAAGCTCGGGGGTGATGAAATTTGCATGAGCCCTAGGATCAAAAAAGATCAAAACCTCCTAATCTCGAAGTCTTCCCCATGCTCTGCACAACTTTGAAGATGCATCCCCTTGCTTCAACCCTATCAAGTCAGGTACTAGTCCAGCAGACGGTTTCTGTTTCTTTGTTGTAGGCTCTTCTTGTGAGTCATCTGCATTTTTAAGTGCTCTCTTCAAACACCTATAGTACCGATGTCCCGCTTCTCCACAAGAGAAACATTTGTTGGTAGCTATAAGTTCTTTCTTTTCTTCATCTGTTCTTTGACGAAAGGATTGAAATTTTCTCTTCTTGGATTGCCTTTTCTCTTGTGGTTCAGTATTTTTGGTCTCCTTTGACTCCTTTGCCTCTTTTGATGCTTTCTGGGAAAAGAGACGTTGATCCTTGAATCCTGACATCTGACCAGTAAGCATGGCATATCCAATCTGAGCATTTTCTATCATTTGAGTCATATTAATGACTTTGTTTTAATGCAATAATCACGAAGCTCCTTGGGTAACCCAAGGCAATATGTCTCTACCTACTCAACTAGTGACACTGGCCTAAAGGATGTGACCAGTAGCAAAGCATCCCAAAATTTCTTGTTATATTCTTCCACATTACTACAATCTCTGAAATCTAATCGATGCCAAGCTGTCATAACATCCACCTCAAAAGTCGGTGTCAACCATAAGGAAGAGAAGGTTTGCTTGAATGCCACCCAAGTGCTAGGTGCTATACCCTGATGAAGAAGTGTCGACCACCATTGAAGAGCATTACCCTTTAGGAAAGAAGCTGCCTTCCGTACCTTAGATGCCTCCATGAAGTTACCACCAGAAAATGCCGCATCAAACTGTTGAATGAAGGTGAGAGCCTTCAAACGATCCTTTGCACCACTAAAAGTATCAAACTTTACTGCAGCACCACCCTCTTTATAATCTTTCGGCTTCTCACCCTGAACAAGATTATCATATGGATGTGGTTTGAGAAAAGAATTACCCACAGCATTAGATCCCCTGCCCATCATACCACCTCCCATACTAGGCATACCAAAAGCACTTCCACCACCACCAAAAGTTCCATACATACCTCCTGGCATACCTCCATACATACCTTAGCTCCCAATCATGCCCATGTTGGATACATCTGTCATGGAATGAAAGACAGAGCCTCCGCCAAAGTAACCAGGATGAGAAGTATTAAAAGGGTTTCCATGGATAGGTGGGGGAAAAGAAGAAGACGAATCGGGGTATGGCTGAAAATTTGGGTGGATGGGAGGCAAATGTTGAGGCTTAGCTTTCTTCTCAGACCCTTGCTTCCATGGTTTAGAATCAACTTAATCACACTTAAATTGCTTTACGAACTGGAATAATAAATCTGGAAGAAGAAGAAAAAGAAGAAGGGGAGCTAGAGTGCTCCTGCACAAAAGACCAATTGGCCCTAAAGCGTGGCGTCCCCGCAGGTATTTATTTATCACTCGAGATCGGCGTAGCCCTTGTATAATTTCCGAGAAGAAATCCCCTTGCTCCACATAGAGGAGATCTCCTTGAATCTTTCACCCAGCTTGTGTTGTGGTGAAACAAGAGCCTTGGCCCCCTATTTATACAAGTTTGGGGGAAAAGGCTAAGCTTTTCCCCTTAGAAAAATCTATTACAAAGGCTTTTCCCAAAAGACTATCGAATAGCTTTTTTCTCTTTTTTTAAAATAAAAAATTACATGGCGTTTAAGTCCTTTTCAAAAAAAAATCCCACGCTGCTCTTTTTTCGTGCGTTTTTTTTTTCTTCCACGTTTTGCTACCTAGCGCTTTTGCGTTTTTCTTTACTGCCCGGCGCCTTCGCATCTAGCTGCCCACCTTCTCCTCTTTCTTGCACTTGCTGCCTTGAGGTTCGCTTCTCTCTCTCTCTCTCTCTCTCTCTCTTGCTTGGGTACAGTTCGACTGCAGCGCCTGCCACGTCAGCTGCCTACGTGGCAGCGCCTGCAACCTGCCTATGCAGTCAGCCACCAGCAGCCAGTCGCCTGCGCTTTCTTGCAGCCCTGCCACCTGTGCTACAGTGTGCCTCGTGGCCAGCCACACGTCAGCTGCAGCCCACTTGTGAAGCCAGTCCTATCAACTGCCACGTCACGTATGCCACGTGGCAATGCCACGTGTCACAATGCCAGTACTTGTACTTGCAGGGCTGACCCACAAATAACCTTGAGAGAGAGACTGCTATACCTGCAGCAAGGTAAGAGAAAAACACATGCACATGAACATGCATACACATGTACACACACACCAAACATGTATCTGCATCCACACACGTGTACAAACTTACACATGCATATACAGGATTAACATGATCAATGAATGCTAAACATGATTAAACATAATCACAATGCTTAAGAAAAAGAGATAAAATGTAACACTTTGTCTCCTCGTGGACTCCCAAACTTGTCATCCTTCCCTTCCTAGCAACCTTTTCATTGAAAACCTTGCCTTGTCTCTTATTCCACTACGTTCTATACATCTGTTCCACTTTGTCCCCTTGCCTTCTTGCCCTATCCCTAGACACAAACATGAATCCTTCTTGAAAATCATGGCACCCTCGGCTCCACCCCTTGGATGATCTTCATCCCTTGAAGTTGCTCCATAAAAGATTTCCTTGGTAGCCCCAAATGGCTACCGATTCTCATGAAACCCTTCCCTTGGGTTTGCCTGACACCAGCTAGCTTCTGGGGATCTTGACACATGCTGAGTTACTCTCCTTGGACCTATGCACTTCTTCTAGGGCACTTTCAACACTTAGCCTTGTTGAGCCTAATGCTAATACAATGTTGCATGGTCATCACACCATCTTAACATCAAGACACGGGTGATGGTTTCATCCATGCGCCATGCAGTAAGGGTGGGTGGGATATGGGCAGCAAAAGTATCTAAAAACCAACCCGAAGCTCTGATACCAATGTTACATGCTCTTTGTCTTCTTTCAGCCCTAAACACTGAGATAGGAACATCTTGATGCAAAACGAAAATAGAGATAGAGAGACAAGAGAGAGAGGCGGCTGGGTATTCAGTATATTCATATGGTACAAAAAGGTGTAGATGTCTATACAATTCCATGGCCTTTGGCCTGCCCAAAAGGGTGACTAATGACCTAAGATTGACCCCTGACCCACCCCATAGTGGGGATCAGATGAGAATGATGAATTCTATGCCTAATACATGCTGGTCAGCTAGTCGGCTGGTTCTGATGCTGTTGGCCTACTCCACAACTCACACGTGTAGAAGAATCTGCTGCCGACTGCCTACTGCTGCTGCCAACTGACCATCCCAAGCTGGTTGGCCTGTAAGCGAGGACCAGGTTCCCTAAACCTATTATTTATCTGCTACAAATCAGGGATTAGCTTTGGATCAGCCATGTCCATGTGTGTGCACGTGACACTGGGTGGTCAAGGAAAAAAACCCTTAAATATAGAAGGTAAAAAGTGCCCTTATAAGCCCATGTTCACACCTCGCAGTACCACTGAGTTTTCCTACAAACACTATCCCAAAGGGATTCACCTTGTGGTTTCCGTATCGACAACAGAAAGTTGGCCTTCCACATGAGCCAGTTGCTTGCAAGGAGAATTCCTGTACTGACGTCCTTTAAAGGCTTGAAGATCTTCTAGAGAACTCAAGATGAGCACGTCTAATGATTAGGACCACTCTTGCTGTATAATTACATCACTCTCACAAACCCCAACCCTTGCCTTAATGCACTTTTTTGGGTAGCTGTCTACAATGCATCAGCATACAAAAATCTGAGTTGATCACATCCCATGGTGCCAAAGAGATATCTGTCCACTAACTTAGCTGCCACCCTCACATCCGGACCGGGGGATTCCATAAAAATAATGTCTCCCATCACCACAAATTGGCTCCATTGACTTAAAAGTTAATCTGTGAAACGTTGGGGTCCTGCATCACCATAGTCATGACCCACCTCTGCTCCATATTCAATATGAGGTCTATTACTGCCTCAAGATAAGATCATTTCAGAACATCCTTACATGGTCCCTAGCAGATATGACTCTTGTCATGAAAATCCTTTCCACTATCTTTATGGACTCTACTCTGACAGTCTGCTAGTCCGTTACTCTGTTTCTTCCCTGTATGGTCATGGCAAATGCTAGGTTATACGGGTGTCTTGTGCAGTGGATTGGTATCAATGCACTCCCGATAACCACACAAAAAAAAAAGCAAATCAAATTAAAACAACGCCCAAATCTTAGGGCTGGTTACAGACAAAATGCCAGCTTGAGAGTTGGAAAGCAGAGATCTTAAAGGAGCCCTTGGATCTTAAGGATAGAGGGAGGGGGGCTTCGCAGACACTACATCCCATTGAGAAGGTTGCTGACTAGGCAGCCAAGTCATAACCTGCAGGAGGACCAGCAAACCTCGCAGGACATCGGATGGGCAGGGAAGTTATGTATAATCAGCTTTTCCTTTACCCGTTCCCACCAAACCTACACTACGTGTAAAAGCACAACTGGTTTGTCCCCTCCTTCGTGCACTCAGCTTGACATTTTTACCTGCCCACCATATAGGCTTGTATGGCAGGCTCTATATCCAGCCTTTATTAGCTCTCAGTCTCTAACGAAAACATGATGCAAAGACGAGAAGGAAGTAAAAGCACATACCTCACTCCCCCTGTGTCACTACAGGAACTAAGCAAAGATTGATCACTGTGAAGCCACACGGCAGTTCTTATTAGCCCAGGAGAACCCTCAACCTCTGTAGGAGCTGCATCTGGACGCACCAAATCAAAAATACGAAGCACTTTTTCTGACCCTCCAGTGAGCAGGAAAGTGGTGCTCTGGAGCAAAAAAACATAAGCCAAATCTGTTAAAAGTCTCATTAAATATTTCATAATAATTCAATTTTCACGAGGCAGTAACAGGCAGAGAGCGGAGGACTGAAAAATACACACATCTGAGAAGGCACAAGTTCGGACAATGTGCTTATGCTCAAAAGAATGAAGCTCATCCCCAGTCAATGCATCCCAAACTCTCCTGAAATAACCTTTTTGAGTATTAGTACAAAGCACACACCATCTGGGTTATACTTTTGGACATCCACACAAAGCACCGGGTTAAGTCCCTTGACAAAGTCATGTAATCTGTCTTCAAGAGTTAAAGAGGAATCTCCAGTGCCAAACTGGTGAACTGGGAGATGTATGCAGCCAATGAGCCAGTTTATGTATATTCTATTGAAAAAAAGGCCTTGTCTGATCATTATTCTCAAATTTTCCTCTCCTGTACTGGTCTTCTTTTGATCTAATTCTACATACTATCTATTCTGATGCTTACAGACTCTGCAAAGACAGTAAAAATGTACATGCCAAACACCTCTATTTTCATTCAAATTGCAACAGAAACTATGTAAGATCAAGTGAGAAAGAGAAGTGACATTACGAGCTAAAATCAGCTGATGCTGTGGCTGCACGCAAGGCCGGAGTGTCGAGACAGGCACCCCAGACAGCACCCTTGTGGCCTTCAAATGTCCCAATCCAGTCTCCTGTTTCCCCATTTCTCAGCATTGGCTTTCCATCTGCCATATGTTTGCATTAAAAAGGACCAAATCCAATACCATACATACAAACTATCACCTTCAAAGCCTGCCAAGCACTTAGAAAAAAATCTTATCTGTAACATTCATTTGAAAACACATCAAATCTTCTGTTCTGAAGCATAAAGCTACAGCTAGCTAGTGGAAATATAGTGGTGGTCGATGGCGGGAATGTGGTGACTTCTATGTGGGTTCCATCCCTGACACATACCTGTATCCAAACCCCAGCCTGCAAATATGGGTAAAGTGTGAATGGTAAATTCAAAGCATTGGTGTCATCACCACTACTGAACAGTGGAACACTAGAGCAATCATGGTGCTTCTGATAGTAGAGTACCATGATCGTAACATGCATTGTGATGTGTCATGTGCATGCACAAGGACATGCCTAATCCAAGGCTAATCTCTGGTTTGCAGCAGATAAACATTAGGTTTAGGCTCAACCGGACTTAAGTTGGACACAGTTAGGCATTGCAAAGGTTTACCCCAGGTTGGCAGTGTATGTGTTTTTGTTGTCCACTAGAGCTGGCCAACAGCAGTCGGCCAGATGGTCTGGCTGCCAAGGGCCTATAAAAGGCACATCATGGTTCATTGTGATTTATCTCACTCCCACTTGAAGTCAGGTCTTGGATAGGACCCTTGAGGTCTAGAATTAGGCTTTATGTCTCCTTTTGGGGAAGACCAAAGGCCACATAATATATGTGCCTTTTTGTACCATATGAATATATCGAATAAACAGCCATCTCTCTCACTCCTCTCTGTCTATGTTGATTGTTCTTGCATCAAGAGTTCCTATGCGCTGAAAGAAGACTAACTAAGCTTCTGCATGTTCCAGTGATGTCATGTGCATGCACATGGACATGCCTAATCTCTGATTTGCAGCAGATAAACATTAGGTTTAGGGCACTAGCCACGTTCAAACAGGCTCAGGTTGGACACAGTTGAATCGGCCAAGCATTGCAGAGGCATGGTTCATTGTGATTTATCTCACTCCCACTTGGAGTCAGGTCTTGGATGAGAACCTTGAGGTCTAGAATTAGGCTTTATGTCTTCTTTTTGCGGAGGCCACAAAATATATGTACCTTTTGGTACCATACGAATATACTGAATATATAGCCATCTCTCTCTCTCCTCTCTTTGACTATGTTCTTGCATCAAGAGTTCCTCCGCAGTGCTTGGGGTTGAAAGAAGAGTATCTAAGCTTCTGCATGTTACAATGTACAAAGAAAGCAGAGGATAGCTCTACTCATATCAAGGGTATATCCTATATCACTTAAGGAGCAGCAGCATGGATGTCCAACTCGAGTCTTATGATTATTTAAAAGGGTGGATAAAATGGTATGGCTTTCAGTAATCAGACACCTTACTCGTTTTTGTGCCAGCTTTCAGACCTGGGCTGGTTACACAAATTTCTCAACCCATAAAACGGATGGGGAATTGGAAGGACAAGATTGCATGTCCATCATGCACGGGCAGCTTGGATGGGCCACAGGCACCCCTCTTGTATGTCCTCCTTGTAACTCCAGAAGGGCATACCTCAGAGGAAGTGATGAACACGTTTGAGGCCATGACCACATTTTGTCATGTTTTTAACTGCATGGCAGATGTTCTTGTAGACTTTGTATAGTAAGCGGATGATCTTCATGAGAAAAAGGAAAAATAAAAAAGTTTCTTTTTCCCGCCGAGTCCAATCACACACCCGTGGACATCTTTACAGCGCTTAAACAAAACAATGGGATTTCAATGTGCCTGGCTGAGCTCTTCTCCATAAGAACTATCCTCAGCTACAAAAGCCCTGTCCAAACCACATCTACAAGAAACGGAAAAGGTGCTTACCTTTGCTGGCGCTGATGAGGAAGAATCCATCCGGCGTGGTAGGGCTGTAGAACAAGTCCACGATGGGCCTGGAGTGTCCATGGCAGACCAGGGGCACTTGAACCTTCTTCTTGTCCATAGGGTAACAGCAGCACAAACCTTTGTGTGTGTGTGTGTGTGTGTGTGTGTGTGTGTGTAAACAGAGACCTTCCAGCAGGCTAGGATTTCATAAATCTGTCATGCTCGGACGGGAGAGACGAGTCGATGCAGCCATCGACATGCGAGAAGTACAAGAAAGAGAGACGATTCTAGAGCAACTATTTTACTGCTTTCTGTGCAGCTGAAGGACGATGATGTGATGACGAAGGGGAAGGTTTTCAAAGGAGAAGTTGAAGGTTTTAAAGGGGATGATGATGGGTGATGGTGGAGAAGAGGCTTACTACCTTGAAGTATGCTGTTTGAGAGAGGATTTCCCTCACTCGGCCCTTTTAAAAGACCCTCTTTGCCAAGGCAACTCCATGAAACTTCTCAAGTTTCATCTATTTTGTCCCTCCGATATGATCAATTTATTTGATCGTTTCATCTATTTTGTCCCTGTGCCATAATCAATTTATTTGATCATGCTTCTCAAGTTACATCTATGAATGAACAATCTTATCCCTATGGCATGATCAATCAGATCATACTTCTCAAAGAAAAAATATCATGACATGAAAAAGTGAGTAAGTAACAATCATATGCTAAATTCAAGTTGTATCATGAGTAGACATACTTTCTTCCTCTCTTCAAAAAAATAAAACATCAATTTCTCATTTGCAAACTTCGTAGTTTGATCTGTACCATGATATCATAGTTTTATGACTATGATCTCGAGCACTATCCAACACATTACATTTCAGATGAACTTTCCACAACGTTAGGATTTTCCTAAGGTAATCCGATCATTGCTAGAGACATAGGATCATAATCATAATACTTTGGCATCATAAGAAGGTTTTTCGAATGCTCCAAGCATGTTCGGTCACATGTGGTAACTTTTTTCAACTTTGAAAGATTAAAGAAAATCATCCGAGTAAAAAGCTTAGCCTTTAAAAGAAAGTGCAACTTGAAAGCTTGAGAAAAATAGAACAATTGAAAAAACAGTGTTTTGTTTGCTCTCATTTAACTCCCACTTAAAATAAGATGGTGATTTAAAAAACACGCTTGGAATAAAGTAAGGCATGTCTTTATACGGGCATGGCACCCTAAAGCTTAGCCTTCAAAAGAAAGTGCAACTTTGAAAGCTTGAGAAAAATAGCACAGTTGAAAAAATAGTGTTTTGTTTGCTCTCATTTAACTCCCACTTGAAATAACATGGTGATTTAAAAAACGCGCTTGGAAAAAAGTACAGCATGTCTTTATAAGGGCATGGCACCCTAAAGCGTATATAAGATAAGGGCGTGGTACCTTAAAGCTTAGCCTTCAAAAGAAAGTGCAACTTTAAAAACTTTAGAAAAATAGCACAGTTGAAAAAATAGTGTTTTGTTTGCTCTTATTTAACTCCCACTTGAAATAACATTGGAAAAAAGTAAAGCATGTCTTTATAAGGGCATGGCACCCTAAAGCTTAGCCTTAAAAAGAAAGTGAAGCTTCGAAAGCGTAAGAAAATAGCACAGTTAAATCACACGCTTAGAAAAAAGTAAAGCATGTCTTTATAAGGGCATGGCACCCTCAAGCTTAGCCTTTGAAAGAAAGTGCAACTTTAAAAGCTTGAGAAAAATAGTATAGTTTAAAAAATAGTGTTTTGTTTGTTCTCATTAAACTCCCACCTGAAATAACATGGTGATTTAAAAAACACGCTTGTTACCCTAAAGCTTGAGAGAAATAGCACAGTTGAAAAAATAGTGTTTTGTTTGCTCTCATTAAGCTCCCACTTGAATAACATGGTGATTTAAAAAACACACTTGGAAAAAAGTAAAGCGTGTCTTTATAAGGGCATGGCACCCTAAAGCATATAAGCATAGATGTCTCCTTTTGAACAAGAGCTCCTGAGGGTGATGGCCACCTATGGCCACACCTTCACCACCTCACTCACAACCCTTGTCCACAAACTTGTCCTCCTTAAGACCACACACTCGATGGATCTCTCATCACCACCGAAAGCTTTTCTCTTAGTCATCCCCAAAGTCACGAACACAATGATCACCAACATGATGAAGGTAAGCTTTTCATTATATTTTTTCTATAATCTCATGCTTAGTCCCAATCATCAACACAATTTTAATCCATTGCCTTATTAATCTCATGTTTACTTTAAACACCATGTTTATAAATCAGCCCAGTAACCTCCTACTTACTCTTAATGAGCATTATCTTAATCTTGATTTTATCATGCATGCAAGCTTGTCATGTGAATATCACTCCCCCTACATATATTTACACAAATGGACTATCTAGTTATACACACCCAACTAGTCCTCTTCCACCATGTTCACCAAAATGGAAACACTACATGAGGGGAAGAAGGGAAGGAATGCAAGGGTCTTAACTGATAGTCATCTTGAGAATAGGACCCTCTCTTGTGGAGAGGGTAAAGGCTGATGTGGCACCCAATGGAGCCTTTGCAAATGGGTAGTGAGCAAGGAGGAGAAAGCCATGGAGCCTTTGCAAATGGGTAGTGAGCAAGGAGGAGAAAGCCGTGGAAAAGTTCAACATGTTCTCAATGTCGTTAGTGCTTGAAAGAGGGTGAAGAAGTGAGAGCTAACTAAGGGAGGCAGGGAGAGAGAGAGAGAGAGAGAGAGAGAGAGAGAGAATTCACAAGAAAAACCTAAAACATCCTACCATCTACAAACATGCATCAATAAGAGGGAAGCAAGCATGCAAGCTTATCAACACACAAGAGCTCCAAGCTAGAAAACTCAAGGTCAATTATAATTAATGGGATAGTCCTTTTTTCGTTATGAAAAATGTCTTATATACATGGCCTCATATTTACAGTGAGAGCTGATTAAGGGGGGGTTGGAGAGAGAGAGAGAGAGAGAGAGAGCACAAAAGCGAAACCTAATGTAAACACCCAACCATCCACAAGCATGCATCAATAAGAGGGAATCAAGCATGTAAGCTTATCAAACACAAGAGCTCCAAGCTAGAAAACTCAAGCTCAATTGTGATTAATGGGATACTCCCTTTTCTTATTATTAAAAATGTCTTATATACACAGCCTCCTATTTACAAGTGCCCGACCACCACCCATCGTATGTACTCCTAGGCTATATTCATACAACTTCTATCTTAGCCTGCATTTTACATGTAGTATGCTCGGCTAGATCCCATAACCAAGAATCATTAAGTGCATGGTGCGATTACAAATGGTGGTATAGAAGCGCACATCAAAAATAATGTTAACTAAATGTGGTTAACACACCACCCTTGTCAAGATGCTGACACTCACGAGGTGCCTGCATGACCGTTCGACATTTACATCACTGGAGGGTTTGGTAGCTGGCACTGACATATCTTTGCCAAAGATGCTACAGCTGGACTACATTGACTAGTCCACATCTACCCACAACTCAGTTGTGACAGTTTGGGTGTAGTGTAGTACCACTGCAGAGAATACAGCAGTTTGTGTAAGTCAAAACAAGAGTGTTGTTTTTTGTAAATTTGTGTTGTACAAAAGATGTCAAATGATGGAATAAACCAGATTGTTGTAGAGAATCTTGACAAGAACAACTTCCATGCTTGGAGGTTTAGATTGACCAATTTCCTGATGGTGGGAAAAGGTTACTGGGACTACATTGAAGGTGAACATGAGGAGGCACCAGAGATACCGGAGGATACCCAACTGCTGCAGATGTAAAAGAGTTCAAGGATTGGAATCAAGGAACAAGGAAAGTAATGTACTAACTTTCTATTAGTATACAGGACACCATGATTGGGCATATACAGGATGCCAAGTCACCTAAGGAGGCATGGGACACCTTGGTGAAGCTATATGAAACTAATACCAAAGCACGAAAGATTCAGTTGAAGAATGAGCTTCATACCGTAAAGACGAAGAATATGCCTGTGAATGATTATGCCGCCTCAAAGATCAAGGGTATTGTGGAATCCCTTGCATCAATTGGTGTTTCTGTTGATAATGATGATAAGGTGGAAGTGTGTCTATGTGGTCTTGGGCCACAATACAAGGCATTCAAAATGTCTATTCAGACTCGAGAGAACATTTCCAACTTCACAAATTTGGTGTCAATGTTGATCATTGAAGAGAAGAAGTTGGGTGAAGATCAATAGTCTTCACAAAACAAAAACAGTTCAGAGCAGCAGGCCTTCTACTGCAGGTAGAGGAAGAGGTAGAGATCGTGGACGTGGCCAAGGTGGTAGCTGAACAGGTAATCAGAATTATGGTCAGCATAGTAGCAACAGTCCCAAGATTCACAACAACAACACACAGTGGAAGAGGCCAGTATAGAGGCAGGGGGAGCCAACGAGGTCGTGGTAATTGTTGGCAAAGGTAGTATAATGATACACGAGGCTATTTTTATTGTGGTAAGCCTGAGCATGTACAAGCAAATTGCTATAAGAAGTAGAGTGACATGTGAAATGGAAAAGTGCAGCAAAACAACTATGTATCCTCTAGTAGAAATGATGAGGATAATGAGAGGTTGTTTGTTATGCAACATGTGGTTAATGTTGTGTCTGGAAATGATGTAGCAGCATGTAAGGATGACGTATGGTATGTTGATTCAGGTGCTTCAAACCACATGACAAGTCATGCTGAGTGGTTCAAGGAAATGAAGAGTCTTGAAAGACCAGGTTTTGTTGGAGACACTGCTCATTTGATTGCCCATGTTGGAGATTTTGCCATTGTCTATGCAGGATGGTAAAGTAAAGTACCTTCATGTTCCAAACATTACAAAGAATCTGGTTTCTGTTGGCCAGATGATTGAGTAGGGTTTACAGGCTCGGTTTAACCCTGATGGCTGTTATGTAGAAGATTTTAAAGATAAGTGCAAGTTGATTGCAAAAGGCAACAGAGTGGGCAGAATGTATACATTGAATGTAAATATGCCTGAAGTGAGTGCTGCAATGTTTGCAAATGGTTTTGGAGTTGTTGCTGATACAAACATTTGGGATAAGAGAATTGCGCATGTAAATGTGCAAAGAATGAAGTTTATGCAAACTAAAGAAATTGTGACAGGGCTGCCTAAGTTTAAAGTTGAAGGTATGCATAAAGTTTGTAAAGATGTCAATTTGGAAAGCAAACAAAACATGTATTTTCACATGACAGAAATGTGAGCAGGAATGTACTAGATAATGTGCATTCAGATATATGGGGTCCTGTAAGACTATGTCTATGGGTGGCTGTAGGTACTACACATAACATTCATTGATGACCACATGAGAAAAGTGTGGGTGTATTTCATGAAGGATAAGAGTGAAATGTTCACTCATTTTTAGAATTTCAGAGTTATGGCTAAAAAATAGATAGGAAAGCATGTAAAGTGCCTAAGGTCAGATGGAGGGGGAGAATACTTTTCCAATGAGTTCTTTGAATTCTTGCTAAAGAATGGCATTCAGAGACAGTTTACATGTAGATACACTTTGCAGAGCAAAATGGAGTTGCTGAGCGGAAAAACAGGCTCATTGTAAAGATAGCATGAGCATTGATGGCAGAGAAGAATATGCCGCATAGCTATTGGGCTGAGGCTGTGTCTACAGCAATTTATATCATGAACAAAACTCCTACTGTAGCCATACATGATGTAACGCTAGAGGAGAAGTTTACCAACAAGAAACCTGATTTTTCTCACTTGAAAGTTTTTGGATGTATTGCATATGTGCATGTGCCTACATGTGAATTGAGGGTAAGCAGGAATGTTCTATTTAATGAGATAAGTAGCTGATATACTAATGAAAAAGATGCTATTGGGACTGATGTAAGTGGAAATGTGGTTGCACAGAATGCAAGTCAGCAATCACAATCATTGAGTGGACCAGGAGAGTCCTCATCCAACAGTTTTGTTGATAGACCATAGAGTGGCAGGTTGCATCATAATACCAGTCCTAAAAATGTAGTTGGTACATCACATAAGGGCAAAGAGAAAGTGGTTGAGCCCCTTGGTATGCCTGATATTTCTGCAGGGCATTCTCTTGTTGATGGAGATTCTAGGAGACGAGCCTTTATGAGGAGCTTGGGATTCTAGCAATGAGGAAACCTGATGTGAAGAAGGCTATGGAAGCCATGAATGCAAAGTTACGAAGATTTGGAAGAGTCAAAAACCCTGTGCAGAGGTTGTGATTGCGGTGGCTACAGCTAAAAGCTAGTTTTTAAATCAGATGGATGTAAAAAATGTGTTCTTGCATGGTGACTTGCAAGAAGAGATGTATATAGATCAGCCACCAAGTTTTGAGAATACAGGTCACCCAAAGTATGTATGGGCTGAAGCAAGCTCCACGAGCATGGCATGACAAGATTGATGAGTCATCATTATTGGTTTTCATATGGCAGATGCAGATTACTCTTTGTATGTGCGCAAGAGTGATAAGGGTATTGTGATCATCATCATATAGAACTGGAAATTTCAGAGAAGGAAATAAAAGAGAGATTATAATCACTAATGAATCAAGAAAAAGAAGTTAGAATCACTTTCTCATCAAGCTTTTCTAATCAAGCATATATCTAAACTAATCGTCTAGGTAAACCTCCTAACGAGTCTATGATACCAACTTAAATTTCTTGGATCTAAGGCGGCATAAAAATTTAGCAAATCAATGGATTAGTGAAGAAAATAATATTGGATCTAAGAAGGAATAGCAAATTAGTGAAGAAAATAGTCTATACTTAAAATGGAAGACAAACTAAGCACAATAATAAACAAAGCACATTGCATTATCAAAGCTCTTAAAATGAGCCAAGGAGTGCATCATTATATAGCTTCTCAAAGAACCCTCATCCACAATATACATGCACCCTAGTACAAGACATGTGTGCCATAAATATGCCACCAACAAGCATAAAGCATGTGTGTGACCGACACTAGACATGTTCCCCTAGCACTTTCCATGTGGCTAGTGCACATAGCCTATAAAGATACAACCATCCAAATGGGCCTTCCTAGACAAATACACACTCTCCTAAGGTTTATGCTCAACCCATTCTAAGATCCAATATCACATAAATTTCAATAGCAACCCTTGATCTCGTGATCCTAGGGTATGTACATATGATTCATACTAATATTTGAGCTCTAAGCAATGACCCTATGCCCAAGCTTTATGCTTTGCCTTGTCTAAACTCAAGATCCAAGCTCAATATTTGAACACCCCCACATGATCTAGTGATCCTAGGGTGTCTTAGATCTCATCCTTCATTTTGAGAGTTACAAAGCAATGAGCCAAATGTAAAACAAGACTCTACAAAGGTGTCCAAGATGGATGTTTACCCTCACTCTAGGATGGTGATGTGTCTCTAACCTCAAGTCTCCATGCTAAATGGTATGAGTGCTAGTGCCTAGTTTAGTCCCCATATTCCCTTGACATAATAGTGAGGCCTTTAAGCTTAAGTCTCCATGCCAAATGGCAAAGTGCTAGTGCCCAGGTTAGTCCCCATACACCCTTGACATAATAGTGAGGTGCCAGTGCCTTTGTTAGTCCCCATACAACCTTGAGATAATAGTTATGTGCATCATCACTGATGGGTTACACTGCTCATGGTGGACATGAGAGGCCGATGGCCACATGCACATACCATGTGTGCTCATTTGGCCATGATTTACAAAGGCTACAAATCTTTAATATAAGATTGATGTTGGTCTTTTTTTTTTGTGGAAGCGTTAGTCCCTAAAATGCTTATAACTTTTGCATCTTAGCTCAAATCAACAAACCACTTGGAATATAATAAATGCATGTAACATATATATTAACTTGATTTTTTGGTATTTTTTGAGCTTTGTTTCTTTTTTTGAAAATTGTTTTAAGAACTTAAGAGTGTGAAAAAATACATTACTTTTTGTGCACATATGATCGACAACTTACAATGCTCAATTTTAGAAATCCATTTATTAATTCTGATAGAATGTGGGGCTAAGCTGAAATTCTAAATTTAATGATTAGATCCAATTTAAAAAATTTGGCAACCTATTAGAAGGCATGTGAAATTTTTATAGTCTAATAATAAAAATTTCAAATGCAAATTACTCTAAACTTATGGTTGTACTTTGGCTAGAGGGAAATGCATCATGCTGTGATGCTATGAGTGATCTAATTATCTCAATCCAGATACCCCACCCCATGACCTTGTCCCTTTGCAATGGACGTCCTATTTCCCTTGAGAGTGAACGAAAGTAATCACCCTTACCATGCATCCACCCAAAAAGGGATCCCTGTATTGTTCTTATGAGCAACTCTAGCGCTTGAATCACAGACTACCATTGAGTGTTATCATGTTTTCTAGACATTGAGTGTGCTATTACTTTAGCTTGCTAGAGAGCTTGAGATAAGTCGACGTGATTGTGAACTTTGTTGTGTTGAAGGTTGATTCATAGGAAGCCACATTTGATGCTAAGAACCTAGGTTATTTACTCTTGATTTGTAGAAGAAGGGTTCCACTAGTTGTAGAAGACTAATTGTGCATAGGAGGGCTTGCTTTGAGCTATGCTAATTATGCATAAGAGGGCTTGCTTTCAAGCTACAATGATTTCTTCTATAGCAAGATGTGGAGCTTCTTATCTGTTCTTACAAGAAGCTTTGCCAAAATTAGAACTGTGAGCCTTGCTTATGTTATATTACTTTTTGTGGTGCAACTCTCTCTCTCTCTCTCTCTCTCTCTAAATAGAACTACAATTATAGAGAAGGAAATAAAAGAGAGATCCTAATCACTAATGAATCAAGAAAAAGAAGTTATAATCAAGAAAAAGAGAAGGAAATAAAAGAGAGATCCTAATTACTAATAAATCAGAAAAAAGGAGTTATAATCACTTTCTAAGCAGAATTTTTTAATCGGAGATAAATCTAAACTAATCATCTAGCCAAACCTCTTAATGAGGCCTTGATAACAACTTAAATTTCTTGTATTTAAGGAGGCTCATAGAAAATTAGCAAATCAATGGCTTAGTGAAGAAAATAATATATACAAACAAAGCATAATAAAAAAGTACAAACAAAGCACATTACATTACCAAGCTCCTAAAATGAGCCAAGGAGTACATCATTATATAGCTTCTCAAGGAGCCCTCATCCAAAAGATATAGGCACCCTAGTGCAAGACATGTGTGCCATAAATGTGCCACCAAGCATAAAGCATGTGTGTGACTCACACACTATACATGTGCCCTTCCATGTGGCCCCATTAATGAGCCCTTTTGACTTTACTGTACACTTTTATACTGTGCATATAACCTATGAAGATACAACCATCCAAATGGACCTTCCTTAACAAATACACACACTCTCTAAGTTTTATGCTCAACCCATAAAATATTTCTAGGATCTAAGATCACATAAATTTCAACATTTGCCCTTGATCTCATGATCCTAGGGTAGGTACACATGATCTCATCCTAATATTTGAGCTACAAGCAATGACCAAGATTTATGCTTCACCTTGTCCATACTTAGGATCCAAGATCAATATTTGAACATCCCCACTTGATCTCGTGATCCTAGGGTGTCACAGGTCTCATCTTAATATTTGGGCTACAAGCAATGACCAAGGTTTATGCTTCATCTTGTCCAAACTTAGGATCCAAGGCCAATATTTGAACACCCCCACTTGATTTGGTGATCCTAGGGTGTCGTAGATATCATCCTTTCATTTTGAGAGTTATAAAGCAATGAACCAAATGTAAGACAAGACTCTAGAAGGTTACAAAAGCATAGTAAGTTGACAAACTTTTTGCAATGTGCAAGGTTTCTTAATCTACACTAATTTGCAGGATATGCACAAGACGATGTTTGATGTGTGGAATGATGGGATAATGAGGGGTGCCATGTAATAGTGTGGCAGATAGATACTCTTCAAGGTTGTGTTGGGTGTGCGTCGATCAAGAGCTGGGTTATTTTCTTTCGGCGAGAGAGAGAGAGAGAGAGAGAGAGAGAGAGAGAGAGAGAGAGAGAGAGAGAGAGAGAGAGAGAGAGAGAGAGAGAAATTACCTCCAAACATCCCCAATATGCAAGAGAGAAAGAGGGACACCCAAGTCTAACCTATAACCTTCAGATTTAGTCATGTACACTCCTATGACTAGCACATGCATGTGGAAATTACAACTAGCATGGGTCAAACATGGCTTCAATGATGCAAAAAATAGATTCTAATGTTTTATACATCTCCTATCATGTATGCATTTAAATAAGAGAAAGGCCTTTTCATAATAAATATATGAAATAAGACATACACAATTACTTGAGAAATATATATATATATATTGATATTGTTCACTGTCGAATTCGAACTGTGCGTTGCACAAGAGTGCGGATGGAAGTAAAGATTGTATATATATATATATATATATATAGTTCACTGCCGAATTCGGACTGTGCGTTTCACAATAGTGCGGATGGGAGTAAAGATTGTATATAAGCTCAAGCCTCCATGAGTGCTAGTGCCCATCAAGTTAGTCCCCATATGTCATTGACATAATAGTCACACTGATACTACTCATGGTAGACATGGGAAGCCAATGGCTCTTCACACTTACATACCACTTACTTGGCCAAAGGTTACAAAATGATTTTTTGATATAAGGTTGATGTTGATCTTTTTTTGTTGTGGAAGCAATATGGGCCATCTTGGAGAGCACAAGCATGATCACGAGATATGATCCACATACTCAAAAAGATGGTTATCACACAAGAAGTGAAAGATTGTTGATTTTGAGTTTTGTTCCTATTTTTGAAAATTATTTTACGCACTTACGAGTGTTAAAAACTACATTACTTTTTTTTGCATATAAGATCGATGACTTATAGTGCTCAATTTCAGAGATCTGACTGTTAGAAAATATGAAGGTTGATAGGATGTGGGGCTAAGCTAAAATTCTAAATGCAATGGTTAGAAATTTTTAGAAAATTTTGGCAACCTATTAGAAGGCATGTGAAAGTTTTATAATCTAATAATTTAAATTTAAATAATAATAGAAATTACTCCAAACTCATGTGGTTAAGGTAGAGGTCAATTTTTAAACTTAATTTGAGTTTGGGAAGCCCATTTTTCACCTGATACAAAGAGTGAAAAAAACTAGATTAAATTGAGTTTGGGAAGCCCATTTTTTATCCCGTACAAGTAAAAATCCTTATTTTGTGTCCAAGTCTACACCTATGTATATTTAGCTTTGGTAACTATGGTTGGCAAGCCTAGAGGCAATGTCTAATTTATCTTTTATATCCTAGGCTTGGTGGACACACCTCCTACATGTATATCCTACCTTGCATCCTCTCGGCCTGGGGAGACTCCACGTAAGCATCATGCCACCTCACCACCTTGCCACCTCAACTTTCCATGTTAATATGGTCAATCTGATTGAGTTACTAAGGCATCATCCTAGTCATCTCAATAATTTAGCTTTTGTATCCTAGGCTTGGTGAACATATCTCCTACATGTCTATGCCATGTGTGTCCATCTCAACTTGGGGAGACTCCACATAAGCATCATGCCACCTCACCTCAAATTTCCATGTCAACATGGTGAATCTAATTGCGTTAATAAGTCATCATCCTAGTCATCATGCCATATCACCTGGCCACCTTAAATGTCCATATCAGCATGGGCAACCTTACTAAGTCATCAACCTAGTCATCAATAATGCCACATCATTCTTGTCACCTTTGCATCTCATCAATAACGCCACATCATTCTTGCCACCTTTGCATGCCGCCTCTCATATGTTAGCATGGCATGTCACCTCATGTGATGTTATGTCATGCATGCATGTATATACACATGGATATACCACATATCCAACATAACCTTACACATGGTAGTCACCATGCCACATTATCATCCATCCCACCCATGGCTCCATGCATGCATACCTCTATACTTTAAAGGATTTTTTAATCTATAATTTAATTTATAAATAAAATTTAACATAATTTTTAAAATATAAAATCAACTCAAAAAATTAGCTATATTTATTAAATATATATGTATAATAAATAAAAAAATATACTAGCATTAAGAATATATATTATTTGAGATCACATGTGAGTATCTTGATCGAGATAAATGGATAGATGAGATCACATGTAGATTTCTTGATCGAGATAAATGGATGGATGAGATCACATGTAGATTTCTTGATCAAGTTACATTTTGTTAATGTCATGAGGGGGGGCATGGGTGCATTGTATGGCATTACATTACATATGGGGGGTTTCGTGTCTGTTGTGAGCAATGATGTGAATCTTAATTGAATAAATATCTCCATCAAGATCCCCACAAGTGGCATGGACGTGTGACAAAATGACATGGATTATCAAGATACGTGATCCATCCCCAAGATTTTGGCATGGTGATGCTTGGGAACTCGATCCAGATATTGGGATTTGTCTAGAGGGAAACACATCATGCTATGAGTGTTCCAACTATCTCAATCCGGATACCCCAACCTTGACCTTGCCCCCTTGTAGTGGATGTCCTATTTTCCTTGAGAGTAAACGAAAGTAATCGCGCTTCCTTGCTTGTTCTTATGAGCTACTCTAGGGCTTGAATCAATGAATATCATTGAAAGTGATCATGTTTTATAGACATTTAAGCATGCAATTACTTTAGCTTACTAGAGAGTTTGAGATAAGTTGGCATGACTATGAACTTTGTTATGTTGATAGTTGATTCACGGGAAGCCACAGTTGATGCTAAGAATCTAGGTTGTCTACTGTTGGTTTGCAGAAGTTGAAGGGGTTGTAGAAGACTAATTGTGCACAGGAGGGCTTGCTTTGAGCTATGCTAATTATGCATAAGAGGGCTTGCTTTCAAGCTACAATGATTTCTTCTATATAGTAAGATGTGGAGATGTTTACCTATTCTTACATAGAAGCTTTGCCAAAATGAGATTTGTGAGCCTGGCTAATGTTAGCTTACTTTTTGTGTTGTAACTCTCTCTCTCTCTCTCTCTCTCTCTCTCTCTCTCTCTCATAGAACTGTAATTGTAGAGAAGGAAATAAAAGAATGATCCTAATCACTAATGAATTAGTAAAAAGAAATTGTTATCACTTCTAATTGTTACCATATATATATAGGCAGTGATGTGTGTGAACACACTTAGGACCGCCGGGGCACTTTTTCCCTCTTTAGGAGGTTTTTCCCCCCGGCTTGCATATATGTCCATCTTTCTAGGACTATCTTATCTCTTGTACATTGACACAATCTAATACACTTTTGTGTTGTGTGCATTCTTGCTTCTTCTTCTCCAAGCTTTGTGTGCTTTCCTACAACCCTAATTCCAACAATTTGTATCAGAGCAGGCATCGGCTCCCAGGGCTACACCGCTAGCACCCTCCGACTCACGTTCTCCGATTGAGGTGAGCTGTCACGAGCGCTTGCAGGTCCCTATACTCTACAAATAACCCCATCGGGTTTAGCATTCTTAGAAATTGCATCTGAGGTCATTTCGGGCTCCGTTTTTGCATTTTAAGTTCTGCACAGGTGTTTTCGTCATTTTGTGCAAAAATTTTGACAGTGCAGTTTTTTTGCAAAACAGGCATACGTATTCTATTGTGGACCGTGCTACATAGCACGAGTGGTTTTCTGTTCAATCTTTGCTTCATTACAGGTAGCTTTTGCATCAGTTTCAGTCAGTGGCCATGGCTGATAACATCAATGATGTATTTTGCATGTTGTCTGCTGTGACAAACTGGATGGAGACAACAACTACCCACTTTGGGCATACATGATGCAGCATGTTTTGGTTACAAAAGGAGTGTGGAACATTGTGCAGGGTATGGATGTACGTCCAGGTTCTATGGATGTAGGATCTGTTTTTGAGGATGTTGCAGGTTCTAGCAGCTCTACTGTTGCTGCTGTTTTATCCACTGTTGAGCAAGCTCGTTGGGATGGTAAAGATGCGCAGGCTCATGCCTTGATTGCACTTTCTGTCAAACGTAACATCACCCCACATATTCGTTCAGCTAAAATAGCAAAACAGGCTTGGGATATTCTAGCTGGTTTGTATGCAGGTCGTAAAAGGCAAAAATCTCTTACCTGCGTAAAGAGCTAGAATCGAAGATTATGTAGAAAGATGATGACATAAATGTTTTTCTTGCTGAGATTAAAGATCTCAAGGAACAGTTGATTTCTACAGGTGAGATTATTCCTGATCATTCTCTTGTGCAGAGACTGTTCTTGATGCTTTACCTGAGTCATATCAGACTTTTGCTTCCATGTGGAGACTTGTTACTGAGGACAGACCTGATGTTGTCAAGTATGATACTTTAGTCAACAAGCTCTTGCAACAAGAAGCGCAGTCCAGGCAAAACAAGGCCAGGCAGCGTGCAGTTGATCAAGCATTTATTGCTGCCCAGCAGAGAAGAAGTGGTAAGGTAGCCCCTTCCACTGTTTCTTCTCCTATTAGTAGGTCTGCAACTTCTTCTCCTTCCACAGGTAGCAACAATAAGTCTGAGAAGGCTCTTGATAAAGGTAAGAAAAAGATCAGGTGCAACTATTATAAGGCAACTGATCATGGCAACTGATCATGTCATTAAGAACTGCCCTAAGCTAAAGGCTAAAGAGGCAAAGAAGAAAGAGTCAAATGCAGCCACAATAGTGGATGCTTCTACAAATGTAGATTCTGCAAATGTTGTGCAGGATACAGAATGGACGTTTAGCGTGTATTGCCAGTATGACCCATCTGTATATGATGCATGTTTGGCAGTTTCTGTTGACTCTGATGTATGGTATTTTGACAATGGTGCTACAAAGCACATTACCTCGCATTGTGATATGTTCACTTGTCTTGAGGCTGTCCCTAATTGGAATATTGTCACATGTGCCAATAATGGTTCTTACCCAGTGAAAGGCATTGGTAAAATTATGCTTAATGCTGCAAATGGCAGCGCTTTCACACTTTCAGATGCTTTGTATGTACCAGGGATAAAGAAGAATCTATTGTCTGTCTCTGCGCTTGCTAGACTTGGACTTGTAGTCAAATTTGTGGATGACAGATATACTGTTCATGATTTGACTTCTGGTGATACGATTATTGTATCTGGCACCTTGTTTCGTGGGCTGTATAGGCTCAATTCTTATGACAAGTGTGTGGAAGATTCAGCAAATGCAGTTTCTGATGAAAAGGCAGTTTCAGATGCAAAACTATGGCATGCTCGTTTTGGTCATCTGAACTTTGCTAGTTTGCTGCGTTTATAGAAATTTGATATGGTTGCTTCATTGCCCCCCCTTGAGGCACCATTGAAACATGTTTGTGAAGGCTGTATTTTGGGCAAAATGCAGCGTTCTGCGTTTCCAAAGGATGGTTCTGTGCGGGCCACTCGCAAATTGTAACTTGTATATAGTGATGTATGTGGGCCTATGCAAACTCCGTCGTTTAAACACTTGTACTTCGTGACTTTCATTGATGATTACTCAAGGCATGCATGGGTATATCCACTGAAGGCAAAGTCCGAAGTGTTTTTGTGCTTAAAACAATTTTTGCTTATGGTTGAAAATGTATCCAATTGTACTGTGGGCACCCTCCGTTCTTATCGAGGGGGGGAGTACATGTCTAAAGAGTTTGATGCATTTCTGGCTAGTCGTGGGATAAAACACCAATATACAGTGCCGTATACCCCTCAGCAAAATGGTGTTCCTGAGAGGAAAAACAGGTCACTTATGGAGATGGCACGATGTATGGTCAAGAGCCAAGCTTTGCCACATGCATTTTGGCTTGAGGCTGTCATATGTGCTACATATGTACTCAACAGGTGTCCCACTAAGGCCTTGGAGTCTGTTACTCCATACGAAGCTTGGCAGGCAGGAAGCCTTCTATTGGTCACTTGCGTGTCTTTGGTTGCTTGGCCTATGCTTTAGTGCCTGTGCAACAACATAGAAAATTGGATAATAAGGCTCTCAAATGCATTTTTGTTGGTTACAATGCTGAGAGCAAGGGTTACATATTGTATCATCCGCAGTCAAAGCATATCTTGATTAGTTGAGATGTTGTTTTTGTGGAAGATGGTGTGCAACCTTTGTTATCATGTACCAAAGAGACAGGTGTGAGCTCACGGGATGTATTTGATACATTGTTGCCTCTGTTTACAGGTGGGAATTCAAATGTAAGTCCTAATGAGGCAAATATTCAGCCTATGCTGATTTCAAACGACATCATAGATCAGCCTATTTTTGATGCAGATTTACAGGATGTAATTTATGAGGATAGGGCTGAAAATGAGCAGGCTAGAGGTATGCCTAAATGGCTGGTGCAAACCTTGCGTGATAGTAAAATTGATGCACCTATGTCTAGTCGTACTCGTTCAGGTTTTTAGCATGCCTCTTATGCATCAGATTGTTATGCTTTGGCTGTGTCTAGTATGTGTGAAGAGGAAGAACCTCTTTCATTTTGATGAGGCACAAAAATAAAAAAATTGGCTGGCTGCAATGCAAAGTGAATATGATACTATAGTGAAGAATGGTACATGGTCTATGTGTGATTTGCCTATTGGTAAAAGGTCATTGGATGTAAGTGGGTTTTTAAGTTGAAACAAAAGCCAAATGGCAGTGTTGATCGCTATAAGGCTAGACTTGTTGCAAAGGGTTATGCTCAAGAAAAGGGCATTGATTTTGATGAGACCTTTGCTCCCACTTGTCGTATGACTACCATTCATAGCATTTGTGCATTGGCAGCTCATAATGGTTGGAATGTACATCAGTTGGACATAAAGATTGCGTTCTTGAATGGAGATTTGCATGAGGAGATGTATGTATCGCAGCCTCGTGGTTTTGTTCAAAGAGGGCAGGAAAACAAAGTGTGCAGGTTGAAAAAGGCTTTATATGGGTTAAAGCAAGCTCCACGAGCTTGGTATGAAAAGATACATGCATATTTGACTGCACACGGTTTTCAGAATAGTCCAACAGAAAGCACTTTGTATGTTAAACGCGTGGATGATGTACATCTAATCGTTGCTCTCTATGTCGATGACATGCTGCTCACAGGACCAAATGAAAGTCATATTGCTGATTTTAAGGCTGATTTGAATGCCTCTTTTGAGATGTCAGATTTGGAGCATTTGCATCATTATTTGGGGATACAATTTAAGCAGTGCGATGGAGGTATCGCTTTGTGTCAGACAAAGTATATTGAGACATTGTTGCAGAGATTTGGCCTTGAAGACTGCAAGCCTATTGCTACTCTAATGGAGACAGGTTTGAAGTTGAGTCTTCATGATCCTGGAGATCACTTTGATGTCACACTCTATCAAACAGCTGTTGGTTGCCTCATTTATGTATGCATTTCGAGGCCGAACATTCAGTTTGCAATCTCACACAGGTGAGCAGGTTTATGCATAGCCTAGGGTCTCAACATTGGAAGGCAGTTAAACGCATCTTTCGTTACTTGAGTGGCACCATACATCTTGGATTGTTTTATCCCAAGGGGGGATTGTTGCCGCCAGATTTACATGCTTTTTCGGACTTAGATTGGGCTGGTTGTTGCTATGACACAAGAGTGTCCACAAGTGGTTTTTGTTTCATGCTCGGTAGCTCATGCATATCTTGGTTGAGCAAGAAGCAACCTACTGTGGTCACTTCTAGTTGTGAAGCTGAGTACAGGGCAGCTTTCATAGCTACGGTTGAGTGTGTGTGGCTCTCAGATAGCTTATGTGGATGACTTGGGTGTTGGATAGGAGTTTGCCACCTCTATCTACACTGATAGTCAGAGCGCATTGGCAGTTGCGAGAAACCCAGTTTTTCATGCTCGCACAAAGCACATTGAGGTGCATTATCACTATGTCACGGAGAGACTCTCAGCAGGAGAGATCAGCTTGGCCTATGTGCCAACACAGGACAACCTCGTTGATCTTTTCACAAAGGCGCTTCCTCGTGAGAAGTTCGAAGCTTTCCGCAAAGCTTTGGGCTTGCTCCCCTTTGTGGACTGATCTACTTCGGGCATGGCACTTCCCTATATATGAGTGTCCGCTCTCGTTCACACCATCACTCCCAGGGGGGATTTGTTACCATATATATATAGGCAGTGATGTGTGTGAACACACTTAGGACTGCCGGGGCACTTTTTCCCTCTTTAGGAGGTTTTTTCCCCCGGCTTGCATATATGCCCATCTTTCTAGGGCTATCTTATCTTTTGTACATTGACACAATCTAATACACTTTGTGTTGTGTGCATTCTTGCTTCTTTTTCTCCAAGCTTTGTGTGCTTTCCTGCAACCCTAATTCCAACACTAATAAGACATAAATCTGAACTAATCATTGAGGCAACCTCCTTAACAAGGCTTTGATACCAAATTAAATTTCTTGGATCTAAGGAGGCTCATAGCAAATTAGCAAATCAATGTCTTAGTGAAGAAAATAATCTATACTAAAATGGAAGACAAACTAAGCACATTGCATTATCAAGATCTTAAAATGAGCCAAGGAGTACATCATTATATAGCTTCTCAAGGAGCCCTAATCCACAAGATACATGCATCTTAGTGTAAGACATGTGTGCCATAAATGTGCCACCAAGCATAAATCATGTGTGTGACTCCCACACTCTACATGTGCCCCTAGCACTTTTCATGTGGCCACCATCAATGAGCCCTTTTGACTTTAGCATGCACTTTTACATTGTGCACATATCTTATGAAGATATAACCATCCAAATGGACCTTCCTAGACAAATACACACACTCTCAGGTTTATGCCCAACCCATAAAATAAATTTAGGATCTAAGATCACATAAATTTCAATAGTCACCCCTTGATCTCGTGAGCTACAAGCAATGACCAAGGTTTATGCTTAACCTTGTCTAAACTCGGGATCCAAGATCAATATTTGAACATCCCCACTTGATCTAGTGATCCTAGGGTGTCATAGATCTCATCCTTTCATCTTGAGAGTTACAAAGCCATGGCCCAAATGTAAGATAAGACTCTAGAAGGTTTCTAAGATGGATGTTCATCCTCACTTCAAGATGGTGACATGTCTTTAACCTCATGTCTCCATGCTGAATTACAGAGCTCTAGTGCCCATGCTAGTCCCCATACACCCTTGACATAATAGTGAGGTCTCTAAGCTGAAGTCCCCATGAGTGCTAGTGCCCACCAGGTTATTACCCATACATCCTTGACATAATAGTGAGGTGTTAGTGCTTTGGTTAGTCCCCATACACCCTTGACATATTAAGGCACTGATGGTTACATTGCTCATGGTAAACATGGGAGGCCAATTGCTCTCCACACGCACATACCACCCGCGCTCATTTGGCTATGATTTTACAAAGGATAAAACATTATTCTTTGATATAAGGTCAATTTATGTTGGTCTTTTTTTGTTGTGGAAACAATATGGGCCTTCTTGGAGAGCACAAGCATGATCATGAGATATGGTGCGCATATTCATGAAGATGGTTATCACACAAGGAGTGCAAGAATGGAAATGCATTTCATCAAATTAAGGCTTTATAATGTAACACAATTTTCATAGAAACATGCCCTTATATAAGGTAATTCACACCACATTAATCTAAGAACCTTGGGGTTCTTTTGAGTCACAAAGAAAGAATAAGGTTTGCTTTTCTATTTGTGGTCTAGTCACATGTGCCTCAAGCTTTCCTAGAGGAGAGAAGAGCTTTGTGATGGTATGCCAGAGACACTATTATGGGTTGTGTCTCTCTATGTCCCTCTTTGTGCCACAGAGATGTATTGCGACTAGATTTGCAAATATGACAAGGCCATGTGCTAGTGTTGTGTTTCTTTTAAGCAAGTCCTCGACAACTCAAATGGTGCTCACAGAGGCTTTTCTTATAGCAGATTTTGGCTACTAAAATTGCTATTTCTTTCTCTCTCGGAGATGAAAACTTCGCATAACTCTTCTCTCTCACTAATCAAACCCTATTATACACCCCAATATGATCACCTAAACCTAGGCTTAATCAACTAGGAGAGCTAGATATAAGCTCTAATACCATGTTAGGTATCATGGAGAGTCACCATCCACCATTAGAGCTACTAAATTCATTATCTACATATGAGTGACCTATTGACATATCAAGCACATAAGGTTGATTTACCTTTTCCTTCCCTTTACGTGATATATGTGTACCTACATCTGTTCTCAACCTGCTTGACCATGGACTAACATTGGATCCACTACTAGAGGAGTCTCTAGGTCTACAGAGCACCTATGATGATTGCTGCTTTACATGTGGGGCAATATCATTACTTATTATTACATCTACATATTTTGTTTCCTTCATTGGTACATACTAGCTGCTTATCTCATAAAAAACAACATCTCTGCTTACTTGCATTCATGAATGTTAGGGTATAACATCTATAACATTTTTGCTCCAAATCATAACCAATGAAGATGCATTTCCTTGCCTTTGAATCTAGCTTTGTTCTCACTTCACGGGGAATATGCACATATACAAAACACTTTCAACAAGTGAGACACATCTGGTTTTATACCTCAAAACTTCTATTCGCACGCATAATTCCATGGGTCCTGTTCATTATGAAAACATCAATTTTGCTATTTCTTTAGCTAAAAAATAATCTGGCATATTCTTTTCAGACATCAAGGCATGTGCTACTTCTATAATGTACCTATTTTTCCTTTTTGTAACACCATTATGTTTCAGAGTGTATGTGCATGTAAATTATCTCTTGATTCCCTGAAATCATTAAACTCATTGGAAAAATACTCTTTCCCACCTTCTGATCTCGTGTTTGTTAACGGATTCAATAAGGTGGAATGCTACATTGTGTTTACTCTCTTATGATGGATATGTCGATTGCAAAGGGATAAACACCTTGAGACTTAAAGCTTTGGTAAATGGAAGAGTGGCATATATATTGGTGGGTGGTAGTACGCATAGCTTTGTAAACTGGAAGTCATTGTACAATATCCAGTTGTATCCTAATAATGGGTTTGTCTTGTTTGTATATAGTTCAAGTGGAAAATGGAGCAAAGGAGGATTGTATAGTGGTTTGCAAAAATGTGGATGTCATGTCCTCTAATGAATACGCATACTATTAAGGTGGATCCCAAGAAGGTTGAATGTGTGAAGAAGTGGAGTATCTTGGTCACATTATAAACAAAGAGGGCGCATCAAGGTGGATTCCAAGAAGGTTGAACGTGTGAAGAAGTGGAGTATCTTGGTCACATTATAAGAAAAAAGGGTGCATCAAGGTGGATCCCAAGAAGGTTGAATGTGTGAAGAAGTGGAGTATCTTGGTCACATTATAAGCAAAAAGGGTGCATCAAGGTGGATCCCAAGAAGGTTAAATGTGTGAAAAAGTGGCCTACACCCACTAATGTGATTCAACTAAGAGGGTGTTTGGGTGTATCTTCTTTCTATAGAAGGTTCATTGAGAGGTATACAAAAATGATAGTCCCACTTACTGACAAGATTAAAAAGAAAGCCTTCTTTTAGAATGTAATAAGAGCTTGAGTATCCTAAAAGGATGCTCACTTCATTCCTTATTTTGGTTTGCCCAAACCTTTTTAAACCATTTACTTTGAGGGCAGATGCATGTGGAAAAGGAATTGGAGCGGTTTTATACCAAGATCATGGTGTGGTTACTTATGAGAGCCATAAGTTAAATAAGAAGGAAATGTAAATACATGTGTACGATCAAGAGGTGGTTTCTATCTTATATGCCATCAAGAAGTAGCATCATTACCTTTCTGGGAGTTACTTTTATGTGAGAAGTTATCATAGGATGTTGTGGTATTTCCTTTCTCAACCAAATTTATCTACTAAGCAAAGGCGATGTCTAGCCACATTGCAAAATTATGATTTTGAGATCTCATACATAAGGGAAAAAGAAAATGTGGTTTGCCAATGCTCTATCTAGAATGTGGGCATGCTCTTTATTGACTGTCTCCTAAATCAGATCTCACACATAATGATACTGAATCTCAGCCTAAATCAGGTCTCACACATAATGATACTGAATCTCAATGTGATTTGTTCGATCATGAAACATGGGTTTCTTGGTAACCATGCAACTTTGGTTATCATATTAGAAGGCTCTGGCCCCACTAATTTGAACTCCCATGTCCACTAAAATCCTTCTCAGCCATACTCTTCACAAGCAACAAAACAAGCTGCCTTTTAGCTTTTGTAGAAGAAAGTGTTGTTGTATAGGGTGCTTCTTGTTGGTATAAGAGAAAGCACTCGAACCAAGCAAAAAACAGTATTGAGAAACTCATTTCTTGGAATCACAATCTCCTACACAATTTGAATCACACTAACCCATAAGAGTGTCACCTACACTATAAGTGATGCCATACTCAAGAGTACCTCTGATGTACCTAATACTCACATTCCTGCTTCTAATAAATCTCTCGTGGCTTGTCAGAAAACCTACTCAAAACACCAATTGTGAAACTGATATCAAGTCTAGTGTTAGTGATAAAAAATAAATTTTCCCCTAGCTTCTTGTACTTCTTGATGTCTACTAATGGTGAAGAATCTTCTTGAGAAAGCTTCATGTTCACCTTCACCTTCATAGGTGTTGACACAGGTTTGCAGCCGATCATCCCAAATGCTATTAGAATTTCCCAAGTATACTTTTGCTATGATATGAAGATCTTGCCTGACTCTTACCAGACCTCAACCTCCAAACACAAATGCATACGACCCAAGTCTGTCGTCTCAAACTCACAGCTCAACATATCCTACCGGATCATTTCTTCATTGTCACTTGTGATGTTTAAGTCATATATATAGAGGAAAATCAAAGCAATCTTGCCATGCATTTTTAGAACATACAAGTTAGGATCAAAAGCACTTACAGTAGTAAACCCAATCTTTTTGAAAAATTGGTCTATCTTGTAATACCATGCCCCTAGGGCCCGATTTAGCCCATACAATGCCTTTTTCGACCTGTAAACTTTTTTTCTTCATTTGGGAATCTCAAAACCTCGTGAGACTAAGTGACATATATACCTCCTTCTTGAGATGTCCATTCAGAAATGCTTATTTGAGATCCATGTGAAAAATTGACCATTTTTTATGAGTAGCCAATGTAATTAGTTATCACACGAGCTGTGGAAGCAAAGGTTTCAGCAAAGTCGAAACCCTCCACCTAAGAAAATCCATGTGCACAACCAACCTAGCTTTATATTTTTCAAGTGAGCCATGAACCTTATACTTAGCTTTCCAAATCCATTTGGTACCAATTGTTTGGTGGTCGGTGAACTAGCTCTCGCGTGTTATTCTTTATGATGCTATCATACTCAAATTTCATCGTGGCTTTCCATTTTGAATATATTAAGGCTTCGTCCGAGATAGCTAGCTCCTTGTCTATTTCCATTATAATAGCCCCATCAAGGTCATGTTGACAATGAGATCAAGCGTTCTTGCACCCATCAAAGTGCTACTATGCCCACTTTGGAAGTGGCTTTTCATGTGGTTTAGTAGAAGCAGGCTAGTGTGGTGTGTGAGAGGCTTTGTTCTCTGCTACAAACTCCCCCTCCTTAAGAGGAAATTTTTCTGGTGGGGGTTGAGCTCATGGTGGATTATTTCTTTGGTTGATGATAGAGTAAATGCACCTATCTCCTCCACTAAGTGTGATTGGTCCACAAACACCACATCTCGGCTACTGGTGATTATCTTCTTCATCTTTGGATCATAGAGTTGATAAGCCTTTGATTGACTCTTGATTTATCCAAAAAAGATACACTTTTTGCTTTTGTCATCAAGCTTCTTTGTGGATGCAACTGGTATATGTGGTTTACCACACACTTTCTAGGTTGAAGAGTACAGTAGTTTACATCCTCAATTAGAGCTACACAAATGCGGTCAAGGGTATGGCACCATAAGATTTAGTTATGACTTTTATAAGTGTTGAAAGGACCCTTAAGTATACTCAATTATGCATATAGTGATGTACATAGAAGTGTGACGATGGTTGATCTCTAAATAAATTTTTTGAAGGAAATTATTAAAGGCTTAAAGTCCTAAGTAATGAATAGGTTACATGATTAGAGACCCTTATGATTCATTGAAGATCTAAAGAAATAAATTATAAGAATATATCATAACGGAAAGATAGATAGAAAAACAAAGTGCAATATATAATGAAATAGATAGAGAACGGAGAAATTCTAAGATAGGTACAATGTGATGGTGATGTCCAGCTGTGCGCTCTCAAGTAGAGATTGGATGGCAATCTAGATTGACTCTGGATGGAGGATGTACTCAATATAGAGGTGCAGATACTCACAAGCATTAGATACCTTAG
Organism: Cibotium barometz; assembly: GCF_041138505.1. NCBI lineage: Eukaryota > Viridiplantae > Streptophyta > Polypodiopsida > Cyatheales > Cibotiaceae > Cibotium > Cibotium barometz. The sequence continues at coordinate 33,586,779 of NC_141046.1, forward strand.
CTTGTGATAACTATGTCCATATATAGTGGCGCATATGTGGTGTGGTAGGTGCATATACAACATGGGCAGTTACATGTCATAGACATGGACTCACCACCCTTAACACAGCCAATTGAACACCACCCACTTATAATAAACCCATACCGTTAGGTCGGGGGTGGGAGCCTTGACCATATCCTAAACATCAATGGTCACAATAACGACCCCATCATCATTTAAGCTCGAGTTCCCACCAAAGACACCAAATGAGCTGAGAGGTAGGCATTGAGTGTATACGAAGAGACAGATTATGTTCTTAGCCCCATACCAAGTCAATGAAGATGCCAAGTGAGTTAATCCTTCCCCCAAGAGCCTTGGTGAAGATGTCGGCATAGTTCTAGTCAGTAGAACAATACTCTAGGTCCACCATTTCATCCTCAATCAGGTCTCACATATAATGATACTGAATCTCAATGTGTTTTGTTGAGGATAAAACATAGGGTTCTTGGCAACCATGCAATTTTGCTTCAATGTATGTCGTTTTGTACACGCTTGTTAATATCTTAAGGTGCAAAGCACACTGTTATGTATTTTTGCTTATTCATTCATTTAGAGCAATAGTAATATATGCAGTCACTGATGGTTTGTCAATTACCTGTTCTTTATTTAATTGTTTGCATTGTTGTCTTTTAATATTTTGTAATTGCTATATGTTAACATGCAAATTGTATACATTGGCTTTTCCACCAACAACTTAAATGATAGAAACCCTTCCATTTGGATCCCATAAACCTTGTAGTCTGCATCCCAATCCCCAAAGTTTAAGAGTCAGGTGGTAGCCCAAACCTCAATTTGGGACGAGTAACCAACGTTCTAGTGGGTCCTAACCAAGCTATTTTCACAAGGCTTCTACAAAGGGAGCCCCTGTATTTAGGTTTTGAAGTTAAGGAAACCCACACCATGAGCCTTTACAACCACACCATCAAAAGCTAAACTAGAGATGGAGTGGAGACCAAACATTATGCCTCTGATACCAGCCCTAAAGATTGAGGATAGGAACGGAGAGCAACATCTGCCACCTCGACTCATGTGTCAATGCCACCTTCAAAGAAGTTGAAAGAGTATGTGGACACTAAACAGCGAAAGGTACCACCTTGCCCATGTGTAGTGGCCCCCATTTAGTATTGTTCCCATAAATAGGAAAAGCCACCCATGGTGTCAAACCACAAAGAGAGCTATGCACTCGCTTCTATGGCACCGTCAAGCAAACCCCAAGGCTCAAAAATATCGCCCACAATCCCACAACATTGTGTGTGCCATACTGCAACACCAATTCACTAGTTGGAACGTGAATAACAAAGCTCAATCAAGCGTGCCAACAAAGCTGACAACAATGACGTCAAAGCTTTTATTGTAGATGGGTAAGCGATTCTCTACCTTTGCTCAGTGAGGCCACACGATAAGCTAAACCTCCATTAGATATGTATCGTAGCACCCTAGTAATTGTATACACATATACTTAGGAATGATAAATAATCTAAAAACTAAAGAAATTCTAAAATAGCAAAAAACTAAAACAAATTTACATGTATACATCGCATGTGCGCATCGCACGTGCGCACACACAAAACACAACCACCTACATATGTGCACACTTTTCCTTACACTCATGTGCACACATTTTTACTTACACACACACACCCATGCCCATACGTGCACACTCTCTACACCCACACATGCATGCACACTCACCCACACGTGTGCAACCACCACTTGCACATACATGTGCATAAAACACGAGCACTGCATGTGCACCACAAACCCACACATGCACATACATGTACCTCCTATACATACATGTACCTCCTATACATACATGCACACAACACATACACACATACATGCACGTACACATAGCACCCTCCCTAAAAATTTCCCCCTTAGCCTTTTTGAATTCCCCCCTCTGCTCTTAGAAAACCTTTCCTAAAATTAAAAAATGTCGCATTTGTTATGTCGCCAACGTAAGCCATATGGCACATAAAAATTTTAAAAAAAGCAAAGAATAACATTGGTTGCATTGCCATGTGGTAATACAGGCCATGTGGCACCTAAAATAATAATAGTACACCATGTGGCAATGTAGAGGCCACATGGTACCAAAAAAAGTAATTTAAATTTTGTTTGGTTGCATAACCACATGGTAACGTAGGCCACGTGGCATAAATCAATAAGTATATAAAATAATTTTTAAATAAATAAATAAATATAGATGGGGTGTGTGTGTGAGAGAGGGAGAGAGAGAGAGGGAGACCAAGACCCTCCAAGAAGGAATCGAAAAAGGATGACCAACCATCGAAAAGGGAGAAGAGATAGAAATTGGCTAAGTTAACAAGCACCCCACAAGACAATTGGGCCGAGAAGAGTACCGAGAAGAGAAATTAAGGCTAGGCACAACATGGAGCAAACATGTTGGGTGCGATATTGGAAAACCACAAGCAATCGACAAAGCACCACATGAAACCGGCAAGGTAGATGACCGAGGAGAAGAGTTTGCAATGCAACCGAAGCTAGCAAAATCCCAAGAATAAGGAGGGCTCCACATCTCCCTCCAAGGCACAGAACATGTTTGGAACCATGCTAATCAAGCGAGGTGGAGATGCTAAAGAGATCAATGCAAAGCTGCATGTCAAGGTTGGCATTGTTTGCGAATCTAAAATTTCACCCCAACAAGCCTGTAATGCTTAACTTCTTTTCACTGACATTGCCATGCTTCAAGAAAATAGAATAGCCACCAACACTTCAAAAAGAGGCTCAAGAATTATCTAGATCCATTTATAACACACCCCTGGGGCAGCATATTGCCCATAATCTCACCAACCCAAGTAGTGGCATAAGTGTAGAAGCTAGCACCCAGGCGAGTAATCAATGTCTATAGCATCAATTGAGCTTTATATCTCAATGGTTAATCCAATGTGTACATGATAGGTAGCATGGCCTTCATTTCGTCGCTTTCAAAATAATGCCCTAGGTTACTCAGGGGAATTTTTGGCTGACCTTTGGTTTTGGTTATGGAGAGAGGTGCTCAATGGGACATGGCTCATACTCCTCCTCCTTAGGTTCAGGTTTGGTTGTATAGGCTCTTAAGTTCCCATTTATCCAGTCAGATAAGTCTCTCCAAAGTTGAGAGTTTCCTTGCAAAACTTTTTGAAAATTTCAAGAGAGTTTTTCTTTGCAAAACTTATTGGAACTCACAAAAGAGAACTTATCAAATCTCCAAAGTTTAGAGTTTCCTTGTTGTAAAAGAGAACTTCTGGGAACTTGAACTTCTGAGGGTGAGAAGGTTATGAGGCATGCTTTTTCCTACCGAATGATATTCGCAAACATTGGGTTCATACTCACTCTACTGTGGGCTAGGACCTACTAATTTGTAAGGGATGTGCATTTATCCTTTCCCTAGGAAATGTGGTGCCTCTTAAGGGGACAAAACAAAGTCATTTTTGTCAATCAACTTGGAGAATTATGACCCATGGAGGGCCAGTTTTTGCCTCCCATTGAGTCCAACCTCACTACATATGGGGCTCGGTTGGATTGGTTCCAGAGGCATAGGCTTCAGAACTAGTTATGTTTGCAACCTCTTAAGAATGATTATGGGTCTAAGGCTTGTGGCTTTGAGGTTCCCTCACTAGTTCTTGATTGACTCTAGGATAGGGTCTAGGATACACTCAGGTAGGGTTCGCACTCGACTACTTGCTCTAGCACTGGCTCTAGTTCTACTTGCACCTTCCACACAAGCTCTTGGGCTTTCTCTCTTTCTCCAACATAGGGTTGGGGTGCTCTTTGAGTTTCCTTATAAGGTTTTCTTAATCTATGGGTTTCTTCTCTTTGGGAAGGGTGAGTTTATGTGCAAGAAATAGTTGATTGTCTTTGCGAGGGTGGCAGCCTTGACTGAACCCGTTTATCACATTGTTATCCTTGATAGTTGTTCGTGTGTTACCATTTCATGTGCTTTTTGAGGTCTTCATCTTTTGGACCTCTAGTTCTAGTTCATTGGCCTTTTTAGGGGCTACTATAGCCTTTGGTCTTATACCTCATATAGTTGTTTTCTTGAATCTGTTTGGAGTAGCAATGTATTACAAATTATTTTTGGCTTATTTTTGAAATGACAATTTGCAAAGATGTGATCAAGCTTGCCACATTACAGCTGAAATTTTTTCCTTTTTTCCAACATACAAAGCATCTTGATCGATTCCTTGAGTGACATTTGATGTGCTTTTGAGTTTAGACTCGTGCTCAAGTAGTGAAGACTCAACTTCAGTTAGAGCTTTGTTGACATTTTTGAGTGTGTACACAAGAACATCATAGGGAATGTGTCGACGCTATTGAGGAGAACTATAACTGCTTTATCTTATTCTTGATTCCCGCTAATTGTTGCTTGAGTGCCTTGAAATTTTTGATGTGAGCCACCGTTGGAACTTTTTGATGCGAGCCACCATTGTGTCAGATTCTTCTTTGCATCAAAAGGTTAATCTTGGAGCTCTTGGTTTCATTTCCAAAGACCTTTTTGAGTTCCTCCCATGCCTTCTCTAAAATGTGATGTATACCTTCATCTCTCAAGATTTGAGCTATTATGCCAAGTGCTTTGTGATTATTGAATGTCTTAAGTGACATGCTATCACTATCTTCACTAGGCTCAATTAGATCCCATATCCCTTTTCTCATTAACATGTACATGGTTTTCATTTGCCAAGTGTAAAAAGCATTCCCATTAAATTTATTTTTCTCTAATGCGAGTCTCTCCATCATGCACGACAAGGGGGTCTTACCGATAGTGTCGATAGTGTCTATCCCTTTTTACAATATGCAGTGATGCCCAACCTTAAAGCCTAAGTGCTTATTGTTGATGTCGATGGCAAGGAGTGTGAATGGCAACCTGTGAGTAAGGCCTTAGGAAAGTTCGGGCATCTTTTAATATCCCTGAAATGTGATGTATACCTTCATCTTCCAAGATTTGAGCTATTATACCAAGTGCTTTGTGATTGTTGAATGTGTTAAGTGACATGCTATCACTATCTTCACTAGGCTCAATTAGATCCCATAGCCCTTTTCTCATCAACATGTACATGGTTTTCATTTGCCAAGCATAAAAAGCATCCCCATTAAACTTATTTTTCTCTATGTGAGTCTCTCCATCATGCACGACAAGGGGGTCTTACCGATAGTGTCGGTAGTGTCTATCCCTTTTTACAAGATGTAGTGATGCCCAACCTTAAAGCCTAAGTGCTTATTGTTGATATCGATGCAAGGAGTGTGAATGGCAGCATGTGAGCAAGGCCTTAGGGAAGTTCGAGTGTGAATTCACCTTAAAGACCTTATCTTTTTAAACAAAATATGGACCTTAAAAAAAACACACGTGGTTGCACACCACTTGGAGCTGGTGGAATGCTTAGCGCCAATTGTTGCTACCTGCTTTGTGAGCATCCTTGGCGAGCTGAGAAAAGCCTACTATTGTTCCCAGATCGTTGTTTTTCACTACACACGAGGAAATGGTGGGCTTGATTGTGCTATTTCTTTTTGTTGTTCTCTATGCTGCTAGACGCTCCAGTGGCTTACACTTGTTGGGGCTTGCTGAAGAGGTGCAAAGTTGTTGCTCTATCTCTATTCTGTAGGCCGGTGATGAATGTTTCTTGGATGTGCACTACATGACCTCTTATAGTTGTGTGGAGGCCTTTTAAAGGCTATTGATAGAAATGTTTAAAACATTGTGGTGTGGACATGGTTTGATTGCTTTTTGAGGGAGTAAACCTTATAGTTATACTATAAGGTTTGACTACTTTTTGAGGGAGTAAACCTTATAGTTATACTAGTCTTGATCCTACTCCTTCAGTGTGATTTATCCAAAGATAGGGTGATTTAGTGCCCTTTTCATAAAGTTTATGACATTGTTTACAAAGCTAGTTGGTCAATCTAGAGCTCAAAGGATCATGGTAGGCGATCCCTGTCTAGTGTTTTTTCATTTCTCCACTCACGTCTATGTTTCGTTGGCTTATTTCTTCCCAAAGCTCCTCACTTGAGGTGGATCGGGAGGACTGGGAACATTTTTAGTGGATTTTGGACAGATAAAACCTGCTTAGTGTAAGAAGGTATTAGATAGATAGATCCCTTCCTTTCCGTTGTTACCATGCTTTCCCATGGTGAGAAGAGAGCAAAAACTGTGCAAAGCATTTTAGCCTTCTCAAGGGAGCGCTTCTTAACAAGGGAGCACTCTACTGAGTTGGTCATTGAGAAAGTGTGTTTTAATGCACTACAGTCAAAAGTATTGTTGTTTCCAACAATTATTCCAGATTTGGTTCACATCGAAGGCTTTCAGTACTTTTGGAGATTGGTTTTAGTACTTCTAGAGCAATTCTGAAACTAGTCTCTAACACTTTTATTTTTGTTAAGCTTATGATTGTAGGTTCATGTTTGTATGCTCTTGATTATAGGTTCACATTTGCAGATGTACGTGTCAAGGTTCACGTCTCTAGACTCAGGTTTACATGTTCATATCAATATGCTCACGTGTTGAGGTTCGTGTATCCAGGTTCACATATTCAGGTTCACATCTATAGGCTCAGGTGTTTAGGATCACGTTTATAGGCTCACGTGTTTAGACTCACATCTTTAGGTTCACATGTTCAGGCTCACATCTTTTTTTGTATAAACTAGGCTCACATACTTTCCTTTTATAGACTAAGCCTACTTGGGACACAAACCTTTAGGAATTGGGCCTATGACATGGTGGGTGTCCAATTACTGGGTAATAATGCAATAATTATGACGGACAAGAATTTTTCTTAGAATTTATAGCTAGTATAGATTGCATGACAGGAAAATCCTCAAAGGACATGAGTAGGTATGTCCTTGCAGGTCCTCGAGGCAGTATTAATTGGTAGGTAACGTTAGGTGTACTTACCTCTAGACTCATTTGTGGGCTCACGTATCTAGACTCATGTCTTTTTGCACGGGATTGTGGCTCGCATACCTAACCTAGAAGCAAGCTTGGCCTAGTTTTTAGAGGAATTTAAGATATTTTAAACTTGATAGGGTGTGATTAAGGGTTATAAATTATTGTTATACAAGTCATTAAGTGTTTTTTTAATTGTTTTTGTTGAATTTACATGCTTCTAAGCTACCAATTCAACAACGTATGAAAAAATCGCATGAAATTTTTATAACATGCATGAACACAATTAACTATCCCACTCTAATCCACACCCAATGTAGCTTAATGCTTATGTTTTCCAAGAGGATTCCACTCCTAATCATATTTGCTAAGCTATTCCTTGGCTCACTTCAACAAGATCAAAGCCTTATGGGCTTCAAAATCATCTAAATTACACCATGACAAGTCTATCCGTCTTCATTACGAGGGATGGCCAAGATCTCAAGAAGTACCTAAGGGATTTTAAAAGGTACTACAACACTCCTGGAGATAGAACTGAAGTACAATGTCTTGACCTACTATCTACCTTCATTAGGAGGGATGGCCAAGATCTCAAGAAGTACTGAGGGATTTTAAAATGTACTACAAGACTCATAGAGATAGAACCAAATTGCAATGTCTTTACCTACTTTGAGGATTCTTTAAAGATCTAGCACTCATCTAATATGAAGTGTTGAATGAAAAGAAGCAAATAGACTTTCGAAGATTTAACTAGAAGATTTAAAGAGAATTTTAAACTCTTGAAAATTATGATGACGTAATGAATGCAATGGTCATTTTGAAATAACTTGTAAGAGAAAAAGTGGTGTCTTATGTTGGGTGTGTGCATCCCAAGAATGGGAGGTGTTGAGATATCAAGCTCAACTAGTGCTATGACAGACATTGATGCCCCGCCTGGGTGATAGCTTCGGCATCTACACCACTGGCATGGTTGGTGAGATTATGGGTGATATGCGGCCAGTGGGATGACAGGTTGTGTGACAGCCATTTTAGATTACTAGAGACTGGCATAGTTATAGCGCCAGCTCATTTAATCGAGTTCACATTATGGACCAACCCTTGTATGTTGTAGTAGTTGAGTACTAACCCATATAGTGTGTACTCTTATCTTTATGTTATGTTGGTTAAGTAGAGAAGAAGAAGATAGAAGAAAATTCAGCTATCCATCTCTCTCTTGTGTCTTGCTCTCTCTTGTGTGTGCGTATTTGCTTGCTAGGGTTTGAAGCTCTCCCTCTCCCCCACATTCTCTTTATGGTATTAGAACCTGGTTTGTGTGAGAGATAAGGAGGCAAGCAAGAGGCAAGAATAAGCAAAGAAGGAAGCGGTACTACACAGGTAAGAGTACCATCATCTCTTTCCCCTTCTTGGTTTAGGTACAACACCCCCTCAATAGCTCTAGGAGCTACACATCTCCTATTGAGGAGCTGTCTTCCTGGGGGGAGCGGAGCTACAGGGTAGGTATACTATCCAATTAGACGAAATGTTTCCACCAGATTCATGTTTTGGGCACGTTACGAGCCCCGCTTCATCACTGTAGGGTATTTTTGACAGTTTTCTGTAAGTTCTGGTAGAGAACTGTTTCTGCTTGAAATCGGGTTATTGCAGTGCACAGTGCATTTTGGATGTGCAGACAGGGTTTGCACATGTATTGTTGATACTGGGTGCATGTACATGTACTCTGGTCACATTTGGTGACGTACAGGCTGTGCGGAAGTACCGTTGCTATAGTAGTTACAGGGAGATACTGCTGTATTAGAGGTTGTATACAGAAGTTGTCTGTTTTTTTACAGGTTATTTGATTGCTGCAGGAAAATATGTCTGACAGTATTAATCAAATTGTTAGTGAGAAGCTTGATAAGAATAACTTCCATGCCTAGAAGTTCAAAATGACTAATTTCCTAATGGGAGTAAAGGATTTTGGGATTATGTGGAAGGAGACAATGAGGAGCCTCCAGAGTTATCTGAGGAGAATGCCACTCCTACAGATATAAAGGCATTCAAGGATTGGAATTAGGGTGCAAGAAAAGTCATGTACTGGATTTCAATTAGTGTCACAGACACTATGATAGGACACATACAGAATGCAAACACTCCAGCAGTTGCATGGCGGAATCTGGTTCAGATGTTCCAGACTAACACAAAGGCAAGGAAGTTGCAGTTAAAGAAAGAGTTGCATACTGTGGAAAAGAAAGCATGTCCATCAATGAATATGCCTTAAAGATCAAGGGCATTGTTGAATCCCTTGGGTCTATCAATGTATCAGTGGAGGATGATGATTTGGTGAGTGTTTGTCTGAATGGTCTTGGCAAAGACTACAAGCCATTCAAGACCTCCATTGCAGTTAGGGAGAATATTCCCAACTTTTGGGACTTTATATCTATGCGGATCATAGAAGAAAAGGCTTTAGATGAGGATTCTTCTTCACAAATCAAGAAAACATCAGAACATGCCTTCTACTCTAATTCAGGTAGAGGCAAAGGTAGAGGCCGTGATCAAGGCCAAGGTGGTGGCCGACAAGGAAATCAGAATTCTGCACAACAACAGTCCAATGATTCATAGCAGCAATCATATATAGGTGGAAGAGGCCAGTCTAGAGGCAAGGGGAACTAAAGAGGCCGAGGTGGTTGGCAAATAAATTAAAATGCAAATAGCATAGAGTGCTATTAATGTGGCAAACCAGGACACATGGCAAAGGACTGCTACAAAAAGCAAAATGACATTAAAAGTGGAAAGTTACAGCAGCAAGGCAACTATGCATCATCTAGCAAACACATGGAGGTGATGACAGAAGTGAGCAGCTGTTTGTGATGCACCACATGCTTAGTTTCATAATAGGGGATGTGTCAGGATCTCAAGATATATGGTATATGGATTCTGGCGCCTCTAACCACATGACCAGTCATGCTGAGTGGTTTAGAGATATGCAAAAAATGGAAAAACCAGGTTATATAAAAACAGGTGATGATACTGCGCACCCCATTGCACAAGTTGGTAAAGTGCCATTGTCTACGTAGGATGGCAAAATGAAGTACTTTACTGATGTACTTCATGTTATGAATATTACAAAGAACCTAGTTTCTGTTGGACAGATGTTTGAGCAGGGTCTGCAAGTGAGGTTTAATCCTCAAGGATATTTTGTGGAAGACTTCAAAAATAAGTATCGCTTGGTTGCAAAGGGTAACAAAAATGGCAGGATGTTTACTTTGGATGTGAACATGCCTGAGATAAAGGCAGCCATGTTTGCGCATGGAACAGGTGTATTACAGATATTGACATATGGCATAAGCGCATTGGTCATGTGAATGTATAGCGACGACTGAAGTCTATGCAGGTCCGAAATATTATTGTAGGTTTGCCAAAGTTTAAGGTTGATGGTATGCATAAGGTATGTGAAGCATGCCAACTTGGTAAGCAGGCCAAACATGCTTTCCCACATGAAAAGCATGTTAGTGCGGCCATTGGATGTTATACATTCAGATGTATGGGGACCGACCAAGACTACAACAATTGTAGGTTGCAGGTACTATGTTATATTCATTGATGACCACACTAGGAAAGTGTGGGTTTATTTCATGAAGGAGAAAAGTGAGGTGTTTGCTCACTTTCAGAGATTTAAAGCCTTGGTCAAGAAGGAAAAAGGCATACAAATAAAATGCCTAAGATTAGATGGTGGGGGAGAATATGTCTCCAATGAGTTCAGCGATTTCTTGAGAAAGCAGGGAATCAAGAGGCAGTTTATGTGCAGGTACACTCCGCAATAGAATGGTGTTGCAGAAAGGAAAAACAGGCACATTGTGGAAGTGGCACATGCCTTGATGGCTGAAAAGAATATGCCACATTACTTTTGGGCAAAAGCAGTAGCAACTCTGCCATGTACATTATGAACATGACACCCATTGTAGCTGTTCATGGTATGACTCCTGAACAGAAGTTTATAGGCATAAGACTAGATGTGTCTCACTTGAAAGTGTTTGGGTGTATTGCATATGTACATATTCCTGATGAAGTGAGAACAAAGTTAGAACCAAAGGCATAGAAATACATCTTCATTGGTTATGCTATGGAGCAAAAAGATTATAGATGATGTAACCCTACCACTCGTGAGATGCGAGTAAGCAGAGATGTTATCTTCGACGAGATGAATAGTTGGTATGCACCAGTAGTGAAGGCAATAGAAGATGCAAATGTAAGAAGTGCTAATGTTGCACCACATGTAGAGCAGCAATCACTCACAGGTGTTGAGTGGACTTGGGGAGTCCCCGAGCAGTGGATCCAATGTTAGCCCATGGCCAGCCCATGGTCACGCAGGTTGGGGAATGATGCAAGTACACATGTATCACGAAAAGGGAAGAAAAATGTAGATCAACCTTTTGTGCCTGATCTATCAGCAGGTCACTCATATGTGGATGGTGACTCTAGTGGCTCTAAGCAGAGCCTTGATGAGGAGCTTGGCATTCCGTATGTGGTTACTCCTAGTGTAAGGAGAACCAAGGCTGTTTTGAGGACTGTCACACCTGGAAGTGATCCAGGTGTACGCAGGTCTACGAGGGTTAGATACCCTGTTGACATGTTGAGATATGATGGATATACAGCCTATCATTATACTTACATAGTAAAAGCAATACAAGAGGTTGAGCCCACTTACTTTGAGCAGGCAATTGGAAATAAGAAATGGGAAGATGCCATGGATGAGGAGATGGCAGCATTGGATGCAAATGCAACATGGGAGTTAGTGCCTTTGCCTAAGGAAAAGAAGGCAATTGGATGTAAGTGGGTGTATAAAGTCAAGCACAATGCTAATAGTTCAGTGAGCAGGTAAAAGGCAAGATTGGTTGCCAAGGGCTATGCGCAGACTTATGGCATAGACTATGAGGAGACATTCAGCCCGGTTGCAAGAATGGCAACCATGAGAGCTGCCATTGCTATGGTTGCAGCGAAGGGTTGGTCTTTACATCAAATGGATGTAAAGAATGCTTTCTTGCATGGCAATTTGCAAGAAGAAGTGTACATGATGCAGCCACCAGGTTATGAGAGTGATGCACATCCAGATTTTGTGTGCAGGTTATGCAAAGCCTTGTATGGCTTGAAGTAGGCACCCAGAGCATGGTCAAACAAGATCGGGGAGTATCTTGTTACCATTGGATTTCAGATATCCATTGCACATTTTTCACTATATGTAAAAAAGACAGATAAAGGGATCATGCTATTAGTCATCTATGTGGATGACTTGATTATCACTGGTGATAGTGATGCAGACATACATGATGTTAGGATGCTTTTGAAGCAGAAGTTTGAGATGAAGGATTTGGGTGAGCTGCGGTATTTCTTGGGCATAGAGGTGGTGAGATCACCTCATGGCATGTTGCTATTTGCAGAGGCAGTATGGATTGGACATGTTGTCCAAGTATGGTATGACAGGCTGTAAGCCTATTTAGTGCCATTGGAGCAAAACACAAAGCTTTCCGCAGATACAGGTGAGCTTTTGGAGGACCCCACTACATACAGGTGCATAGTGGGTAGTTTGATCTACATGACCATTACAAGGCCATACTTAAGCTATGTTGTTGGACTTGTGAGTCAGTATATGCAGGCCCCTAGGAAGCCACACTTGGATGTGGCTAGACGGATCCTCAGGTACATAAAGTCCATAGTTAATTATAAACTTTTCTATGAGACTGGTTACAGAGATATAGTTGCATGGGTACACAGATGCTGATTGGGCTAATAGTATTGGAGACATGAGATCTACCGTTGGTTTTATGTTCTCATTTGGGAGTGCTGTTGTGAGTTGGAGTAGTAAGAAGCAGCCAATAGTTGCCTTATCGAGTATAGAGGCAGATTACAAGAGTGCTGCTATGCAGCTTGTGAGGTAGCTTGGTTTTAGAAGCTACTTGGTGGCATGGGAGAGCCCGTGGATAGGGAAGTTGTCATATATTGTGACAATATGAGTAGCATACAATTAACTTGTAACCTAGTATATCATGCTAGAACGAAGCACATTGAGGTGCATTATCACTTTGTGAGGGAGAAGGTTCTAGAAGCAGGAGGTGTAGATCTGGTATATGTCAGCACAAAGGATCAAGTAGCTGACATCTTCACGAAGGCATTGGGCATAGAGAAGCTCCATAGGTTTAGGAGCTTACTTGGAGTGCAGTGTGTGGAGTTGAGCTCGAGGGGGAGTGTTGTGATATCAAGCTCAACTAGTGCTACGGCGGCGGACATTGATGACCCGCTTGGGTGATAGCTTCCACATCTACACCACTGGCATGGTTGGTGAGATTATGGGTGATATGCGGCTAGTGGGATGACAAGCTGTGTGATAGCCATTTTGGATTACCAGAGACTAGCATAGTTATAGCGCCAACTCATTTAGTCGAGTTCACATTATGGACTGACCCTTGTATGTTGTAGTAGTTGAGGTACTAACCCATATAGTGTGTACTCTTATCTTTATGTTATGTTGGTTGAGAGAAGAAGAAGATAGAAGAAAATTTAGCTATCCATCTCTCTTGTGTCTTGCTCTCTCTTGTGTGAGTGTTTTCTTGCTAGGGTTTGAAGCTCTCCCTCTCCCCCACATTCTCTTTAGGAGTCACCAAGACCCCTTGTGTTGGGTGGTTCATTGGTATACTCATCATGAAACAATCAAAATGAATACTCATGAGTGTTCTGCTTACATGGGATAAATACCAAAATGGGAGGCACCAAGACCCCTCGTGTGTTGGGTGAGTTGTTGTGTCATCTCATGAAATAACAAAAAGCCCGGAAACCCCCCAAAGGTAAAGTTGAGTATCGACTTCAGAGGAACCTTGGTGATTCAAATTCTTCTTTTTAGCTCTTAAAACGTCTTAAAGAGTCCAATCGTTTTAAAGATTTATTCTGAGTCAGTAAAACGATGTATGCTTACATGTGATATATACCTTCAATGCCATGTATAGTGATGTTCATGGAGTCAATTAAGATAATCCATAGTCCATGGATCAAGATTATTATTATCACATTAAAGTGAGACAATAGAGGTATAGACACCCCTACAAGTATTGTATTTGTGAAAGATATTTTGGAGCAGCAAGCCTCCTCTTATTATTTCTTTCTTAAAATAAAAGACCATTTCACCTTGATCGGGATAATAACAATGAGGTTGCACTATTGAAGCCTACATACCCAATCAGTTTATAGTTTATTTCTAGCTAGTTTTTGAATTGGTGGATGGATGCAAGTGAGGTGCTTCCCTTGGGTGAAAAGTCTATCTTCCTTATAAAAAACGAGTACCATTGGAGTGTATGCAATTTGAACAATTTTAACTCTTGTAATGAGATCAATGTCATATGATACAATGTAAGAATCTCTACCACTTATTGACCTTGGAGTGTCATTAGACATTTTCTTGTAATTTATTTTTTCTTCTTACGATTTGTGAAAGATATATACTTTTTATGTGTTTATTAACACATGCACACACTAATGTAATAGTATATATTCCATTTCTAGCTTTATTTATGGTATATATTTATGAGGGACTCATGTAAACTTGAGAACTATTGTTGGTATATTGAATTGATAAACTAAAAGGTCACATTAAAGTTTTGGTCTGTTTATGCCAAGATGTTAATGTGGAGGAAACATATTTAAATGCAAAGTTAAATTGTTAATATATACCTATCATACAAGTAAGTCATCCTTTTTGTAGGTTAGGAGGAAACATATTTAAATGCAAAGTTAAATTGTTAATATATACCTATCATACAAGTAAGTCATCCTTTTTGTAGGTTAGGAGGAGAATTGAATAATAGTGTTAAAAGACTAAAGACGGGGAGCTAGCACCAAATGAACATTTTGGAGTGTGGCTTAAAGTCATCCTTTTTGTAACTTAGGAATAGAATTAAATAATAGTGTTGAATGGCTAAAGATGGGGAGCTAGCACCAACTCAACATTTGAGAGTGCGGCTTAAAGAGTAGCAGTGAATGTGGCATAAGCGGTTATGATATTGTACGTCAGAACAATGGGCTATTAAAGAGCACCGCTCGCCACCTTTAATATTTGGCTATAAAAGTCTCAATGTATGCCAGAGATTGATAATGGCTAGTAGACTAGATGCATCAACTGAATGGATGGTAAAACTTGTGTAACGAACTAGAGGCTAAATATACAATGTTGTATCTCTTATAGACTAAGAATCCATTATTATGTTTTCCATGTGTTGGGAGGTATCCCAACACATGGCACTAGCCGATGTAGAGTTAATATACCTACCAAACCAAGGAACTAATTAAGATAAAGATAATGGATGAATAACATTATGTGTCAACTTATAATTAGGTTAGTGGAGCAGTAGACAACATTTTGGCACCAAACCAAGAGCGTAGCTATGTAAAAGATAACTTAGCTTGCATAACTGACATTTCTTAACAATAGTGAAAAATAGGATGTGTCAATATTGTAATAAAAAAATCCACTACAAGAAAGACTACCAATACCACAGATGATGCAAGAGACGTCATGAGCAAGGGTACATGCTAGGATATTGTCTGTTGTGGATATATCAAAAGTATATACAGCAGTCACCAAAAACATTTGAAAAGCCAACACAAAGCATGAGTTCAGAAAGCTTGATAAAGCAAAGAAGGAAGTGTGGAATTTCTCAAAGTTCCTCAAGGAAGCAAGGAATTGGCATCTGCAACATAACAAGGGAAACCATGAGTCATATGTTGCACCACCAGAATAGAAGAACTAAAAAACAATGAGGAAAGACTCCTCGCAATAATAAAAAAGATAGCAAAATTTTATGTCAGTGTTAGATGAGGAATTAGACAAGGAAGAATTAGTATTGTGAAGAAGAAGCCAAAAATAATGATGAAGTTGACTCGGCACTTCAAAAACAAGAAGATGAGAAGAATAAAGGATCTACACAAAAATGGAAAATGGCATGAACATGATCCAAGAGGATCATCCAAATAACCTGAACCGGTCAGAGATAATACTTCTAGAAATGATGCAAAAAAGAATACATAGTGTTGTAGTACATTCCAAAACCTTGCCTACAGCGTTGCAGTAGATTGACAGATCTGACCAACAAATTGACAGATCTCTAAGACAGTCAGATCGAACCCTGTAGCACTAGCATATCTGACCAACAAGCTGTCAGATCCAACTAGAAGATTGGTAAATTTGGCAACAAACTGTCAGACCTAACCCAACAAAGAATGAAAGGCAATTGGTCACTGCTTCAAAAAATATCCAACTATGGCATTTCTACCTCCAACCTACAAGCACCTAGGTGACAAATCCGGCCTCTAATATGTAACATATGTTTGTAAGGATGCATCACTGCAGTTCATTGGGTCAATTAGATCCAGTGAAGCCGCTACAGTCATTGACTAACTCCCATCCCAAGGAGTCTCAACAAGAAGGTTCAACAAAATTCACTAAGTATGCTGCAATGTAGAGAATTCCCACTGATAAAGTAACCCATGGTGATGGAGATATAGTAGACCTTTTAAACCCATAAGGAGTTGGACCTGACAGACCAAAATTCACCTTAACAAAATTACACACCATGGAATCTACTAAAATCTACACAAACAACATAAACGCAGAGCACCATGCCACATATAGTAACACCATCGATAACGGCGGATAATCCATGGTGCAGGACAATTGAACCATATCATCCAAATGTCTATGATGAAGGGGTACCAGCTACTCGCCAAAACTTGATGCAAAGAGTTTGACATAGCAGTTTCCCTATCTCTATATTATCTTAAGGAAGAGTTTCACAAAGCTGCCACATGGCAAGAATTTGGAGGTTTGGGAAGAAGAGGAGGAGGTTTGGGTAGAATTTGATTTTGGCAGCCTCAAAAGACGTGCGAAGCACGGGTTCCCAACTAGTAGCATATAATACCTCAAGGATATCTTGACCATTGGTCTCATAGTCTACTCTAGCATAAGCCCTGCTTGTATTTGGATGCATATTTTGATGGTCTAAACTCATGCTCTTCACCAACAGATGCTCTCAAAGTCAATGGCATACAAGCTGTACAACTATCAAAATTATGTTTCCCCTCTGTAGCATTCCCACTTTGTGTACTTAACCATCTTGTATGATGTGCCTTGTATTTTCTTCCAAGCCACATTTTGGCAGATGTGCAATCACAATTATTCCAGGGGGACGATATGTGTTAGCATCGGAATCACCAAAAGATATGGCTACACACACCTAGGAACAAACCACCACCTAAGAGATACTCATTCAAGAATTTAGGAGGTCATACTCATGATGGGAAATAATGTGGCATAAGCGGTTATGGCATGGCACGTCAAAATGGTCTATTAAACAGCACCACTCGCCAATTTAAGATCTGGCATAAAAACCTCATTGTATACCAGAGCTTGATGATGTTAGTAGACTAGATGCGTCAATTGAATGGATGGTAAACCATGTATTACAAATTAGAGGCTATGACTGAAGCCTCATTGTATGCCAAAGATTGATGATGATTAGTAGACTAGATGCATCAATTGAATGGATGCCAAAGATTGATGATGATTAGTAGATTAGATGCATTAATTGAATGGATGGTAAAACATGTATTACAAACTAGAGGCTGAATGAACATACAATGTTGTTGCTCTTATATGTGTTTTGCAATTAGAATCCATCATCATGTGTTCCATTTAGCACTCTTTGCACTTTTTATCCTCATGTCTAATCAAACTGTTTCTTTGTGTGTGATGTGTGTGTGTGTGTGTGTGTGTGTGTTGACCCACCTCTACGTGATGATGGCCATCTGTCAAGACTTCAAACTACAACCATAATAAAAATTTGCAAACTACCAAATATGTTGATATGGCTCCTAAAAACTCCAGCACGGACTCATCCAAACCTTGTTTCACACGCTTGATTTCTTTCCGTAACCCTTTACCATCATTGTCCAAGTCAAATATTTCCATCAAGGCACATGGAAAAATCTCTCAACTTGATTGCACTACTCAAGGGGATATTGTCTCAATACAAACATATGCCAAGTTTTCAAAGGCCTTTGACATAAATGTGGCCTTAAGTATCAATCCCATAGATGTCAAGCTTCTTGAATGGCTTCTAGAACCATATTATGAACTCACTCACATCATGTGATCCATGTCTCATTAGCTCCTAATATATCCCAAGTGCTATATATAATATCAATCATAAGCACCAAAACTCAAGTGCTATATTTTAACTGTAAACAAATTTTCTAAAAACTCAAGTTCTATCTATATACATCAACCGTACACACCGCAAAACAAAAGTCTTAAGGCACATCTCCAAAAACCCTAAAGCATGAAACCTAACCCCCATCTTTTTAACTAATATAAGCATTTCTGTTTTGGGGAAAGAAAAAAAAAGTGAGGCCCACTTGCAAATAACCCCCAGCCCTAGTTTTGGGTTTTATTGAATGTTTCAATTGAGCTTGAAAAACATAAATGAGAGAGCAAAGAGCACACTTTAAAAAAAAACAAGAGGAGTTGGGTTCTATAAGGTGTCATACCAAAAACACATTGTTGAGTATGCATGACTAGTCTCAACTTTTGCACAGGAGGAAATTGGCCCACTTGAATCAACCTAAAATTCAAGACACCAAAACTAGCACACCATCTTGGAGAACACCTGTACATTGCTCAAATGTGACTCTGCATGTTACATCAAAAGCATGCTATTAACTACTAGTAGTTATAATGATTTTGACTATGTGGAGTGGTGGTTAGACACTGACCAAGTTACGAGGATTAACAAAGATTCCTTTGGTAAGAACTAGCATTACTGCTTTTGCGATATCAGGGGTTTCTTTATACATGTGTAGCCACCCATCAGCGTATTAGCTAGGATCCAGGCCAGTGTAGGTAATAGAAGGGTAATCCACAAAAAAGCTGTGTAAAGGGCCTCCCCAGCACAAGTAGCAGGAGTGGATGGAACCAAGTTAGCAATGTTGAACTTTAATATTTTTGTAAAGCTTGATAGGATTTAACCCTAGCCTCAATTTATGGATGCTCTATTTTGAGCATAAGAGAGTGCCATGCAAGTAAAAGCACCTTTTTGTATTTTTGTAGGCTATGGACTATTTTGGAATGAAGAATTACATAAATACTTATGTGTGGGGAGAGGACACACACATGAGAGGGCTGGGGGATGATTGCACCCAATGTTTGAGTTGTTATCTTGTGCTAAGTATTTAATTTGTTATTTATTCAATTCTTGAATATGTTGAATTTATGGACTTGATGAATTATTTGGGTTGAATAACCTATTTTCTTACAAGTTTCTATTTTCCTAGAATTGGATCTATGTGAGTGGTAGTGGTATGTAGTGGTATGTATAAGAGCTATGGGTCTATGAAGATGGAGACAAGATTTAAAAGCTCTAAAGTTTAAATGAAAGGTTTTATGGGTCTATGAAGATGGAGACAAGATTTAAAATCTTGAAAGTTTAAATCAGAGGTTTTAAGAGTTGTTGGCTGTTAACCAAAGGGCAAGGAGGACCAAGAGACAAAGGAGGTGGCAAACCACTTTGCAGAAACCACCAAACCACACTTTTTCTTAAAAAGTGGTTTTTCAAAATTCTTAGCCTCTCTCCATGATCCAACTATATGGATGAATTCAGCTATTTAAAGAGTTTTGAGCTCAATTAATAGATTGCTAAATCATTGCCCCTACTGATGGAAATCCATAATGGAGGGTAGACAATTTTCCACAAATCAATTTGGTGAAAGAAGCGTTAATTGCTAATTACAAGATGAAATTATTTTAGGATTTAAAAAAAAAGAGCAATTGGAGAAAGCTCAATCTTGTGTAAGTGGAAATGCTCAATCTTGTATAAGTGGAAATCAAGTAATTTTTGTTTCTTGTGTAAGTGGAAATCAAGTAATTGAATTTTTGTTTCTTCCTCTCTAATCGATGGTGGCAGATCATGAATTTGTGGTGGGTCTTCTTGTTTCCTCAGTCGCTCCTCGCACTACCGGTGATTTTCCACCACTGTGAGCTGTTTCTTTTAAGAAGCTTAATCTTATAAGCTTACAAAAGCTTAATATTATAAGCTTACATAAAATCTTATAACTATTAAAGCTTACACAAGCTTAATAAAAGCTTATGATAAAGCCTCAAAACCATCACATTCAAAGAGAAAAGAGAAGAAAGGGAGCTCAACAAAAGGAAATTTCATATTTATTGAATTTGCAGAAAAATTACAAGAAGGTTTATGTTCATTCTTTTAAAAATTGGAAGGCCTTTTGTAAGAAAAATTTTGGGCATCATTAAAGGGGATCAAAAATCGAAAGTTTTTGAGTCGTTATCTTTAATTATTATTTCATGACATTAAACTTTGGTAGGATTTTTGGACATTCAACGAATTTGAAGTGGCTTAAAAAATCTTGCCAAAGTCGACCAAAACTCAAGCTTCTTGACCACTCTCGGGATTCGTTCGGAATTGGAGTAAAAGGACGGTGCTAAGATCAACCTTTTGGCAAACTTCAAACCCGAATTTAACATGGTTCAAGAGCTGAGTTTCTCATCTTTATTTATTTATCTGCATCATAAAATTATGCTTTCTTTATTTATTTACTTGGAATGGCCAATCTACCTGCACAACCTACCATGCAAGATAAATTTTTTTGCACTTCAAGAGTAAATTGCAAGTGAGCGTGAACTCCAATGCAAGCTAGAGCGACACGTGAAGCGTTCTAAGCGCACAAGTATGACTCTTTCGACTTTGATAAGGAGAAAAGTGATAATGTTACGCACACTGTCAAAGCTACTTTGTATGCTCACAGTTCAAGGAAAGACTCACGGATTAGCTGAAATGCGTTCACTTTCTAGAACTATGATGACCATAAAGATGTACGAGTACTTATTGTATGGCTCAGTTAATTGGATGACTATTTTTTAGGCATAAAATTCTCGAAAAAGGACAAGATTAAGTGTGCTTGTAATCACTTGATTGAAAGTGTTGTTTTATGGTAGAATGTGATTAAGCAGGGTAAACATTGACCTACGACATGGAAAGAGTTCCGAAAACTCTTAAAGAAGCACTTTCTACCTTCTCAATACAAGGCCAAAGCTCGTCAACGATGGACACTTTATGCTAGGTTGAGAAAGAGAATGTCCAAGCCTACATTGACAAACTCTGGGACATTCTATTACAAGTTCAAGTGATTGAGAAAGCCAAAGAAAAAGAGTAATGAAGAAAATTCATATTTCTTACTATTAGGGCTGATGTCAATATGTTTCATCCTCATATCTTAGTTTTGCTATGGATCTTGCTTTAAATTTTGGACGGAAAAAATCTATTTCTAGAGATTCCAGAATGCAAGAACAGCTTTTACGAAGTCCTCTAAACCATCTTTTCCTTCAAGTACTTTTGATAAATCCAAGATGTACAAGGGTAAAGATGTAGCCAAAGGAGATTCTCAGAAAGCCAATAACAACAAACCCTCTAATGGTCAGCTGAAGAATCGAATCATCAAGTGTTTCAGATATCACAAGGAAGGAAACCTTGCACCAAACTGTCTAGAGAAGAAAAAGAGCTTCGCACCTATGGCTCGTCTCAATGTTATTGAAGAGGATGACGATGATTCTTTCAAGCAAGAGGGTGATTTTGAACCTGACTATTCGGAAGATAAGGTCTCAATTCATGCTTTATTAAGAATTTAGGAAAAAATCAAAGGAAAATCAATTTCTATTTTGCATGATGATGGTAGCTCACATGACTTCATTTATGAAAAAGCATTGAAAGAACTTTCCCTAGATCTATCGTACACTAGTTATAAAGAGAAAGATGCATTTCAAGGTACTAAGTACAATTGCACTAAAGAGATTAGAACCTAGAATTGGAAATAGATTCATTGAAAAAAACAGAACATTTTTAGTAGCTCCTTTGGAAGGTGTTGATGTTATCTTAGGAATGCCATGAAGACATGAGAATAATCCCCAAATTGATTATGAAACCCATACCATGTGGTTATGGAAGGTGACAAAGAAATTTGTCTCCAATGTCAGAAAAAAGGGTGACTTAGGTCCACTTTTGACCAATCAAAAAGAGCTGTAAGGAAAAAGGAGAAGACATTTTTTATTCTTGTCAACCAGCTTAGTGCTCAAGCTGACTCTAAACCAAATGTGTCTCATGATCCTTTCGTCTCTAAGTTCTCTAACTACTTTATGGACGACCTACCTCCTGGCTTACCCAAAGCTCATCTCGAGAAGACCATAAAATTGAAATAATCCCTAGTAGCTCTCCGCCATGTAAAGCTCCATAATATCAAGTTAACATGCTTGAGCAAAAAGAGATCTAGAGACAAGTTGAAAAACTGTTAGAGAAAGAATTAATTAGACCCAGCAGTTCTCCATTTGGTGCTCTGTTTCTTCTCCTTAAAAAGAAGAATAGGACATATCAAATGTGTATCGATTATTGTGCTTTAAACAAGATTACTATTAAGAACCGATATCCGATACCATGAGTGGATGACTTGCTAGATAAGCTCAAGGGAGCACAAGTCTTTAGCAAAATTGACCTCACTCGGTTATCACCAAATTCGAATAGATGAAGGGGATATCTTCAAGGCTGCTTTAGAACCCAAACCAACCATTATGTGTTTTTAGTAATGTCATTCGGTTTGACTAATGCTCCAGTTGCTTTCAACAGAATGATGAATAGAATATTCTTGAAACATCAAAATTTTATTGTAGTGTTTTTTGATGATATCTTAGTTTTCAGCAGTAAGAATCGTCAAGAGCACGAACAACATTTAGAAAAAGTGTTCTGACTTCTTCAAAAGAATCAAGTCTATTTCAATTTTGAAAAGAGTAAATTCTTTCAAAAGGAAATTGAATACTTAGGGCATATTGTTTCTGTTGATGGTATTCGAGTAGACCCCAAAAAGATCAAAAGAATTGCTAATTGGCCTAGACCATGTGATATTCATGAACTCCGATCTTTTCTTGGATTATGTAGCTACTATAAGATGCTTATTAAAAAATTTGTATATATTGCACATCCTTTAACCGAACTCCTTAAGAAAGCTAAACATTTTGATTGGAATAGTAGACATGGCCATTCCTTCTCTAAGCTTAAGATACTTGTCTCACAAAGGGCAATCTATCTTTATTAAAGGTGCTTGCTTATAATTTAATTTTTGGATATCATGGGGTTGAATATACTACAATCATAGTTTATACCCCTAGTGAAATATTATGACATGTTTACTAAACATTATTTCAAGATTTTAAAGATAATGTTTACAACTTTATTTCAAGATTTTAAAAATGCATAATTGATGGAATTTAAAAAATGTGATGATATGCCTTTGGTATTGACTAAGGTTCCCTCAATTGGAAAAAATAATTGTAAATTGTTATCTTGATGATTTTATAGAATTTAAGCAAATACGGACCCATAACAAATGAAAATATGAAAATTCATTAGTTAGTCTATACAACCTTACAAGTTACTATTTTTTAAACATTTTAAGAACCTTACAAGTAATTGTTTTTCAAAAGTTTTAGTAACCTTATTAATTAAGGGTTTTCCTAATGTTTCTTTGTGGCAACCATTCTCAAACATCCACATCTCTCGCCGATTCTCAAGGTTCCGTGTAGAGAGACGGTCGTCTCGCGAACTGTGCCTTGTTTACTCTCCTTAAAGACTAAGACTTTGTTACATGAATCACTGGCAGAACCGATTACTTCCAAATGACCTACACCGCCTGAGGTGCATGAAAATTTTCAAGTTTTGTTTCAAATACTTCTGTTTTACAGCATGTCACTAGACTTACACTCGATGGTTCTCTGTACAAGAAAGCATGCCTCTCTCTCTCTCTCTCTCTCTCTCTCTCTCTCTCTCTCTTCGGGTTAGGCATGAAGCAGATCTCCTCACACCAGTCTTTTGTTCATGTGCAACAATAACTGTAGTCTCTTTTCTTAAATTTTATGAATGTGAATCCATAGGATTTTTTACTGTTAAAAATAAAAAAAATTAATGGAGGCAAATCCCTCATCATTTGGGAGCTCTGAATTTTCACAGCTAGTAGAGCCAATAAGAGCGACAAATGTGCACGATGGTAGTAATTGGTCAAGCTGAATCCTCCAATAAGACTTTGTAGAACATTCTGAAGAAGATATAAATGGGAATATGACATATTAAGACCAGAAACCTCATTCCGCCTTTTATGGGCATTCCAAATATTGTTACTATAGCAATGGGGAAATGTTGTTTTCAATGGTATATAGTCTAGAAGCATAGTCTAGAAGCAGTAGTTTCCAAGGAATTTGTGGTCCCAAGTCTACGTGTGTTCGTGTTGCACTTTCCACCAAATTACCTTTGGAGGTATCTTCGAAGGAGTTTGAAGAGCACCAGATCCAGCAGCTACTTTTGCAACTCCAAAGTATTTCAATAGCTCGTATCATCATGAACCATTGGAAAGTGCCAAAAAGTCAAATCCTACTCACATTAAAAAAATGGTCTTAACTTATGTGTGTAACTTAAAGAGCCTCTCTCTCTCTCTCTCTCTCTCTCTCTCTCTCTCTCTCTCTCTTTGATGATTGTTTTTTATGCTTGGCATCGTAGATCTACTAGTTGATTAGTATGTTTTCTTTCTTTTGCTGAACCACAATGTAGAGCTTAAGACCAAGCTACTATTTATGATATATATGTATTGTGTCTCATAGGTCATTACAAATGTTATCAAAATTTATTTTCTTCTTTTGTGTGTGTGTGTGTGTGTGTGTGTGTTGTGCGAGGGAGGGGGGTTGTCTACTACATACTCCTTCCACAACCTTCATTTAGCTTAGAACTTTTTGGGTGTCATGATATCTTAGGTGTTTACAATGTGCTGACTCGAAAATCATATGATTACTTGTATCTCAAAATATTTGGTTTTTAATAGCTTAGTTTTTTTTCGCCATGCATCTAAACAAGTGGGTACATGCTATCTTTTTCATAATTACATCATATTACACATGCTTATCTACATTAACAAGCAAATTGATGTGTGTTTCTCAGACGAAGTAGGTTTCATCTTTTGCCTAGGGCCTTGTTGTTTCAATGTGTTTCAAATCCCATCATTGTATTTGTAAGGTAGCGCCCTAGCATGTAATGCCTTATGGTTTTTCTAGCTATAAACAGACATATCATGATACATGAGCCAAATTTGGTAATTGTTTTATGACTAGACCATAAGCGCTTTTCTCTATGATAAGCGCTTTTCTCTATTGTTCTTTAGTGCAAGCACACATTCTCTCTCTCTCTCTCTCTCTCTCTCTCTCTCTCTCTCCCCCCACACACACACATGCACATGCACATGCACGTGCTTACAAGTTTGAAATCTTTTATGTTGATGCGGTGTGTGCATGTGTGCATAAGTAGGTGCAAGGGTGCTTGTGAGCTTGAAATATTTTATGTTGATGTAGAGTGTGTGTTCATGTTAACTCTCTCTCTCTCTCTCTCTCTCGATTGAAAATCCTAGGTTGAAGTCCCATTCCTTGCACTTTTGTGTTGTCATGTGGGTTATATTAGTTTAGTAGCTTTGCCACAATACTCATCTCCTCTCTCTTCACTCACACACACACACACACACACACACACACACACACACACACATATATGTATGTATGAAGCTATACACTGAGCGTATATCACCTTTTCCCTATGGCCATCAATTTGAATATATATTCTTACTCTTTTCTTTTTTTTCTTCTCAATTCGATGTGTGCCCAAACCTTTTCTCTTGCAAATGGTACCTTTACTGATGGTTTGCCAGATCACCACAATGCATGTTTCAGTTCACACAACCTATAAATATATAGATTAAACATATATTTATCTAAATAATAACAAATACAAAGGCGCACTTATGCAAGCTAACTAGAAAATCCATGTTGTTTTCAATAATGATGATAATTTTAATTATTGATTATCCGATGCAATAAAGTATTTAGAAGACTGCAAATCGAGAATAGAAAGAATCCGCTTAATATGTATTTCTTTACTGCTTAATTGCACATCTACATTCATAGTGTTTTACGATCAGAGAAGACTTCTATCAACATGAAATGCTTCGATTGTTTGTGAGAGCTTTTAAGATTTGTAAGGTGGCTTTGCTTTTCTTTCAGCCATCAAAGGTCAATATATATCAACCTTTTTTTGCTTTTTCAATCGAAATTGAGTAGCCTCTTTTGCAATGATTGGAATTGCAGAATGCACAGAATATAATCTTGCTTCAATTACAATTATGGGATTTTTTTTTAAAAAAAAAGTTGAAACGCATTGCTGGATTAGTGGAAGATTTGGTTGACAAATGGCTAATTCGGATTAGTGAGAGAGTGAGGAAAAGCAAGAAAAGCTTGTTGTACTCACCAAAACAGATTGTGGGTTGTTATTTTTAGCACTGTGGATGTATGTAGTGCATTATTCTGCTGACCCCGGCTCGAAAAACAAAAAAAAAAGTGCATTATTCTGATGTATTTATATGTTCGCATGTATGTATTTAATAACAGTCGAGTCGGTAATATAACTCTGCGATGTGTATGTGTGTTTGTTTGCTTTACTGGTTTGGACAAGCTGATGCATCCATCCATCACTCTCAAATGAAGTGGGAATATATGTGTGTATGTGTGTGTCTTTGTACGTGCGCGCACGCGTGTGTGTGGATGCACATGCATGCCCGGCAACATCAGTGTCACTGTGCCAAGACCCTCACCTGTGATTGTTTGCCAATTCCTTTATATTTCAACCATATGCTCCCTTGCAGCACCCGAGCGGCCTGTGAACAGCACCGTCATTACGATGCAGTGGAAGCCACAGCAATCAGCAATGGGGTGAAGGAGATTCAAAGAAACAGGTAAAAATTATTTCCAATCTCTCTCTCAGATCAGATACACCATGCACACCCTAGTTTTCATGATTGTGTTTTTAAAAGGCATGAAGAACACACAAAGAGGCTTTGAAGAGAGAGAAGTTGTAGAGAACCTAGTTTTGGCCTCCGCTTAGGCAGAGATCACAAAGAACACTAAAATAGTATTCAAGGCCACAATGAAGAAACAAAAGCAGCAGCAGCAGCATCATTGCCAGAAACGTGATTCTAAAATGCCTCTGAAAGAGGCAAACCCTGTTCCAAAGAAAGTAGCGCTTAGCACAAAAAAAGACCCCTTTGACCTGACTGTTTTAGCAGTAGAAAGAGGGCATCTAAGAAAGTGCAAAGTTAAACAATCTGTACACACCAGACCCCCCCAGGATGGAGTATATCAGCAAACCGAGCAACAAGCCTGTCCAACTCGCATCACCAGCCGGAGGAGGCGACCAATGCCGACAACTGCTGATCAGGAAATTGAACCTCCTAAGAGGTTTGTGCAATTCCTCCCACTTTGTAGATGCATTTACTTTACAACGCTCCTCCATTGTTAGACGTTCTGTGCCATGTAACATTAATGGTTTGTCATATTTCACATGCAAACATACATATGTGCATGTGTACAGACACGAGTACGTACATTTTTACATGCATACGCACACACATGCATATATACAGTCTTGCATACACACAGAAGTACGTACATGCCTACATTACATAAATATAGAAATACCTACATGAATACATACATAGATACATGCAGATGCACATAGTACATACATATGTACATATATCACACACATGCACACACACACAACAATGCATACTCTCACATGCTTTCACACTCACGCACACATGTATATGTAAATTGCCAACTTTTATTCATTGGATAATTACCTCTCTGATGCAATGATCCATTACCTTACCTTATGCACTTACTTGGTAACATGCATGCATGGCCACATTGCCTACATACATGGTTTTCACTTACATGTTTTCCTGAGAATGTGGGCCACGTGTGCCTTCAAAAAAGCATATTAATTACTGGTTTTCACATTTCTGAGATAATGGTGTGCAGGACTGAAACTGTGCTCATGGAGGACCTAAAAAGGTGCTCAAAGAGGTCAAGGCGAACAGCATGGGCATTTGCTGATGGGGGGCCCCATCCTCCACCTATGAAGTTCCCAAAGCTTCATCTCATTCTCACACGCAACGAGATCCTGGAGGACTGGTTCAAGATCACAGGACAGAAGTACTCTGGAAAGCCAAGAAAGTCTGCTCTTGTTCAGCTGGTGTGTATTTTTTATATGTTGTTTAAGTTGCTATAAGCTGCGGACATTTTATTACTTACCTTGATGGTGAGGATGGGTGCAGGGCCTGGGACTATGTACTTCATTAACATGCCCTTCAACCATACGCTACCTTAAAGATCCTCAGTGTAAGTTTTAATAATACACCTGATCAACCTTGTAGGGAGACTGCTAGTGAAGCCTGATTGTGATGTGTTTGACTACTTAACTCCTTGCCTTCCGGTAGGAAAGGCTTTGAAAACACCGAGCATAATCCATGTGTGGGTTAGACGTCCTACCATGCCATTTCTATCCATCCCGTGTTCCTTGAATTTCTAGAAGTCTTATCATGCCTTCTCTACATCATTGTATTGCTCCTTGAATGCTTAGAGGTCTTCCGATGCCTCCTTGAATGTCTAGAAGTCTTATCATACCTCTTTGAATGCTTAGAGGTCGTATCATGCCTTCTCTACATCCTACTTTGAATGCCTACACAGCAAGATCTCTACTGAAGCATTTCAAATGACTAACTTTAATAAGTGGTAACCCTACAACACCAAGCTCAAGCTATTAATGCCTTGTCATCAGAGGTCTAAACCATTTCCTCCTCCACCTCATTTTCCATGATACCTTCTTTTATCCACCCCCTCACAGTGAGTGGTTTCTTAATAATGAATGTGAAAGGAGGAAGGATGCATGGTCTTTAGGCATTTCAGTTGTCGATACCCGTAGAGGGGAATCAAGGGGTCAGTCATTATATGTGTGTCGAGCCATCACTGCTGCCGCTGGACCAGGGATTTGTCACTCACTGTCTTACTGCCACATTAACATAGGGCTTGCTTTTTTGTTCAGGATTTGATTTTGAAAGGGATACATGGGGAGATGGTGCACTTGTACAGATGATACCTCAATACACAGGTTGGAGAAGAGAACTTGATTCTCACAAGATCTTACCATTTTTGCACAAAAATATGGATGTAGCCATTGGCCTTAAAGGTTCCAAGTAGTTCCTCTCTCAAGTGGGCATGTTCTTGGATCTTATTGGAATGGCCTCAGGCTTTTCAAAGAATGTCGCAGGCTCATGGTCTCTGCAATTAATGCAATTATCATGACTGACATGGAATTTGAGGACAGTCTTACAGGTCAATGCTTTTGGCCTTGACTCTTGTTTTCTACATTTTACGGAGGTGTAGGCACCAGTAACTATTTCTCTTTGCCTTCACCCTTTTCTAAAAGAAACTAGTGCCACTAAGGTATGGCACACGTGTATGGTAAAGAGGACTTGGATTGACATGATTGACTATTGATGAGCAGCAACAGAGGTTGGCATCAAGTGAATCCATCTACCAAAAATAATTGCCTGCGAAGACAATGAATTTGCACAATGGTATGTCACATTTTTTAATGTTTCTATGCTTTTGAAAATGTTTGGTGATGGCTATATCAATAGCTGCTACTCTACCCATTGCTTGAGCAGATGTCAATTCCTACATCCTTACCAATTTGTGTTTGGCTGATTGCAAGGCTCAAAGAGCATGCTCTTAAGCTTGCTTTAATAACACTCATTGGAGATCCTTATGATGTATGAGAATGTGGGATGAAATGTGGTGTAAGACGTCTCCCCCAAACTCATCATTTAAAGACGATTCCCAATTCTTTAACCAATGGAAAACATGGCCCAAAAAGGTTGTGCGCTAAAGTGGATGCTCAAATCCATCTGTGAATAGTTATCTACCTAATCATGCTTTAGGTGTGGTTATCCCCCCTTACTATCGTGTTGTTTTTTGAAGAACATTATGATAGCGAGAAAATCCCCTGGAACCCCCCAATTCCCAAGCACACACCTCCCCATTTCTAGAGCTTGCAGGCCTTATGAACTTGGTATGCCAAGGACCAACATGAAGACAAAAATCCCAGTTATCACTGCTTGGTATAAAGAAACCCCTGATGTCTCGCAAAAGCGGTAATGCTAGTCCTTACCAAAGGAATCAACCCTAGTAACCTGGTCAGTGTCTAACCACCACTCCACATGGTCAAAATCATTATAACTGGAAGTTTAAAGCCTGCTTTCGATGTCACGTTTGAGCGAAGTACAGGTGTTCTCCAGACTCCAAATGGTGTGCCAGTTTTGGTGTCTTGAATTTTAGGTCAATTCAAGTGGGCCGGTTTCCTCCTCTGCAAAAGCTGAAACTAGTCATGCATACTCAACAATGTGTTTTTGGTATGACATCTTATAGAACCCAACTCCTCTTGTTTGTTTTTTCAGTGTGTTCTTTGCTCTCTCATTTATGTTTTTCAAGCTCAATTCAAACATTCAATAAAACCCAAAACTATGGCTGGGGATTATTTGCAAGTGGGCCTAGCTTCTGTTTTTTCTTTCCCCAAAAAAGAAATCCTTATATTAGTTAAAAATATGGGGGTTAGGTTTCATGCTTTAGGGTTTTGGAGATGTGCCTAAAGACTCTTGTCTTATGGTTGATGTATATAGATAGCACTTGAGTTTTTATAAAATGTGTTTACGGTTGAAGTATAGCACTTGAGTTTTGGTGCTGATGATTGATATTATATATAGCACTTGGAGCTAATGAGGCATGGATCACATGATGTGGGCGAGTTCATAATATGGTTCTAGAAGCGATTCAAGAAGCTTGGGATCTATGGGAAATAGAAGCGATTCAAGAAGCTTGGCATCTATGGGAATGATACTTAAGGCCACGTTTATGTCAAAGGCCTTAGAAAACTTGGCACATGTTTGGTTTGAGACACTATCTCCTCGAGTGCAATCAAGTTGAGAGTTTTTTCCACGTGCCTTGATGGAAAGATTCGACTTGGACAATGGTAAAGGGTTACGGAAAGAAATCAAGCGTGTGAAAAAAGGTTTGGATGAGTCCGTGCTGGAGTTTTGAGGAGCGATATCAACATCTTTGGTAGTGTGCAAATTTTTATTATGGTCCAAGCACTCACATATATGGGGCTAGAAGGCAAGACTCCAAGATAACAACACCATCTCATCAAGTTTGGGGAGTGATATTGTGTCTTTGTGAAAATTTTGGTTGCAGTTTGAAGTGCTGGCGGCCAATGGCCAGCAAGACACCAAATGGCAGCCCAGCCCTGTGACCTTGGAGGCATTCAAGAACCTCAAGGTGGCTTTGTCAGAAGCGCCCTTGCAGGTTGGAGTAGAAATGCCACAGTTGGATATTTTTTGAAGAAGTGACCCATTGCCTTTCGTGCAAATGTTGGTGAGAAGGCACACCAATTAGGATTTCCCATGGGGCATGCATCTTTGGCATCAGCATCCTTTGATGCAATGGTTAGACCATGAGTGATCCTAAGTTTGTGAGCATCCTTGGTGCCTCGTTGTTCCATGCCGGCTGCATCATCTGCACCCTTTATCATCATCAATCTATGATTTTGGCTCTTCAATCAGATCTGGGTAACATTGCAAGTTCTGATCATGGGAATCTTCACTCAAGGTCTCTGTCACTTTATCCCTAAAAGAAATGTGGTTTACTTGCTCGATATGTTAGTCTGTTAGTCTGATCTGGTTGTGTCAGTGACTGGTCCGACCATTCGTGGGCCTACTTTTTATTGCTGAGCCGGATACGCCAGCCATCTGAGTATTCTTTGTTGGGTTAGATCTAACAGTCTGCTGGCCAAATTTACCAACCTGCTGGTTGGATCTGACAGTTTGTTGGTCAGATCTGCCAGTGCTGCAGGGTTCGATCTGACTGTCTGCTGGTCGGAGATCTGTCAGTTTGTTGGTCGGATCTGTCAATCTGCTGCAACACTGTAGCCAAGATTTTGGAATGTACTACAACACTGTGTATTCTTTTTGCATCATTTCTAGAAGTGTCATGTCTGACTGGTTCGGGTTATTTGGATGATCCTCCTGGATGATTGTGCTCATGTTCATGCCATTGCCCATTTGTGTGTAGATGCTTTATTCTTCTTTTTGAAGTGCGGAGTCAGCCTCATCATTGTTTTTGGCTTCTTCTTTACAGTAGCCTTCTTCCTTGTCTGATTCCTCATCTAACTCCAACATAATTTTTTGCTATCTTTTTTGTTATTGCGAGGAGTCTTTCCACATTGTTTTCTAGTTCTTCTATTCTGGTGATGTCATGGTTTCCCCTGTTATGCTGCAGATGCCAGTTCCTTGCTTCCTTCAGGAACTTTGAGAAATTCCACAGTTCCTTCTTTGCTTTATCAAGCTTTCTGAACTCATGCTTTGTGTTGGCTTTGCAAATGTTTTTGGTGACTGCTGCATATACTTTTGATATTTCCAACAGACAGTATCTTAGCCTGTGCCCTTGCACATGACATCTCTTGCATCTGTGGTATTGGTAGTCTTTTTGTAGTGGCTTTTTTAATTACAATATTGACATATCCTATTTCCCACTATTGTTAAAAAATGTCAGTTGTGAAAGCTAAGTTATCTTTCTACATAGCTACTCTCCTGCTTTGGTGCCAAAATGCTGTCTACTGCTCCTCCTTCCTAATTGGAGCAAAGGAGCCTTGTATAGGTCTGCACAATGTTGACTTTGAAGTCAGGTGGTACCGACCTAATTATGAGTAGTACTTAATGGAAAACATAATAATGGGTTCTTAATGGAAAACATAATAATAAGAGAAACAGCATTGTATATTCAGCCTCTAGTTGGTTATACATGTTTTTACCACCATTCAGTTGATGTACTAGCCATTATCAATCTCTGGCATACATTGAGACTTTTATAGCCTAATCTTAAGGTGGCTAGCTCCCCATCTTTAGTCATTATTCGATTCTCCCCCTAAGCTACAAAAAGGATGACTTACTCGTATAAATAATGGGGTATATAGTACAAGTTCAACTTTGGATTTAAATATGTATCCTCCACATTAACATCTTGGCATAAACAGACCAAAACGTTAATGAGACCTTTTGGTTTATCAATTCAATATACCAACAATAGTTCTCAAGTTTACACGAGTCCCTCATAAATATATACCATAAATAATTCACCTTGATCAGGATAATAACAACCAGGTTGCACTATTGAAGCCTACCTACCCAATTTGCTTGGTTTAGTTATAGCTACTTTTTCAATTGGTGGATGGATGCAAGTGTGGTGCTTCCCTTGGGTGAAAAGTCTATCTTCCTTATAAAAAACAAGTACCATTGAGTGTATGCGATTTGAACAATTTAAACGCCGTATGATACAATGTAAGAATCTCTACCACTTATTGACCTTGAGCTGTCATTAGACATTTTATTAATATTTATTTTTCTCCTTACAATTTGTGAAATATATATATTTTTCTTGTGTTTATTAACACTCGCACACACTAATGCAATACTAGATATTCCATTTCTAGCATAGTCTTTAAATTTAAGAATGAAATAATAAGAGAAGGCTTGCTGCTCTAGAATCTCTTTCACAAATACCATACTTGTAGAGGTGTCTATACCTCTATTGTCTCACTTTAATGATAATAATAATCTTGATCTATGGACTATGGATTATCTTAATTAACACCATGACATGGCCTTGATGGTGTTTATCCCATGTAAGCATAACACTTACGAGCATTCTTTTTGTTTATTTCATGATGAGGACACCAATGACTCACCCAACAGACAAGGGATCTTGGTGCCTCCCATTTTGGTATTTATACCATGTAAGCGAAGCACTCATGAGTATTCATTTTGTTTGTTTCATGATGAGGACACCAATGACCCATCCAACACGAGGGGTTTTGGTGCCTCCCATTTTTGGGATGCACACACCCAGCATAAGACACCATTTTTTCTCTAGCAAGTTATTTCAAATTGACCATTGATCATAATTTTCCACAATTTGAAACTCTCTAATAAATCTTCTAGTTAAAGCTTCTTTGCCTTCTTTTCATTCAACGCTTCATACCAAGTCAGTCTTGGGTCTTAAAGAAGCCTAAAAGTAGGTCAAGACATTGTAATTCGGTTCTATCTTCATGAGTCTTGTAGTATCTTTTAAAGTCCCTAGGTACTTCTTGAGATCTTGGCCATCCCTCCCAATGAAGATAGACACTAGGGTAAGACATTGTACTTCGGTTCTATCTCTATGCGTGTTGTAGTACCTTTTAAAATCCCGTAGGTACTTCTTGAGATCTTGGCCATCCCTCCCAATGAAGATAGACAGACTTGTCGTTGTGTAATTCGGATGATTTTGAAGCCCATAAGGCTTTGATCTTGTTGCATTCAGCTAAGGAATAGCTTAGCAATTGTGACTAGGAGTGGGATCTACTTCGAAAATATAAGCATTAAGCTTCATTAGGTGTGGATTAGAGTGGGATTGTTAATTGTGTTCATGCATTTTACAAAATTTTCATGTAATTTTTTTATGCATTGTTGAATTGGTAGATTAGAAGCATGAAAATCCAACAAAAACAATAAATAAACACTTAATGACTTGTATAACAATAATTTATAACCCTTAATCACACCCTATCAAGTCCAAAATATCTTAAATGCCTCCAAAAACCAAGTCAAACTAGCTTTTAGGTTGGGTATGTGTGTCACAGTCCCGCGCAAAAAGACGTGAATCTAGATACGTGAGCCTACAAACGTGAGTCTAGAGGTAAGTACACCTAACATTAACGACCAATTAATATTATCTTGAAGACTTGTGAGGACATACCTACTCTTGTCCTTTGAGGATTTCCTCTCATAAAATCTATACTAGCTATAAATTCTAAGAAAACTTTTTGTTCTTTGTAATATTACATTATTACCCAATAATTGCACACCCACCCTATCATAGGCCCAATTCCTAAAATTTTGGATCCCAAGAAGGCTTAGTTCATAAAAGGAAAGTACATGAACCTAGTTTATACAAAAAAAGGACGTGAGCCTAAACACGTGAACCTACAGATGTGAGTCTGAATATGTGAACCTATAAATGTGAGCCTAAACACCTGATCCTATAGATATGAACCTGGATACGCGAACCTCAACATGTGAGCATGTTGATATAAACATGTAGACATGAGTCTAGAGACGTGAACCTCGACACGTAAGTTTGCAAACATGAACCTACAATCATGAGCCTAACAAAAGCAAGTGTCAAAAACTAGCTTCATATTTGCTCTAGAAGTACTAAAACCAATCTCCAGAAGCACTAAAAGCCTTTGATGTGAACCCGATCTGGACTAATTATGGGAAACAACAATACAATCAACTGTAGTGCACTTCCTCTCAATGAACAGCACTCGTAGAGTGCTCCCTTATTAAGAAGGCTAAAATGCTTTGCACACTTCTTGCTCTCTGCTCGTCATGGAAAAGCATGGTAACAATAGAAAGGAAGGTGTATATCTATCTAATACCTACTTACACTAAGCAGGTTTTATCTATCCAAAATCCACTGAAAGCGTTCTTGGTCACTCCTTTCGATCCACCTCAAGCAAGGAGCTTTGGGAAGAAATAAGCCAATGAAACGTAGATGTGAGTGGAGAAATGAGAAAACACTTGGAAACATGGGTTGCCAATGTCCTCCGAGCTCTAGATTAGCCAACTAGCTCTGTAAACGATGTCATAAACTTTGTGAAAAGGAAACTAAACTGCCCTATCTTTGGATGTAGCACCAATGAAGGAGCGGGAGCGGGACTAGCAACTGCAACGTTTGCTCCCTCAAAGAAGCAGTCAAACCATGTCCACACCATAATGTTTTAAACATGTAGAGCATGAGGTAGGTTTACCCCAAGCTGATCACAACCAACAAGCAACCCTCAATAGAGTGGGAAAGACAATTAAAATATGTCTCTTTCACTGTACCATTAGGGATTAGGTTTACCCCAAGCTGACCACAACCAATAAGCAGCCCCTAAGGATAATCAAGACATGTCTCTTTCATTATACCATTAGGGATTAGGGAAAAGTGTTCCTCAATGCACCCAACATCAAAGCATATTAACAAAACATAAATAGGAGTCCCACTCTCCACAGGAGCTTATTATAGAAGCACCATAGGAGGAGGGAGAAATAATGCTAGATAACATTACTAGAACCAAGTACCTCTATATAAGATGCACCACCCGCAATAAAAGGCTAGATGATTTATCGATTTATAATTGATCTCAAGAGCAAGAGGCTTCACGACCATCTCTACAGATCTAGACACTATAGCTTGATGAGGCTTCATGACCATCTCTACAAATCTAGACACTATATCTTGATGAGGGTTGCCTGCAAATCTAGTGGACAATCTGCAAGACAAGGATATACCCAAACTAAGAGATAGGGGACGCATCATCCAAAGCCTCATCAGCCAAGGGTGCCCAACCAACACACACTAGCTAGAGTCCTAGTTTTAAGGACATGATCATCGACGAGTTAGTAGAAAATCTACTTAACCGTCTAGGGCCAACCCCACGAGCGAGACAACTAGACATATTCCCACGTAGAGATATGGTTTAGTGCACAATTTACCGTCAAAATCATACAAGTATAGAGTGTTCGGACACTACTGAGGCCTAGACATTAACAATTTTATGCTCATTGCCACCTAGTGCCATGAGAACCATGACACAGGTTATTGTTGGTACCAATGAAACCTAATAGGGTGGAATCTAGCACCACGGCATATGCTTCGTATACCAAGGCAACCATTGGCCTTGCTAGTCCCACTAATCACTCCTCAATAGGCATAAGCTCCAGTGCCTACCTATCAAAACCCCTTTACCTTATCCACCTTTAGTACTTCCATCTCGACGACTAATTCCTCCAAGAACGGTAACAGTACAATAATACTCGATGACACTGCCCAGCACAGGGATTTAAAAAAACGAATAAGAGAGCTCCCCTTATCATCACAAGGTATATATAGAGGCCATCAATTATCTTATCCACCTTTGGTATTACCACCTCAATCGATTTCTCTCCAATAACAGCACCAATACAACAATACAACAATACTCAATATAAAAAATGAGGCACAAGAGAGCTATGAATGTTATGATGACCAACAAGACCCATATGAGCTTCAACAATATGATCACTATGGGTATCATGAATAGAATTCACCAATTGACTATACCAAGCACTCCAAATCCCATGCCAAACCCCATCGTAATTTCTTATGGAGGCACATGTATGGAGGCACATGCCATAAATGTGGATTCGATCACGCTTACAAGGATTGGTGACAATTACCCCCGTTGGTAGAAGCATCTACTACCACTTTGATGAGTTTTAACTTGTTGAGCATACAAGGTGGGATTATTCATACATCTCCCCTTCACACCATCACAAGGCTCTAAAGCAAAATGAGTGCAATGGCCAAAGGAATACCCATGGCTACCAATAAGCAGAATGCCATCAAAATAAACAACTAAGGAGGCTAAGGTATGAGACCAAAGGCTATAGTACCCCCTAAAAAGGCTAATGAACTAGAACTAGAGGTCCAAAAGATGAAGACCTCAAAGAGAACATAGAAATGTAACACATACATGCACGCACGCACACACACACACACACACACACACACACACACACACACACACACACACAACCTATATTTTTTTATTTATTTAAAAATCATTTTTATATACTTATTAATTTATGCCACATGGCATGTGTTACCATGTGGTGATGCAACAAACATTTCTTTAAAATTAGTTTTTTTTTTGTGCCATGTGGCCTCCACATGGTGTACTATTATTATTTTAGGTGCCACGTGTCCTATATTACCACGTGGCAATTCAACTAATGTTATTCTTTGCTTATTTTTTTAAATTTTGCAGTGCCATATGGCTTACATTGGCAACATAATAAACAAGACAGTTTTTAATTTTAGGAAAGGTTTTCTAGGAGGGGAAGGGGGAATTTAAAAAAGGCTAAGGGGGCAATTTTTAGGGATGGTGCTATGTGTACATACATGTACGTGTGTATCTTATCATGTATGTGTGTATGTGTATGTGTTGTGTGCATGTATGTGTAGGAGGTACATGTACATGCATACATGTGGGTTTGTGGTGCACATACAATGCTCATGTTTTGTGCACGTGTGTGTGCAAGTGGTGGTTGCATGTGTGGGTGATTGTGCGTGCATGTGTGGGTGTAGAGACTGTGCATGTACGAGCATGGGTGTGTAGAGAGTGTGCACGTGTAAGTTAAAATGTGTGCACATGAGTGTAAGGAAAAGTGTGTACATATGCAATGTATACATGTAAATTTGTTTTAGATTTTTGCTGTTTTTAATTTATTTTAGTATTTATATTATTTATCATTCCTAGGTATATGTGTATACAATTACTAGGGTGCTACGATACGTATATAATGAGGGTTTAGCTTGGAAGAGCAAGTATGTCATGAAGAACAATTAACAATACAAAATTGAATAGGATAATATAGCTGCCAATTTGCAGGCAAGAGATAATTTTACTCCCGAAAAGAAATTACATTGGGATCACATACTGTGTCCTCAAAACAACAAAAAACCTAAAATTTGACAAGGTGACTAATAAAAAAGACAAGGTGAATTATAGTTGAAAGACCACTTTATTCCAGAAAGGTTGTTACATCATTCTTACAGGAGAAGACTAAAGACATCTATGTACTTGTAAGGGCTACAGTCTTAAATATTGTTTACAAAAGAGAACATACCATAACTACATAAGGATTCCTACACCTATGCGCTTTTATGGGCTACTCTACTCTTCAACTTAGGATCTCGTCTCGTCAAAGAGACTCCTCCTTCTCTTCAGTAATGTACCTGTAACTCCGCCAAGTGCTGAGGCAGTGCCAACTTCATATTCCAGACATACAAATGTCTGGAATCAATAGGTTCATCCGCTAGCATCTTGCTCCAAAGACTACGGGCCTCTGTTGTGATTTTCAGATGTTCTTTTGCATCTTCGCCTATTTTTGTACACAAATCTTTGCAAACCCTATCAAGGGTATCCTTAAAAGTATAGTTGGGGCCATTAGAAGAAGACATAATGAGACAACAACAAAGATTAATGAATGATGGTGAGGGTTGTTGAGGTAGAGAATGATGGTGAGGGAGAGAAATACGATAAGAGGGAGTGGGAGGCAATAAGATTTGGAAGTGAGGATAAGAGTAAGAGCCAGGGGTCATATTTATAGATACATCATGCTAAAAGAAAAAAAGGTTTTTTCATGGATATTCCCTAAATTTAGAAAAGTAGATGCATGGATAAGTGTTGTGTGTAAAAAAAGGGATTGCATGAGTAAGTAATATATTCAAGAAAATCTATGTAGACATCAACATTGAGAAGACCTTGAAATAATGAATGAACATATTCCAACCATTGACATACAACCATATTGATTGTCCTACTAAACCATATTGATTGTCCTGCTAAAACATTTAAAAACTAAAAGTAAATAGACCTTGGAATAATAAATGAACATATTCCAGCCATTGACATACAACTATATTGATTGTCCTGCTAAAACATTTAAAAAATGAAAAGTAAATAGACCTTCCTAAAGAGTTGATCAAACCATGATACAAAGGACATTTTATTATTACAAAATGGACCTTTTCACAAAACTACAGTACAATGTCATCAATAATACAAGGTCCTTTTTAGATTGTTCTCTTGTTGTTCTGAACATTTTCATTAGGTCCTCCTTTTTTAGAGTGGGTTGATGTATAAACATATTATAGTTTGCATCTAACCTAAAAATATGCAAATATACAAAATAAAGGTGCTCACATGCATAATATGGTCTACGAGGCCCTACCCCAATTTGAAAATTAGGACATGTGCATGATGGATTCTTTCCCATAGTCACCCGGTATTTTTCATTACATAGTAGGGATTCCTCGGTCTCAATTACAAACACTTGCATCTATCTAGCCTTAATGACCAAATGCTCAAAGACTGTAGTTGTGTTTGAAATTGCTAAATCTATTCTCTTAGCTGCCATATCCAATATGCCACCTCTGTACTTTGTTGACCGATGGGCTACATCATTTTCTTCTTGGGGTAGTCCCTTTTGCAACACAAATCCACCAGCGCCTCCAGTGCTCGAACCTCATCCACAGTAAGATTTGTACCTCGTCCAACTGGACATTCAATTGGAGGTCTAGAAGGTGATTAATAGATGGTATTACATACTCTCCAAGTATGATCCACACTACTATTCCAAAACCATATGAATTTATGCATGTGCTCCCCTAACCACTTTCTCATTCCCATAGAAAGATGGAGTTGGAACACCTTGCCTGCAGTTCTTGATGCTCTTCTTACTTGGCCACCTGACCATCCTTGGCAAGTGACCTTGCTATGCAGAGGTGTTTGACGTATAGCCCACATTGAGTTGTGTATATAATTCTCCAAAATTTCTTACACCTCTAATTTAGTTGCTAATCCCTCTGCATTGTGATCACCTTCTGCAGAGATGAAGGAATAATGGGTGGAACTTTTAATCTCCTACCTTGTTTCTTGCGTGGTTGGTTTTTTGTGACATACTCTGGACGATGTGATGAGTTATCTTCCTCAAGATTTATAACTATGGGTTTTCAACGCTGGTTAATTGTAATGTTGTCACACCAATATAGTTTGGCTGTACATGCATTGGAGTGCCACTGCTTCCCCCACCAATCTGCTGGTGGTGATTGACGAACTTGGAGCTTTTGATGTTATGGCCCTCTCCATCAACTTTGTTATGTAGGGCCTACTTCGTGATATTCTTGCATGAATGCATGCTTCTTCATGGATTGTGAGAGGGGATTAGAGCGAGATATAAAATAGCAGCATCATTTAAAGAGATGGTTTACTTAAAACCCTCTCGTGATAATACTAACTTGCATGTTTCATTTTTGCTAGATCGGTGTTTGGCATGTGCGACAAAGTGGCATCGTCCACCTCCTATAACAAAAGATTAATTGATAAGAATCAAAGTTGTAAGCTCTAACAACATTCTGTAGCAAAAGATTAGATTAACAATTCAAATTTCAAATGCAAGCTATTTGTTTTCAAATCCAAGAAAGTAATACTTACCCCCTGCAAGATGCTTCCTCCAATGGGGATATCTAGTATGCCACCAACTAAGCCATTAATCGAGGCTAGTAAGCTTGCATCAGCAAATTTACCATTTATCCACCACAATCTAATGTGTCAGTATTTCAAGAGTGTCTCTTCTTCACTCAATGCACAACACCAATAACGACATAGTCGCTTGTGCTCTTCTTGAAAATTTCTGACTACATATTGTACTATATGGATGTTCAAGCTTTGTTCCCAATGGAAAAGATAGGAACGCTAAAAAAAACTTCCAATATATCCTCTGATCCATTATTATAGACTGTCCTAATTGCCCTCTAGTTGGCTCCATCCTCATCAACCCAATTTCCCAGAAAAGAACTTATGTCAGTGTGTTCTCCCCTTTCATTTCATAAGTCGCAATTGTCATGAGCTCTACATGCCATCATATAACACTTGGAAAGCAACTGAAAATAAGTTTAAAATTTTGAAGAATTTAATAAGACTAAATTGTACCTTGGATCATATACACGTGCAGTCGTTGTTATCCATACCTGTACATGCCTGACGTGAGCAAAACAAACCCAAGACCTCCTCAAATCATCGTCTCCTGTTTGGCACATACGGTTCACCAAATCCAAACCTGATGCAAGACCTGTTGACATTTTAAACACGTAACATCGCTCTGACTCGTTGTCTAGGAAAATGACTACCATGGAAGACAACAAAAGTGCATTGTCTCTTTAATTCTAGGACACTGGACTCCGCTCCTTGCACTAACCCATTGGTCCTAGAAACGTACCATCCCTCCTGAATCTACAAGAGAATTGGATAGCTTACGTAAACTTAAGTTGACAAGAATAATCTAAAAATTAAAATCAATATGGAATACGAATTACCTTTAACATTGAATTAGGGGATGCATGGGTTTCAATAATAGTGACAACTCCATGTTGCTAATATTTGATCCATCCTTTGTATGCCTCTTGTGACAACTGCATCCAATACAAGTTGTTTTGTGATATCCATTTGTATCTTCCTTAGACCACTTGTAGCTACCTATGAAACTACCTCTTGCACAAGTTCTCTTATCTTTTGCAATGCCTGCCTTACTGTGCCCCTTTGCACCGTATGCAAATGTTCCCCTTGATGTGTCATTAATCTGGTCATACGTGGGTCAGCAGTAGGCATACAATAGTACAATGTAGCACCACACATTCCTCGACAATGGACATACATGTTTGTTCTCGCGGTAGAAACAAGCTAGAGAGCCATATCCATGTGTTGTTAAGCCCAGCGAGCTTGCCTATTATTTGAAAATTACAAAGTCCCAAAATAAATACTCTTATTAATCAAGGTTTACTGAAATTGAGCCAAGATAATAAGCTTACTAATCCATGATGTTGTATTCGATGTGCCGTTCATAGTTCTACTTCCACATAAGGCATAAGTGCACTCAAATAAGCCTCCACAGGAACTCTTTCGTACTACTCTAGGAAACTTCACATGACTCTCTGGCGGGTTTCACCCAACAATGGCCATCATGTGCTTGCTCCATTCCGTACATTGGAGTTGAAGAATCACGTACATTCAGTAACTCAAAAGCCACATTACCATTTATAGATTTGAGGAATCTCTTCCACCTTCTCAATATGTGTGCTTTCTAATAACATTCTATGAAGAAAACCTGCACGAGATTCCTCAAACAATAAGTACTTGACCACACTCTTCTAAAGTGGTGTACCTATGGGAGAATCTTCTATTGTAAGATCAATAATGACTTGCTTTGGTGTTCTTGATGTAGTGTTGCTTGACTTTCCTATTATTGGAACAACCAAGTATTTTGTTGTTATATTTTTATCAACGATATAACATGGTTCCTCCCAGTGGGTCTAGCTGATTAGATAGATATAACATGGTTGCTCCCAATGGGTCTAGCTAATTGGATAGATATAAGATGATCTACACCATCATCATGTGGTTTGATTTGCCAAAATGAGGATATAACATTCCATCAAAATCGTCAGGTTTAGTAATATAAAAACGTCCCTGCATTGTTCTAACAATAAGATCAATCTCCAAACCTCTTACAAAAATGTGAAAAGTTATGTTCTCCATGTTAATGAAGAAACAAACAGACTAAAAGACGATATGAGAGAAAGAGATCTCTATTTGCCAAGCACTATATCTCACAAACACACAATAAACTAATGAAAATAAATTCAAATTTTAAACACTAAATCTATACATATTATAATAAATTATTTAAAAATTTTATTTTAAAAAAATTTTATTTCTAAAAAACATAAAAACATTCTTCAATCATTATAAAGAGTGTCATTAATATACAAAATCTAAAATTCATTTTTGATAATTATATGTAATAATAAATGCTTACATAACTAA
The DNA here is from genome assembly GCF_041138505.1 of Cibotium barometz. Classification (NCBI taxonomy): domain Eukaryota; kingdom Viridiplantae; phylum Streptophyta; class Polypodiopsida; order Cyatheales; family Cibotiaceae; genus Cibotium; species Cibotium barometz. Next base: position 33,630,270 of record NC_141046.1, read on the forward strand.
CTCCCATTAATAATTACTTTTTTTAACTATCTTAAATTTTTATGAATACATGTAATTTGTATGTGATGGTTATACTGTTGTAATTAAAATCATAATTTTGAATAATTATTCTATTTTATATATAAAATTTTAAATAATGATGTCTCCTTTTTTGAGATATATATATATATATATATATATATATATATATATATATAGAGAGAGAGAGAGAGAGAGAGAGAGAGAGAGAGAGAGAGAGAGAGAGAGAGAGAGAGAGAGAGATGTGGTCACCCTAAGTGAGGGGGGGAGGGTGCCCTCACACAAAGGGCGACATTGCCCTTAGTGAGGGTACGGTTCCCCCACTAAGGGCGATCTTGCCCTTAAAGAGGTGTCCCCCCACTAAGCTCAGTTGCCCTTAGTGAGGGGAGTTACACAAAAGTTAAGACCTTTTTTTAATGAGTAGGATTTGACTTTTTTTTCATACATGTCTCATAAGGGGCAATCTATCCTTATGAAAGGTGCTTGCTTATAATTTAATTTTTGGATATTGTAAAAGTATTTTTAGGATGCACATGCACATGGGCTTAGGGTCATTTACATGTGGGATTAGGGTACATGGGCCTTGGGACTATAAAAGGCATGTGCTCTAAGACTATTGTTGTAGCTTTGAACCTTTGGAAGTCTTTGGACTATCATTGCACTTTACTTTCCATTCTCTTTAGTGTTAATCTCTCAAGCTTTCCTTAATCCATGCTAATTAGCCTAAGCTAGATGTTGCTTAGTGTTAATATCTCAAGATTTCCTTAATCTAGGCTAATTAGGCTAAGCCAGATGTTGCTTTCTTTATTGGTATCAGAGCACAAGGCTTAGATCTTGATGCTTCGATTGAGAGAGTAATCATTTTTGGATTGCTGTTAACTCAATTTTTAAAAATGTATTTTCTTGATCATGATTAGTGTTAATCATTTTAAAATTGATTTCTACACAGTTTTCAGATCTACTAATTTCTTGATTTGAGAAGATTACAATGAAATTTGTGTTAATCATTTTCTAATTTGTATTAATCAATATTTTTTTAAAACCCTAATACACCTTACTATTTGATTTCTTGAAGTTCTTGATCTTCTTGATCTTGATTTCTTGAAATTTTCTTGATTTTTAAAATTAGGGTTTACATAAATTTCAGCAAAACCAGTATTGAGTGATTTCTTGCTTAGGGAGCATATTTTTTCAGAGATTAATACTTAGAGTCCTTATTTCTTCAAGATTGAAACCCTAGATTGCTAAATCTTTGCGTTCTTAGAAGGAATATTGTAAGGAGAAGATTGCTATGCAAAATCTTGGTGTAGTTTCAAGAAGTGTGTAGAAATTTTAAAGTGTTATGCAAAATTTGGTGCAGAAATTTTAGATTACTATGCAAAGTTTTTGAGGCTACCGTACAGAGATTTTGGTTCCTGTGTAGAGTTTTTGGAGCAGTTCTGAGTTTTCAAAGGTTGCTGTGCACAATTTTTCAAAGATTTTGTGTGGAACAGTGCAAAGTATTGTAGATTGTACAGATTTGTCAAAGAATGCAAAAACACAGTGCAGAAATCAAATCTTAAGAAGAATGGACAACAGTGAGTGTTCCTGAATAATCTTTCAATTTTATCCTATCTTTACTATTATCTTGCAAGAAATCAATGCTGTGAAAAAGGTTCACTACTACATGTTAGCCTAATACCGGGGCTTGTACCGACGCTATTTAACGGGGTCTAAAAAAGCCTCGTCATCGGTATAAGCACCGGAACCACAACGTCGGTATAAGTGTCGGGTAACAATACCGGCGCCTATACCGGTGCATATACCGACGCTCACCGGGGGTAATACCGACGCATAAACCGGCGTCTATACCAGTGCATATACCGTGTCATACACCGGGTGTATACCGACTTTAATACCGGCAAAAATACCACTGTATATACCGACGTCGGTACCGGGGCATATACCGACGCTGTAGCAGAATTTTTTTTTGGGGCAGAATAGTGCTGCCTGGCTGTTGCCTAGCTGCCTGCAAATGAGCAGGATCAACAACAGCAAACAGACAGCACCATTCTGTCTACAATAGAGCACAAAAACAACCGTGCTCGTTTGCATATTTTCCTGATCGACAAACAAGAAATTAAATTAAACATTAATACTCAAGAATGTTTTGATCATATTTCATTAGTTTGAAGGTACAAATACATCATGGTAATGCCTCCCAATTGACGGTCTCTCCTTCTTCTTCAAGCATCTCAAACAAGGCCACAAGGCCATGTTTGTGAGCGTACTTCTCCTCTCGCCTACTTGGTGGGCGATTCATGGCCAACTCCTGCACACACGATTAACAATCATAACTTTTAGAAATCAACATTTAGCCCACATACATACATTTAAATAAATAAAATTGCTACAAACACTTACGAATTCATGGCGCATGGTTTCGTAACCACCACTCCCGAGATGAGAAGCCCCTACTGTTTGGAGTCTTGCCCTTGCCGCCTCTCTTTGTTGTTGAAACCTGTCTGGTGTCTCGGTGAGCTCCTGAGCAATGGCTGCCCACTCCCTGTCATCTAGCCAAACAGGTTTCTCCTTCCCCTCTCTAAATGCATCCCTCGCCTCTGACCTACGATGCCCCATCAAAATGCAAGCTGTATACTGTATCCACTCATTAGAGACGACATTCATAGGGTCAGATGGCTGGAACTCTTGCTTTATCTTTGTGTTTATATAATTTTTCTTCCCCTTGTCTTGCTGATCCCATTTAGTCATGACAGAGTCATGAAACTGTATAGTGCACAATTGTCGAATGCGTGTCTTCATTGCCTTCCCTGCACTATCCATTATTGGTGCCCCATCCCTAATTGTGTAAATCTTGCTGTTGTCATGGTCATGTGCACCCCAGGGAGTGGAAGGTGACCCTATGGGTGTGCTATCAACAGATGACAGCGAAGGACGACGCTCACGTGGTGGTGGTGTCACAGCATCTGTGGCACTACCACCACAACAACCTCCCCCTGAAGACCTACTACGTGAGCGCCGTCTATGTGAAGAGGTGGTAGATCGAGCTGTAAGAGGAGTGGAAGGCTGTGTGGTATGAGGTGTGGGAGCTGCTGTCGTACCCACGGGTGTGGGAACTGGTGTCGGGAAGCCAGATGGTGAGGCAGATGTCCCTGCTCCAGAACCCCAATAACTCTGAGCCATGGCTCTCTGTTCTGGAGTCATGGACGAAAGAAAACCATATAACTGCTGGGGACTCATGCCCTGCGGTGTAGGATTAAATGAGAAATCTGGACTGTAGTCGTAGGGCGGTGAGTCACCCATGGCCTGTTGGACAAAAAACCATATGACAAACTTGTACGAAATGAAAATTACACGGTAAACAATGAATGAAAGAACCATAAGATAAACATTAACAATGATAAACAACATTGGTAAAACTATATCAACTTGCTCCTACAGTAGTGATTATGATGGTAAACATTAACAATGGTAAACAATGAATGGACCTTCAATGTCATAAAACCATTACAAATATGTCATAACTATTTGCATAATCATTAAGATACATCATTTTAAAAATCATTATCTATTCTATCATCCTCATTAAGATCAGTAGCCCCAAAGAGATCTATGTCTATGTACATTTCAGCATCCTCATCATTAAAAGTCCCTTGATGAAGGATGTCTTCATCATCTATGTCTTCTTCCTCAACTTGTTTTTCAGCTTCCTTGGTTTGCACCTCTTCATTTGGATCTTGCTCTAGTTGCTCCTCTTCATTTGCTCTAGTATATTCTGTTTGACTTTGACCAGAAAGTCAACATGACTACTTTGACCGAGATTGTGATATCCGATTAAGGGGTTCTATGGCTCATTTGAAAACTCTCAAGGAGTAGAATAGAGTCGTGTAATCACTCGGACCTAATCCCAAAAACCCTAGGACTGAATTAGGGTTTTGTAAATTCCGCCAGAGTCTCCTTTGTAATTGGAACCAAATCTCAAATGAAAATGCAACTTCTCAAATCACAATGCAATACTCTTTGTATCCCACAATGTCATGAAAGATCATATGCACTCTTTGTCCATCAAAGCATTTGCAATATCCACACAATATGACGGAAAAGGGGCCCCATTGCCCAAATGCATCCACAAAGTCGATGGTGAGGATTGTTGAGGACGCGCGTTGAAGCTTGCCGATCTCCCGGCCAAGCTCTTCTCACCCCTTCACCGAGTTTTCCTCCAAGGTGAAGGTTGAGGCCATTTCTTCACACCGGTGTACCTAATCCCCCTTTGTACCGCTTTACCAAGCAATCACGGCACAAAGAGTTCAAGCCATTCTCTCCTTGGCCTCTCCAACCAATGCCAAGGTACCCTCACACATTGCTAGATTCTATAGAAACTTGAAGTGGTAGCAATGGTGAGTGTAGGTACAAAATGATGTGGATAATATCAAATGATAGAACAAGTTTGTTGGCTTACAAGTATTGAGCATGACTCATGCCCTTTTACAATTTAGAACTCATCAATAAAGCATGGACTCATGCCTCAATCCATCATCCAAAAGCTCCAACACAAACCAACAATTCACAATGCCCTCACCATGGCATTTGCATAAGCATTTGTTAACCACAATCAAGGCATTTGCAATTGCATTCCAACAATCCCTTTCACATAAGCCTTATGCACACGCTCTATGCAATTACGCTCTATGCATAAGCCTTATGCACACGCTCTATGCATAAGCCATATGCACACGCTCTATGCATAAGCTCTATGCATAAGCCATATGCATAAGCCATATGCATAAGTCTTATGCGTACGCTCTATGCATAAGCCATATGCATAAGCTCTATGCATAAGCCATATGCATAAGTCTTATGCATACGCTCTCTGCATAAGTCTTATGCATACGCTCTATGCAAGACTTATGCATAAGCTCTATGCATAAGCTCTATGCTATATGCCTTATGCACTATGCTAACCCTTAATCCCATCACCCAATGGTGTAATAAACATGATCTTGTTTTACATGGATAATAGATCTTACCTTGATAACATATATAAACTCTATGAATAAAGAGAATACCTTATGCATAGAAAAACAGAGCATAAGACTTATATGTTATATGTATAAGAGAGTAAAAACATTCAAAAAGCTTTCAACAAGAAGGCTACGCAAGCTCTATGTACAATGTCCATGCAAGCTTTCAAGAAACCTATGCATAGAGATTTTATAAGCTTGTAAGAAACCTATGCATAGAGATTTTATAAGCTTGCAAACTCTATGCATAAAGCCTATGCATAGAGCTTATGCATAGAGATTTCACAAGCTCACAAGCTCTATGAATAGAGCTTATGCATAACGCTTGCAAGAAGGCTATGCATAGAGATTGCAAGCTTATTATAGGTTTTATGCATAGATATTAAATTAATCCTATGTGTAAGCTTACAAGAACCCAAAACTAACCCTAAACCATAAAACAGGGATGCAATAATTCATAGAAAATAGCATAAACAAGAAAAATCGAAAGAGGATCTACCTCTTTTTTGCAAAGCTGAAGGAGAGGATTGGTGAAAGATTGGTGAGGTGAAAGAGCTGCAAAACAAAATATTAAACAAACTAATTAGTAAATTAAACACAAGAAAAAGAACTAATACAAAACCCTAAAATCTCTATGCATGCATTAGGAGATCTATGCATACATAGAGAGCCCTCAACATGCATAGAGAGCCAAAAAAACACAAAACCCTAAACGTCCTAATTCTTAAATTAAAAAGTAATAGCAATTGCAAGAACATATTAGGAGAAGGAGAAGAGGAGAAAAGAAGAAAGAAGGAGAAAAGAGGAGAGAGGAAAAAAGAGGAGAGAGAGAGAAAGAGAAGAGGGAGAGAAAGAGACCTTCTTGGCTTGTTCTTGCGCCTCTTCTGCGAAAAAAACCAGAAAATAGGCTCTCGGCTGTGAAAAACTTACGAGCGCCAGTATATGCTACGGAATATACGTCGGTATATGCTACGGAATGTGCGTCGGTATAAACGTCAGAATGTGCGTCGGTATAGGCGTCGGTATATGCGACGGGACACGAAAATTTAAAAAAACCCCGCCATGCTTGTCTCCTCCAACATTACGACGGACATACCGACGTTCGACATTTGCGTCGGTATTTTAGCGTCGGTATGCCCTCAAGCTCTTGTAGTGGTTTTTCCATGCAAAGAACAAAACACTTGACTATAGACAAAATTTGGCAATAGTTTTTGTGGTTTATTGTAAATCTTGATGCCTAGAAGCTACAAGGTTGTTAATCTTGCAAGGTTTATGTGAAATTCATAACAATTTGATGCTTAAGAGCAACTTGAACAGTTTCTTTGCCAAGAATTGAGTAAACACTGCAAGATTAGTACTTATCTTATGATAAGTAATTAATCTTGGTAAATTTGGGAAAGTTTTATGTGAAATACAAGGCAATTTGATCCATGCAAGACAATTTCCATGTATGCATGCAAAAGATTGATGATCAAAGGCAAATACATTTGTGAAGACACATGCATGCATGAGAGATGAAGAAAATAGTCAAGGATGCAATGATGATGCTATGGACATGATCTGAATGACTACTTTCCAGTGCCATTCAAACCCCAAACAAGCTTTCAGTTTTGACAGAGACTTGTAGAAATAATTGCAGTTGGAGCATGAGCACAAGGGCGCACGACAAAAAGATCCGAGATGTTTGAGTTTATATCAAATCACGTAACTTAGATGGAATGCATCCAGCATTGAGTGAATCTAGTAATCATCAGATCATCCAATCTAATATGGAGTAATCTAGCAATCATAACATTGTTCGTCCTAGCATTCATGGGTGATCAGCTTAGCAGGCTTTAAAATCATAATAGCTAAGCATAAACAGCAAGCTCTTGAAGTTAGTAGTGGTGTGGGTTAGCGCGCTGCTCGGAGGCTTCCTTCCTAGCTTCATCTCTTACTGGAGATGCTCCTAGAAAGTCTTCCTTTCTCTACCATTTTGGGAGGCAAGGGCACTACCACACTTGAGGAGGCAACCAGCACACAAACGCGTTACAGTGTGACCTTGTTCGTGCTCATGCGCGATGCCCTTTGTCCAGCCACACTTTGTCCACTAGTTTTGTTCTCCAGAGAGGGTGTTCACACGCTAGCTCGGGGCTTTGAGGGGAACTCTCACACGTTATCTTTTGAGCTTTTCACATGCTTTGTGTGGATTTTTGGGGTTCCCTCGTATGTGAGTGCATCTTTGTGAGTTTTTTCGGAGTTGTTCATGTGTATTTGATATTGTGGGCCTCATTCACACATTTTGGGCTTCTTTCACATGTGAGTTGAGTCTTGTGAGTTGTGGAGATCGTTCACACACTCGTGTTTCTTGTTCACATATGTTAGCACATTTTGGGCATGTTTCAGAGACTTGGGATTTTTCCTAGCCTTTGTTCACATGCTTTGGCTTATTGGGTGTATTCACACGTAGCTACGGGTTACTCTTACTAATTTTACCCATCTTATGACCGACACTATACACACCATCATTCATCATCATCGAGCTTTGTATCACATATCTTTTGCAACTTTCATGCATACCTTTTGGCACTTCAAGACTTAGACCTCTAGACGTTCACTTGCCAACTTCAAGCTATGATGAGGCGGATTACTCATGCCATCAGTGGTTGTTCAAGCTTGAGGTATTGATACCTGATCACTAGAGATGTTTACTTGATGAGGGGAGTGTACGTGAGATAGATGGTCTAGACAGTGCGGTCATGGGTGGCGATTTCATTATTTCATTGATTTGCTACCTCGGCATGGATGGTTCGGCATTGTTCGCGTGGGACAAGTCTTCTTACAGCACCTTGCTTGAGTGTCCCACACTCTTGAGCCGCTATGACCATGTTTCCAAGGATGTAGATTACATCGACTCAGATTCAGATGATCATGATGATGTATTGTGCACACATACACAAGATGATATCGTTGTATTGCACACACACACACATGATGATATTGATGTATCACACACACATACACATGATGAAGGTGATGTATGTCATGCACATGATGCCACTAACACATATGCACATGAAGGTGATGTATGTCATAGTGATAGTGACAGTGATGTGTGTGAGTTAGATCATGTGGGCATGATCTTGATGAGAGGGATGGCAGCAAGCATTCTGAGCATTATAGTGATGCATTAGAGTATCATGGGGATCAGATTTTGATTAGTGGTACATCCATTGGCACGTTTGAAATTGGGGATGACGATACTTCTCATGTTCACGAGTATACAATAGTGCATAAGGAGTATAGACCTGAGTTCCTAGTGCTAGATGAGTCAAACTACTCTTTTAGGTCTTTTGTCCACCACGAGGATATTTATGATTCTATCTCTGCTCCTAGCTCTCATAGCATACCTGGTAGCATTCACTTGAGTTTAGTGCATATATTTGGGCAATCAGGCATTGCACATGAGCATAGCAATGATTTTGTTAAGGTGAGACCTCGTAGGAGAGAAAGGACTATGCATATGGATCTAGAGAGTTTTTCATTTGATCTAGATATCTACTTAGATCCATTGTTATTTTTGAGATAGAACTATCTTGGGATCTAGGTCATTTAGGACATCATGGATTGGTATAGATCATTCCTATAGGGGTGACCTTAGTGATCTTGGAGATTCTGAGGTTTGTGACTCTACTTACCTCTCATGTGTAGACACTCTATCCATCTCCAATGATGATGAGGTCTAGTGATCCTATTGATCATGCTTTTACCTTAGTAGATCACGCATACATAGAGGATCTTGCACTTGAGGATGTAGTGCATGGTTCGGATGATGCTTCTACTGACATCGACATAGTGGATTGTGCCTTCGATTGTTCGAGTTGTGCTTTAGTGGATGACGACGTTGGTTTGCACTTGATCCTGCATGACGCCAACTTCGAGCTATGTTCTTTTGGCTCCCACGCGTGTCGACAACAGCCTACTCATTCTGATGCACCTATTAGCACATCTTGGTCATGGCCTACATGGTGGTTCTTTTGCACCAAGAAGATTCCACATTCCTGCTAGGAGTGTTAATTCCACTTGGTGGTGGATACCTCAGGTTTTAAATTCACACCGTGGTCACGTGGATACCTCAGGTTTTAAATTCACACCGTGGTCACGTGGATGGGCTTACGAGCTTTCCCTTTGACCCTGGTGCTACCCACGATATTGATATCAAGACCTTACCTATCCATTTGATCTTGGAGGGTACCCAACTAGCTTCGCCATCGTCATTCCTTAGCTTCTCCATTCACACCAGATCGTTATTGGACCACTATCCTGGATTTAAAGTGCCTTGGATTTCCCTTTGATCCAGGCGGGAGCTTGTGTAGCCTCATCTCATCAGTGGGAGTCCACTGACCTTTGATCCAGGCGGGAGCTTGTGTAGCCTCATCATCAGTGGGAGTCCACTGACCTTTTCATTCAATCCGGGCATCGTCTCAGAGATCACCTTTTGATGGTGGGGTAGCATTACTTCACATTTAACTCAAGTGGCTGCACACTCATGGTGGTGAGGGGAGATACAACCTACACTTTCGACCCGGGTGGCACAATTTTCCATCAAGGCTACCTCCACCGATGCTTCCTACTCTAAGCAGGTCGCCCACCGTCATGATATAGGGGGAGGTGGATGTAGTCGGTCACTTCCTCAACATTTCTGTAGGTTGGGGTGAGTCCTTGCCACCCGCCCACATCCTGCTCGTTGAGACTCAACTCTTTGCATGCGTGGTGAACTTCTGCATGGCCCTGCCAAGTTGAGGTGCTAGAAAACGGGGCACCACCTACCTCTTTTTGTCATGGCTATTCACCCCCTTACATGAATACTCTTTCGAAAACTTAGCATCTTTTTAACCATGTGCACAAGTACATGGGAGCCATAGGAAGCAGGTTATTTGGTGTTCTTGAAGGCCATTGGGGACTATTGTCCATGAGGGCGCTTACAACATCATAGTACCCACATGCATACTTCATAACTTCCTTATCTACATTGGTGAGCTAATGCTAGCTCAACACGAGCCCTTATCTCTAAAGGTCTTCTCATTCTCTCCCTACTTAGGAAAATAGCTAACATTGGTGAAAGCATCTGTGATCCATTGGCCGCCTACCTCAGTAATGTTGCCTATGTCCACACATAGCAGCTATCATGAAAATGTTTGCCCCTAGCTTAGCCACCCTCCTAGCTCAAATTTTCTTGAAAAATGTATTACACAGCTCGATGCTATGGTTTTCCATAAAAGTATATGTGCTGCAATAGGTTGGGTAAATTGAAATTTCATGTTTTCCCCTTTAGCAAGTTCAAAGGTAGAAATTTCACAGCTAATTAATACATGACAACATATATTATATATTATTTATATCTATATCTATATCTTATTTATCTATATTATATCTATTAAGGAAGTGTGTGACATGTGGCACCTAAAGGATTTTTATATCTATATCTATATCTTATTTATCTATATTATATCTATTAAGGAAGTGTGTGACATGTGGCACCTAAAGGATTTTTTTAATTTTTGGGCTTTTCATCACGTGGCATCTAAGGATTTGAAATTTGAATTTAAAGATATAAAGGGTGTGACACATGGCACCCAAAGGGTGTGACACTCTACCTTTGCTTCTTCCTGTACTAGGTTGTCCATCTTAACGGGTGACAGCTAAACTCCCCTTCACCCTTTACCCCCATTACCCTCAACATCATGTGGTCGTAGTTCTTCCCAAGTCCATCGGCTCATGAGTTGCTGCCATGTGTATTGTCACTTTTACAGATATCTAGAGTTGGCTCACCACGTTAATGAGGCCTTGGTCTTCATAGTTGTTGCCTACAGGCTAACCATTGACCACCCCATCATGACCACCCCATCATGACCACTACCAAATTCTAAACCTCACAGGTGTGCCTCTTGAGCCCATTCAAACATGTCCTTACTTGACTTGATTCCACATCTGGCCTTTGGTAGTACGACTACTACTACATCAACATGCTCTAGGTGGGTGAGCAAAGAAAGTAGCTCAATGGTGCCCACATAGAGTTCTTCCATTAGGAATTTTTTGGACCCAAAAAGGGCCTCCTAAGGATTCTTAATTTTAAGGGATTAGAGCTTAAAAAGCTGGGCTTAAGGGGGGAGACAAAGGCTATGATGACCCCTATTTTTTGCCTTGCCACATCAGCCATACCTCCTAGTTTCATTTTTTAAAGGGAATATTCTCATACTCTCTCTCTTACTTTTTAACTTTTCTCATACTCTCTCTCTTACTTTTTTGACTTTTAAAGGGAATATTCTCATACTTTCTCTCTTACTTTTTGAATTTTTTTATCTTCACTCTCTACAAATTGAATCTTTCTTGTCAGTTTGAAATCTCCTTTCTCATTAACTCCCACCATATCTCCCTTTCACATCAACAAAACATTCTCGTATTTAGGTGGGCTCCAAAAAGTTTAAAAAAAATATTTTTATTTTTTTTACATTTTGAGGTGGAAAAAACACCACCCAACCAATATGTATGATGAAAATAAATTTTTCCCTCCAAAAAGCTTGTAATTCAAGGGTCGCGTCAAAAGCCTGTCAGGAGCCAGTACATCCATAACTAACTATCAGGTCCCCACAACCCCATAAACATAACTAACTATTAGGAACCACTACATCCATGAGATCCTGAAATTGTGGGGACCCTAAAAATTATTATTTTTTAATTTTTCTCTCTAATGTAATTTATTGATGAAAAACTCCATGTTAGTATATTTGTATATCAAAAATATCATTTTCTACTTAGAAAAATGGATTTGTGTTAAACCTACAGCAACAGCAAAATTTTAACAGTCTCTCTCACTCACTCCCTCCCTCTCTCTCTCTCTCTCTCTCTCTCTCTCTCCCCCTATGAGAATCTCTCTCTCTCTCTCCCTATGAGGATCTCTCTGCTTTAGCTTCTTCCTTTGCTTAGCTATGGAGCCTTTGCAAGCTGTGTGTGTAGCCCCTTGCGAAGCTAGAAAACGGAAGGTTGATTTACACATTTGTATTCCTGAAGAGTATGGCAGCTCTAAAAAAACCCATCCTACTGATGCACAATCTGTCCAAGCTCGTAGGATAGCTAAGTAGAAAAATGTAGATCTTTGGGTTGATGGGCATCTCTATCCAGTTGACCCTCCATTAAGAGCAAACCCTCCTTTCTGCAATTTATCATCTTTGCAATTTGTTGGTGAAGGAGAGCTTGGCTTGTTAGGATACTCCACAAGATTGACTACAAGTGGAGCTTGGCAAACCCATATTCTCCATGTGGAGTACCCAAGGGATGGAGAAATCACATTATAAAGCAAGAGGGGTTTATTTCAAAATACAAGACATGGAGGTGGAGCTTCTGCAGGAGGAACACATACAAACTATCTACAAGAGATGTTCAATTGGTTTTATCACACAACCTTTGGAAGGGTATTGGTTAGGGAGCGCATGCAACTAGCTCGGTGCATTCGAGGCGAGCGAGACACGATCTAGAGATCTTAGATGTTACCCTTTTTTTTGAAGCAACTCTTTTGTTTAAACCCCCCTTTGTAACAAGCCTATCTGGCTTTTCATTTGTAACCTTCTTATTGGATATCACTGCTCCACCCTCATGTAACTACGCAGGCACCGGCTAACTCTACTTTGTGAACCCCCCCCCCTATATGAGGAGAAGGCATTTATGAGTAGCACGGGTCGCCTGGTAGGTCCCGATTTAAACACCGAATGGTGGCCGATTGTGGCCAGATAGCATGAGACGATTCTGGAGAAGGTTGGTACACTGCCAACCAGGCTACACTTCTCCCCTAGCCACTCAGGATCATTTCTGATGCATTTATAATGAAGTTGAGCACACTAATTGTGAGAAACAGTAGTTTATAAGATAAAAACACCTTTAATGATGTGTAAAAATATAGTGTTTATCATCCAATGCATCAAAATTGCTCTTGGAGGACTGGGGAAGCTATGCCAGAACAGTGCGAATTTAGGCTCTGCTCCCCCAGCCACTCAGGATCATTTCTGATGCATTTATAATGAAGTTGAGTACACTAATTGTGAGAAATAGTAGTTTATAAGGAAGTTGAGCACACTAATTATGAGAAATAGTAGTTTATAAGATAAAAACAGCTTTAATCATATGTAAAAATATAGTGTTATCATCCAATGCATCAGAATTTCTCCTGGAGGACTGGGGATACTATGCCAGAACAGTGCGAATTTAGCCTCTGTAGCGGTGGGGTGTAGGCTCAAAATTCGCACTGTTCTGGCACTGCTCCCCCTGCAACTCAGGATCATTTTTGATGCATTTATAATGAAGTTGAGCACACTAATTGTGAGAAATAGTAGTTTATAAGATAAAAACACCTTTAATCATGTGTAAAAATATAGTGTTTATCATCCAATGCATCAGAATTGCTCTTGGAGGACTGGGGAAGCTATGTCAGAACAGTGCGAGTTTAGCCTCTGCAGCGACGGTGCAGGCTTAAAATTCACACTGTTTTGGCACTGCTCCCCCAGCCACTTAGGATCATTTCTAATGCATTAATGAAGCTGAGCACACTAATTGTGAGAAATAGTAGTTTATAAGATAAAAACACCTTTAATGATGTGTAAAAATATAGTGTTTATCATCCAATGCATGAGATTTGCTCCTGGAGGACTGGGAAGCTATGCCAGAACAGTGCGAATTTAGGCTCTACAGCGGCAGTGCAGGCACAAAATTTGCACTGTTCTGGCACTGCTTTCCCAGCCACTCAGGATCATTTCTGATGCATTTATAATGAAGTTGAGAAAAAATATGAGAAATAATAGTTTATAAGATAAAAATAGCTTTAACCATGTGTAAAATTATATTGTTTGTCATCCAATGCATCAAAATTACTCCTGGAGGACTGGGGAAGCTATGCCAGAATAGTGCGAATTTAGGCTCTGTAGCGGCGGTGCAGGTTCAAAATTCGCATTGTTCTGGCACTGCTCCCCCAACCACTCAGGATCATTTCTGATGCATTTATAATAAAGTTGAGTACACTAATTGTGAGAAACAATAGTTTATAAGATAAAAACAGCTTTAATCATGTGTAAAATTACATTGTTTGTCATCCAATGTATCAGAATTGCTCCTGGAGGACTGGGGAAGCTATGCCAGAACAGTGCGAATTTAAGCTATGCAGTGGCGGTGCAGGCTCAAAATTCACATTGTTCTAGCAATGCTCCCCCAGCCACTCAAGATCATTTTTGATGCATTTATAATGAAGTTGAGTACATTAATTATAAAAACAGTAATTTATAAAATAAAAATACCTTTAATCATGTATAAAAATATATTATTTATCATCTAATGCATCAGAATTGCTCCTGGAGGGTTAGGGAAGCTATGCCAGAACAGTGCGAATTTGGGCTCTACAGCAGCAATGCAGGCTCAAAATTCGCACTATTCTGGCACTGCTCCCCAGCCACTCAGAATCATTTTTTATGCATTTATAATCAAGTTGAGTACATTGATTATGAGAAATAATAATTTACAAGATAAAAATTCCTTTAATCATGTATAAAAATACATTATTTGTCATCCAATGCATCAGAATTGCTCCTGAAGGGTTGGGAAAGCTGTTCCAAAACAGTGCAAATTTGGGCTCTACAACAACGGTGTAGGCTCAAAATTCACACTGTTCTCGCACTACTCCCCCAAGCTCCCAGGATCATTTCTGATGCATTCACAAAAACATTGATGGTACAAACTAAAAAAAATAATGATATACTTGATAATAATAAGTTTGCAAAAATTGTATTGTATTCATAATAAGAAGTGATACATCATCTTTACAAAAGCTTTCTTAAAAAATTGAGCTTCCTTCTCTTGTTATTGGGCAAAGTGTGCTCAAGGAGTGATTGGGCTATTTCTTGAGGATCCTCTATGCCTATGCTTTTGGCTATACCTATACGAGAGCAAGAAGCTTACCCCTAAATCCAGAACCAAAAACATCGAAGGCAAGGGATTTTTTAATCAGAACTATACATTTGGTGCTCTGTGCCATAGAGGCTACACAAAGCACCTTAGAGAGGGCTTTCAAAAAGAAGAGAGTGAAGGCAGATTGGGGGGTGTAGTCCCTTTGGATAATGGCGATGCCATCCACAGGAAGTTGACCAAGATAGTGCGCCAACGCAGCATCATGTCCATGGACCTTGGCCTGGTCTCTGCTGCTGCCACCGCCTCTCCCAGCAAATGCGTCAATTTCAACCACCCTCTGCAATCAAAGAAAAAATAAAAATATTTTCCTATACATAATTATAAATTTTTCTAAGTTGTAAAAGGTCGATTATTACCTCTTGCTCAATGTCTTCACGAGGGCGAGCGACTTTTCAAAGTCAACTTCACGAGAGAACTAACAAAGAGCTCGCTCTTGCCCACCCCACAGGGTGGTGGAGAGGAACGGAACTCACAGAAGTTGTCAAAGTGGGTAGCCATGTGAATGCAAAGAGATAGTGTGAGCTCATGCTTGGTTTCTATTGCGTGAAAATGAGAAAGAAGGCACCTTTGGCTACTTATAGTTAAAATTTAAAGTTTGGCCTTTTCACACTAGACACCTAGACAAAAAAATTACAGTTTGTAAAAATACTAAGATTTTAATTAAATAAAGATTGGTTAAAAAAGAGCCTGCTACAAAATTACAAGCATGTCATCTAATCTAAAATTGTTATAATTTCTTCATTTTTTGCCCCTCTTGTGACATTTACTTCATGTTGATCGAGTCCATTCCCTTGTTGACTTGAAAGCTTGTCATTGCCTTCACCTCGATCCTGAAACTCTTGCCCCTCACGTGCATCAAAACAGAGGCTATTTTCCCATATACTCAGTTCATCTTCAAGCTCTTCCACATGCCTACTATGTGTTGGTAAGGCTATGCTGGTTGTCCCCTCCTTACGCTTTCCCAATCTGTAAAAATATAGAAAGTGACACAATAACCAGAAAGTGTAAGGGTTAACTCTACACATGTAGTGGAATCAGATATACCTTTCTTCTCATCAACTTGAAACTTGACTCTTCCACATTGTCAAAGCCCATGATACTAAAGTGTTGA
The DNA here is from genome assembly GCF_041138505.1 of Cibotium barometz. Taxonomy (NCBI): domain Eukaryota; kingdom Viridiplantae; phylum Streptophyta; class Polypodiopsida; order Cyatheales; family Cibotiaceae; genus Cibotium; species Cibotium barometz. The sequence goes on from NC_141046.1 coordinate 33,646,407, forward strand.
CACAGGTCTGCTAGGCTCCAATGCTTGCTTGCTGCCACTCTCTCATGGAATTGAACATGTGTACAAAAACATGTAAAGGACAAAACCAATTTAGCCCTACTGACCTAGATGCCTTTGAAAACTTGAGTGATGTCTTGATATCACTTACCATCTTAAACTTTAAGCATAAGATGGTCCAAGCATCAGGTTTGGGCCATTCGGGATTGTTAAGAGGGGGATTGGGGATCTCTTCTAGCTTGCCAAATAAACCTGGTTTTTTATCTACAAAATATGAGTGAGAAAAGAAAAAGATATTGTTCAGTACAAGATCACTTGGGCTTTGAGATACAAACATTGCCTCTCCAATGGATGCATGCATAGAAAACTCCAGTGAGGCTTTGGAGTGGTTGTTCCTCAACATAATTAGAGGGGAAAATATCTGCAAAGAGACATAAGAAAATGGAGAATTATAAGAAAATTCAAAACAAAAAATCCAATATTAGCATGTTGTTAAGGCTGTGTTTATGTTACACTAACAATTTGAAGGAAACCTTGGTCATTGCCCTTGAATGTATAGGTCTCCAAGGGTATACACATGTTACACTATGGCAACTAGTCCTTCCTTCTTAGTATGCTTGAAGCCTTGTAGTCGCCCCTTCTAATGATGTAGCATATTCGGACGCACTTGATGTGGTCCCTTAGAGCTTGGCTGCATGTAGACCTAAGCCCTAACCCTGAATCTTGTTGGAGCCCAAACTCCATTCTCATCTCTTGTGTTATGCAGCACAAGCTCTTCCACCTTCTCCCTAGGTCTTCTCACATTACTGGAAGAGGCCATGGTGGTAAGAAAAGAGAAGAAGGGAAAAGAAAAGCTTGTTTTACAACAAAAGAGTGGAGAGAAGAGAAAGTTCAGGGTTTTCAGTGCAGCAATGGAAAGCTTAAAAGAGGGTTAGAGTTTGAGAATAGGCTTCCTGAACCTAGAGTAGACTAAAGAGGGATAGAGTTTCTGCAGCAATGGAGAGGGAGGGAGCTTGAGAGAGAGAGAGAGAGAGAGAGAGAGGGAGATTGAGAGGGAGGGAGCTTGAGAAGGAGGGAGATCTTGAGAGGGATGGAGTTTCTGCAACAATGGAGAGCTTAGAAAAGGAAGAAAGAGGGAGAGGGAGCTTGAGACTTAAGGAGCTTGACAAGGAGGGAGAGTTTGAGAGGTATGGGGTTTCTGCAGCAATGGAGAGCTTAGAAGAGGAAGAAAGAGGTTCAAAATGAGCTTTCCAAACCTAGAGTATGTTGGGGGGAAGTTTGAGAGGGAAAACACACTTTTGGAAAAAAATTGAAAATTTTTAATTTTTAGGGTTTTTCATCTACGCGATTCTAGGTGGGGGGACCTCTAAGTTTGGGCCCAAGAGGTAGGGGGACAAGAGTAGTAATTAGGCCCCATTAGAAAACCAAAGCATAGGCCCCCTAGGGTCAAAGAAGTAAAAAATGTGTACCCATCCCTCTTCCTATTGGTCCATTCCTAATCAAAAGTTAATCCAAGAGGTCCTCTTTGGGTCCAAAAAATTCCTAATGAGAGGAGTTGTGAATCTTCTTGGCATGAAGATGCGGGATTAGTTACTAGATATGTAATCACAATTAGTTAGTCTAATCAAAGGTTGAGTTGTAAATTGGTTTTGTTGTGGCAGGTGAGCAACAAGATGGATCCGATGTAGTTGGTAAAGATGTGCAAGATATTGAACCCACATAACAAGCTAGGTAGGCTAATAGTGATTGTGTAGAGGAGAGCTAAAAAGTTGTGGTTGAAGCTACCACACCTGATAAGAGCTATGAGGCAAGCAAGCTTGATTGTGACATGGATTAGCGACCCCATACTTGGGAACATGATCAAGGTCCCATCGAGCTACAAGATGAGATTTTTTGATGCAATCCTGGTGAGCACACCTTTCATGTTTACCTCCCTTTGTTAATTTGATTGCAGGTTGGACGTTGATGAGACGGGACATCGCTAGACATTCTTACTTACGTGACAGAGTGTTATGCTGGATGTTTGTGCCAACAAAATGTTTGCCAGATGTTGGTTCTCACACAAAGTTTTTGATGATGCTGGGAATTTTTTTGATGACAAGGGAAGGTGAAGGCATTCTTTGACATTCACGATGAGGAAGAGGGTAGCCATGCAGGGGATGTCCACCTCTGGAGACGACGGGTCAAAACATGATGAAAGCATCGGGGGTTGAAAGCCATCATCATGGATAACCTTGTGTCTTGCTACCACTGGATGACCTTGTGTCCTGCTACCGCACCCACTACAATTCTTGCTTTCAATGCCTCCCAATCACTCAAGCTTGCCTTCATCACGTTGGCAAGATCTACCACAACCTAAAATCATAGCCTCTAAGTAGCACGAATAGCACTATGCTACGCCTTAGGCTAAGTCTAATGTGCCACATACTCCCCCACCTCTCTACGTTAAATTATCAATTCAATTCTTTGATGCCCATCTCATCAAAACAATTCCATATCTATCATAATACTATCTACTACACATAAATAAGGTCACATTGCCACATGGCAAAAGAAATGAGAGGGAAGAGGGCCACTCACCAGTGTGGGGAGGGTAAATTGAGGGGCCGCGTAGCATGCGGGTCACCTACTCGTATCTATATATCCTTTTTCGGCTTACTCTTTCCCGCCAAGTGTAACATTTTTTTGCGCCCTCCAGACCTAGCCCCCGCTGTGGTTAATGCAAGGAATGGGCCGCCTCTCTTGCAGGTCCCAGGTTGTAGGTTGCAGCTCGCAGAGCGGCCGCCTCGACCTCCGAATATGATGAATGCAAACACACCAGCTCCTTCGTTTTGTCGTCGTCGTGTTTGCAAACGTGCCAGCTCCTTGGTGGTGAGCCTCTCTGTTTGTCCTCTCTCTCTGTCTTTGCGTTTCTTGCAACCTATTGGCAGGCTAGCCCTTTGTGTGTCCTACAGGCTATTGGGCAAGATGTGCTCCAATGGATGTGCTCCTTCTTGTGCTTTTTTACTGTGTTGGTTCGTGCTCCCGATCAGCTCGATGTGCTCTAGTGGGCGTGCTCCTTCTTGTGCTTTTTTACTGTAGGCCATCCCCATACCGTGCTTCTGGTTGTGCTTAGCGATGGGAAAGGAGGGAGAGAGAGTGAGAGAGAGGAGGGGGTAGCATGCACGAGAGAGAGAGAGAGAGAGAGAGAGAGAGAGAGAGAGAGAGAGAGAGAGAGAGAGAGAGAGAGAGAGGGGTTGCATGCTAGCCGTCCTTAGCAATGGGAAAGGAGGGAGAGAGAGTGAGAGAGAGGGGAGGTAGCATGCATGGTTCCAGAGAGAGAGGGGGGAGCTGCATGTTGGTCGTGCTTAGCATGTTAGCGATGGGAAAGGAGGCAGAGAGAGTGAGAGAGAGGGGGGGTAGCATACAGCGGGGCAGGCGAGAGAGAGAGAGAGAGAGAGAGAGGGGGGGGGGGTACATGCATGGTTCCAGAGAAAGCTAGAGGGGGGGTTGCATGTTGGCCATGCTTAGCGATGGGAAAGAAGGGAGAGAGAGAGAAACAGAGGGGGTGGTAGCATGCAGCAGGCGAGAGAGAGAGAGAGAGAGAGAGAGAGAGAGAGAGAGAGAGAGAGAGAGAGAGAGAGAGAGAGTGGGGTGGTAGGATGCATTGTTCCCGATAGAGGGGGGTTTCTTGGCAGCGGCCGTTTGGCTACACGTAAACGCCATGGGAAAGGAGGGGGAGAGAGAGAGAGAGAGAGTTTCATATTAATCCTTTTTTTGTACAGAGTGAGAGAGGGGGGGTAGCATGCAGCGGGTGGTGAGAGTGTGGGGTAGAATGCATTGTTCCCGAGAGAGGGGGGTTACAGGCGGCCGTTTGGCTGCACGTAAATGCCATGGGAAAGGAGGGGGGGAGAGAGAGAGTTTCATTTTTTTATTTTTTATTTTTACACAAAATGAGAGGGGGGGTAGCATGCAACGGGCAAGAGAGAGAGAGAGAGAGAGAGAGAGAGAGAGAGAGAGAGAGAGAGAGAGGTAGAATGCATTGTTCCATGGGAAAGGGGGGGAGAGAGAGATAGATAGATAGATAGATAGAGAGAGAGAGAGAGAGAGAGAGAGAGTTTCATATTAATCCTTTTTTTTTAGTCTCAACTTTTTGTGTGTTTTGGCAGGTTGTTTGCAAGCAAAAGGCGGGTAGGTTGCAGGTTCTCAGAAGTAAGTCGTCCAGTTGACCCTCTCTATTCACAGTGTCTGTCTTTCTGTCGTCTCGGGGACTGCATGTTCGTCTTTCTATCTATGTCTGCGTGGCCCTGTGAATGGCTAGTGTGAGGTGTGTGAGAGAGAAAGAGAGTGCAATTTTTTTAAGTGTGTTGGTTAAGAGTTTTTTGAGAATGTTAGAAGTTTATTATAATGTTTTACTAATTTGAAATAGCGTGTGGGTGTGTGTGTGTGTGTGTGTGAGAGAGAGAGAGAGAGAGAGAGAGAGAGAGAGAGTGTGGTTGTGTTTGTGTGGGTGGGTGTGTGAATTTTTTTTAAGTGTTGAGTTTTTTTAAATGTTTTATTAATACACATACACTTTGAAATAGTGTGTGTGTGTGTGAATGATTTAGTTGTGAATGGTTAGTGAATAGTTAGCGTGTGTATGTGTGTGTTGGTTGAGAGTTTTTAAAATAGCGTGTGTGTGTGCGTGTGCATGTGCGTGTGCGTGTGTGTGTGAGAGAGAGAGAGAGAGAGAGAGAGAGAGAGTGTGTGTGTGTGTGTGTGTGTGGGTGTGTGTGTGTGAGAGAGAGAGAGTGTGTGTGGGTGGGTGTGTGTGAGATTTTTTTTTGAAATGAGTTTTTTTAAATGTTTTATCGATACACATACACACTTTGAAATAGCGCGCCCGTGCACTTCGTTCAATGAGAGAAATGTTGTTGTCAAGTCCACCTGCAGATTTGAGAATGGTCATCTCACTGAAGCATGATTAATCTCAAGGCAATACTTGGTCCCTATAGGAAGTGAGGTAGCAACTCTCATGTCAGGTCAAGGAGATAATTTTCATGTGGGGCATAGAGACATTCAAATAATGTCATGCACAGGTGCTATAAAAAAAAATCTAACTTGCATCACTCATATATGCCTCTGTTATATGTTCTTCTATTTCCTCGAGGAGAGGATGGTTGGCATGTTGAATTCCACTCAATGGTAGGAATAGAGAAGGCTCAAATGAGGAGACAAAGACCGTAACTCAACGACAATATTATGCATGTAGACTACAGATAAGGGAAGATACAAATGCATACCTTCTACGTGGTGGTCGTCTTTTACAACATATAGTAGTATGGAAGAATCTAGATTAGTATGGATACGCAATAACCAGAAAGCATTGCATGCTGAAGTATACCGAGATCTTGCAGATATGGTAAATTTAAGCAATGGGGTCAATAGAGTCTCTGCAGGCATTACTGGATGCAGTGTAGTACTGCCTTCTACATATATTGGGGGACCTAGATATATGCATCAAGGCTATTGTTAGGAAGATGGGTTAACCTGACCTATTATCACCTTTACTTGCAATCCTAAGTGGGATGAAATAACCAATGCTTTATTATCGGGTGTCAGGTTGCCCAAGATCGCCTCGACTTGACTACACGGATCTTTATGAGAAGCATAAGGACATGATGCACTTATTGGTTAAAAAATCAATCTTTGGAAGGGTATCGGGATTTGTTTCTATTATTGAATTTCAAAAAAGAGGCTTGCCACATGCACATATATTATTGATATTGAAAAGTGGATGTAAACCAATTAAGATCCCTCACTATGATATGTTGGTATGTGCTGAACTTCCTGACAAGGTGATGTTTCCTGTGAGTTGCACAGCTGTTATGGCTCACTCTAACCCTCCTTGAAGCACATCCAAAAAGAGATTACTTGGTGAACCGCAACTGTCGTGAGGATCTTTCCAATGGCCGAGCTCGTAACCCTTGAGGTCTCCAAGCTCTACAACTCTTTGAGAAGCACTTCCACGGCGTCTCCCGCGATGAGCGTTGTCACACCGTCGCGTTGCACTACGAGGCCTCGTCCCTTGTCTCACCTCACTTCACTCACACACACTCACTAGCATGCAGTAGAGGGAGAGAGATTAGCAAGAGGATTAGCAAGAGCAAGACTCAATTGCTTTATATCTTGAATGTATGACCCTTTTGTGTATCTACCATGACTCCTTGATGTAAGATAATGGCAGTAGCTCTTGTTAATCCTAGAATTGGATTAACAATAGCATAATTAGTCATTGTAATGTCTATGGACTATGTGGTGAACTAAATATACACTCTCCTTGCATGGTTAACAGGAGTTGCAAACATCGGTATTCTCGGAATTTTTACGAGACTACTTGTTTGTATGGTCTCGAGCAACGAGAGCTTTGGGCTCTTTGGAATTTACAATCTAAGATTGCGGATCAACTTCATGTACGTGTAATGTTTGCGGACTATGAAAAGCTTGATAAGTTAGATTTTCGGTGCATAGGCACTAGACAATATAGAATTTTTTGATTTCTTCTTTTTTGTAAAAATTATATCTTCAATGCTAATGTTTTTATCATGCATATATTTTGCCAGATGGAGGCGAGGATTATAGGCTACCAAGGAAAAAGAATCCAGTTGTCCGAAGATTGTTTTAAAGCCGTGTTCGGATGTGTTAAGATTGTCATCATTTTATTGGATTGTAATGCTAGATGTATATTTATATGCCAAGTTTGGTGCTTTAGGAGCTTCTATATGGATTTATATGGCAAGTATGATTTGTTTATATATAAGGTTGGCAAGTTGAGGACCATGAACAATATCTATGGATATTATGGGTGTGTGCGCATACACAGGCCTGTACACATATTTACATGTGTGTATGTTACATGCACACATGCATTCATAGGCGCACACACACATACACATATCTTCCAGTTGTAGCATGTATGGTTTCAACGGATTACACGTACATGTACATTCATACGTACATACATACATACATCTTTATATGTGTTTGTGTGTAACTCGATGTGCCTAGCTTCTATTTTCGCTAGGCCCTATTCGAAAGAAGAAAAGAAGGACGAGTTTACACATATTTCTTTTGCCTTTAACTATTGCTTTCTTGAAAAAGCTATCTTTTTTAATGGTGTGTCTAGCTCCTACCCTACACTTCTAGCAATCTCCTCGTTAAAAAACCCAGCAGTAATCGGTGAGTTTCCTCTGTAGCTCAGCCTTTGTGAATCATCGCCATCCACGATCCCTCCTCGGCTTTCGCACAGTTTGTGTCTTACAATAATAACACCGCTGCTTCCACCGTCCCTTTTTTGCATGCCACCTGCCTCTGCATCCCGACGAGGCCAACCCTCAATCCATGTCCCCAACCTCCCTCGTGATGGCCATCCTTTGTCGACATCTCGATCCCTTCATCTCCATCTCCAGTGCCAACCTACCCACTGGCTCGCTTTCCATGCTGGGAGTCCACTGTCCCGACCGCTCGGGATAGATTTCAAGCTCCCGAGGTTGTCTTCCAACAGCGAGGGATTTCCGACTGTGCCACCTTGGCATTCCCACCAGTTAATTGGCATTTCCACGTTGGCATTTCATTAACGGCCCCACATCAATAGAGAATTTAATTATAAGAATTTTGGGGCTTGCGATTGGCCCCTGCAAGGCCGTTTACGACTAGCCCCCACTTTGCAATAGCTTTTGCACGTTGCACTGAATTAGATACAACATCAATAATGTTGAAATTCTTCTTGAAGCCTGTCTCTTTTAGCATGTCATGATACCAATAATATGAGTGGCAAGGGCCAAGCAACTTCTGTAAAATCTAGTCAACTCGACGACCATGTATTGTTTTGTGGCCAATTAAGAATCGAGTTTTAAGAACTCCATGATATGACTCAATGCTCCCATTTGTCTCTTAGTTAGAATGAGGTAAATTCCTACTTACTCGAATGTCCCTACAAAAAGAACACAAACACAGTGGTACGTGAATATTTAATGTGGAACATTTCATTAGAACAACTTGGATATAAAGCAGGATATATTACCTATAGAATTCATCCACTACTCTTTGAAGTATTTGATGAATAATGCTTGGTCCTTGTGTGTTTCCAGAAATGTCTCCAGAGATCCCATGGCCTCCTTCTCACTACTTGCTTGTGTGCCACATGTTTTGCTTTGCATGTTCATGATTACTCCCAATGATCTAAACATTTCAGCTCGAGTGGAAACATTTGACACTTTCTTGATCAGGTTTTTCAACCATGATCGACATGCCAAAGACATAGGTAGACTAGTGTCCCAAACACCTCCCTGCATCAAATATGTCATATGAAGAGCAAGTTGCATTACTCAAAACGTGTGTAATCACATGTTAAAGAAACATGTTGCAATAGTGAAAAAACATATGTCCAAACTCACTTTAATAGCTTGGATTTCCACTTATGCATCATCCACCATAAAAGCATTAGGTTGCCAAGACTTATTGGCATCAAAAATCGGGTTTCTCAAAGTAGTTAACCAAATTTTGATATCAACCATGTAGTAAGATGACGTGATGGCCCACACAACTAGAACACCATTTCGATGAGCATCGAATACCAACACGGTATATAAATGGAACTACAACAAACACCAATTTGTTAATAGTAATACCAAATTTGAAGTATTATGAAATGTATTATTGGAATCCCAATGATGAGTACACACCTTGTACTTATTTGTTTTCGAAAGTAGCGTCAATGGCCAATAAACCATCATGACCATGGGTCTTCATCATGTGCAGTTGCCAACTAGTTTGGACTCCCAAAACAAATGGTTGTCCCTTGGATTCATCAAACAATTGATAGAAAAAATCTTGACTCTTATTTGCCAATAGCCAGTTGTGTACACTACGTGCATCCGATCTTGACCAATTTGGAGTGTGATATGTTCCAACTTGCTTGCAACATTAAGGAGGATGTCTCCCAGTGTAAGGAAAGTATCCCGAGTTGCCCGAAGGTTCCCTTTATTTGCACTACTTTGCACCAAATGTATATGACGTTGCAACACTTGTTGGGGGGTGAATCCTTTATGTAACATGTCACAAATCCATGATCGCATTGTTGCGGATAGCCATGGAGCAAAACACAGCCTTGTTGAGGCAGGTCCCGTGTATTGCGAGCCATGGCATACATTACCCTTTGAATCGACATGTTGGTATTGTATGTAATTCAAGCGACATACCCATGGCCATAAGTAGAATTGTGAAATAACAAAATGACATTGGCAGCCAACTGCATAGGATTGTGATTCCACTCTTCGCTTTCGGGCTCTCGTAGACAGTTCGTCATCACGAGCATCCACAGGACCGAAGACACACCGATATCTAATAGAAACACACATGATGTAGTTGCTATAAAAAAACGAAGTTGGATTTTGTACTTTTAAAACAAAGAAAGTCAACTGCATAGTTATGCATTAATTTGAAACTTACCCGACAAGAAACTATCTTTGATCGAAAATTTTAATGAGCCTGCCTCATTGCTTTTCTTCCAATGTATTAGAAATTTGTGGGGGCATCTGATCTGATAGACTCGCCGTGCTTGAAATCGGCCATGTGATCCCAAGGAATGTATGCTATTTGCTAGATGTCAAACTTTGATTGAGGATTCAGAGAGGTTTGCCATACAAGATTTGTTGCATCAAACGGACCAGGTGGATGTGTTTGAACATTGAGCGTGTGAGCACGTATGAGGTCGGAGGTTGACTCTTCAAAAGCGAAACTAGACTCATAGCAAGGTAAGGTGGTTCGGATTCACTACACCCCACACAAGGGAAGCTACTACACCACCCTGTAGCAACCACAAAATTCCTCTCTCTCTCTCTCTCTCTCTCTCTCTCTCTCTCTCTTTTAAGCATCAAGAAATTAAACGCATGTCTTTTTTGGCTAGGGAGAGAGTGTAACTTCATATTTTGATCTATATGGAGACTATCTTGAAACTAGGTATATAAATATTTATGTGTGTGTTCAAGGCCATAGTCATTAATATTCAAGATTATATAATATGAGTTTTAAAAAAACACACATGCATGCTAGTAAAGGGGGCCACCCTTAATGCACATATTATTGTGGTGGTAGCCGAATGATTGCCTAATTACATCTACCTGAGAGAGAGAGAGAGAGAGAGAGAGAGAGAGAGCGTCACGACTCACAATGACTCTCAGCGACGATTGACGCCTCTCAGCTCAGCGTTGAATCCGAAGAGCGGTAAAGGTTGCCAGCGGTCGCAATTAACGGGTGGGGCCTGCGTGGAAATGCGAATTAACCGGTGGGAATGCCAACGTGGCACAGTTGGAAAATTGGAAATCCCTTGCTCCTAGAAGACAAGCTCGAGCCTCGGGAGCTTGAAATCTATTATCCCGAGCCGTCCCGACACTACCTTCCATGCCTACAAGCTAGTGGCCTGTTGTCTCCTACATCTAGTCGGGTGCCTCCGTGCCTACAAGCTAGTGGTGGGCTCATTATCTCCTAGCTGGTCGACTCGGAGGGAGTCGTCCCTATTGCGGATGCCAACTTTCCCGCCCCTTAGGCATGTACTAGTGGACTGTGGCAACGATAGTCACGGGGTGGTCTCGGCTCTGTCCCCAATGCTCCTTTGTCCATTTTGATGCACAATAATGGAGTTGTTTTTTTTCAAAAAAGGGCTGTTGAATTATGAAAAGAGAGGGGCAATTTACAAAGGCCACGTGTTCTTGATGACGCGTGGACATGCATGATTCGAAAAAGGAAAATTACTACTATTCAGGGGGATCCGAAGAAGGCCAGCCACTTGGCTCACACCAAGCACGTGGCGGCATGTGCGCCGCGTGGGAGGGGCGCTGGGGATTGGCTGGTCTTCGTCCTTGTGCAAGCTCGACGAACGGCCTTGCATGTTGGATTCATCCGTCTTCTCGAGCAGTTGAGCCTTCCTTCCTTCTCTGCTTACCGCCGGCACCTTCTCTCGCTCAGGCCGCCTGTTGGTGCTTGAATGGGAACTGCAACCTACTGAATGGCCCTTCCTCCTTTGTCACTTCCGGCTCGGTCTGATCTGGCTCGGTCGTCGCCTCTCCAATCTGTGGGAGGGAGGCGTTGAACCTTGTTCCGATTTGCAGGATCCCCTGAAAGCCCGCCTTCTGAGCTACGTCTTTTCTTTCTTGCTCTTGAATCTAGGTGGTGGGCTCTCCTGAAGGCTGGAGGCGGAATACCCCTGGGAGTCTTGTGTATTCCAATCCCTTTGTGCCCGATTGGTATCGATTCTTTGAAGGGAATCCTTGTGGGACACCTGGATTTTCCTCTTGAATCACAGTAGGCCTTCCTCTCTTGATTCTGGATATTGTGTTTCGTTCTGACCCTTTCCTTTTTTGCAGGTACAGAGGGGGTGCTGAGGCTGGCACCGGTCCCTTGATGAATTGGGGTTCTGTTTTCGATGACTCTGGCACTTCGGTATCATGAGATTGTGAACATGCCTGCTTTGCCGATGTGTGTTAGCCTCTCCATGAATCCTGGTGGACAGGACACCGGTGACTCCTGAATGTCGACAGGTCACTTTGCCTTAGCTGCCTTTGACTTCTCTTGGTTGATTTCTGACTGCATGTCTGGTGTTGCTCTCTTCTCCTGTGAGGGGAGGGTTAGGGTATTTTACTGCATCCTTCTGATAGCTTCTATTAATGCTCTGTCTTTTGAGAGGATTAAAAGGATCTTGTCTCTGGTTTTTTCAAGTTGATTCTTTGTGTAATCTGATTTCCTCTTTTGTAATTTAATCATCAGCCTATTCTCTAGCTTGAAAAGGGCTTGTGTTTGGTTGTTCCAGAATCTAATGCATGTTGTGATTAAGCATTCTGCTAGGGGAGGACCCTTAATTTCAGGATTATCAAAAGTGGCAGCTAGCCTCTGCAGCCATGCATGCCAAATGTACTCGCACCTTATTGCATTCCAAAGAGGAGTAGAGCATCCTATATTTTCCCCAAGAATTGTGTTCTTCCAGGTTATTTCTTTCCCCCAGCTTAGGATAACTGACTGTAGCTCTTTGTAGGATTCTGAGATGTGCTTGCAGTGAATGAAAATGTGTAGATCATCCTCGGGGAGGCCACATCTGGAACATTGGTCTGTGGCAATGTTGAACTTGGCTGCCTTACACTGGGTCCAGATGGCTCTGTAGGCAATCAGCCATGCAAGACAAGATTTCTTAGGTTCTATGTGTTGACTCCACAACTCCATGAGGCATCTGTACCATCTTTTCCTGTCCCAGGCTATATTGCATCTGCGGTTCAGAATAACCTGGATGGGGGGGACTTTTCAAGAGAGGGAATGGGAAGGATAGGCTTATTTTTTATCCAACGAAGGGCCAGGAAGTTGAACTTGGGGGGACTGCTGATTCTCCAGATTTCCTGGATATTCCATTGGAATGTTCTGCTTTGTATTAGATCTAGTAGAGCAGAGCTGGTAGGAAAATATGACTGCAGAACCCCAGAATAATGGAGTTGTTAAACTCATACGCTCAAAATGCATTTATTAGTATTAATCGTGTTTTAAGAAGAGGTGACAATCATGACTTTTTTGTACCACCACCATTTTTATGTTTGTAACATCTAAAGCTCTAGGCCTCCTAAGTAAACACTTTTTTTTACATTTGTATTATCTAAAGCTGTAGGTCTCCTTACGAAACACACTACCATGAACCTTTTTCTAAGCCACATCCTTTGCCTAAGGTATCGTCCATCTTTGGTTAAGCTTAGCAAGGTGGGGGAGCTAGCTATCATGATGTTGCTTGCCACAACAGAAGAGCCTAGAGCCTATAATGCTAGCCACAAACTGCTAACACTACAACACATCAAGAGCATAGCAGTGTTTTGGAAGGGGGAATATCAGGGCTTTTAACGTTGTTGAGCGCAACGACTGAGCAAAATTTTTTGTTACTAAAAATGTTGCTCAGTAGTGTTTTTGATGCACTATTTAAAAAAAAGGCAGCTTAATAGCTATAGCTTGGAAAAAGTAATTCCTCGTCTTTTTCGCCACCAATTTTATTATTTAAATGTCCTAACCTTGATACCTGGGGGTTTTTTTACATGTTTTCTTCTCCTTTAGCTTAAGCAAGGTATATCTTCTTATCGTATTGAAGCTTAACCCTAACCCTAGCTTTTATTTAGGAAACTCTAATAAAGAGCTTTGATGGAGAGCTTTCCATCAAAGCTCTCTATTAGGGTTTCTATGTAGAAGCTAGGGTTAAGGATAAGCTTTAATGTGATGAAAAAAGAAAGATTCAATAAGTTTTTTATGTTATGCAATAGAAAGCTTTCATTAAGCTTTCTATTATGATTAGGATTTTGTATATGCTTTTTATTAGGGTTAGAATTAGGATTACTAATACTTTATTTTCTTTATTTGGTTTAGTTTTATAGATTATCTACACATATAAGCCTCATAAGGTAAGAGATCTCTTTCTTTTATGTTTTCTCTCTTATGCTTTTACATGTTGTAAGTTTAGGGTTTTTAAGATTCTCTCCTCTCTACATAGCCATTTGAGAGCTATGCTTCTCTCAAGAGGTGGTCATATGCCTTAGTCTCATGCATGAGGCTAGTGCATAAAGCTTATGCATTAGCCATACCCATAAGCCTCATACACAAGACTAGTGTATAAGCCTCATGCATGAGGCTTATGCATTAGCCATGTGCATAAACCAAGGCATGAGACTTATACATAAGATGTATGCATGAGACTCATACATAGCCACATGCATGAGACTTGTGTATAAGCTTATGTATTATGCATGACGCTAATGTATAAAGCCTCATGTATAAGCTTATGTATTATGCATGAGGTTAATGCATAATGAGGCTAATGTATAAAGCTTATATGTATTAGCCATATGAATAAGCCTCATGCAAGAGGTTGGTGCTGCATTAGCCGCATGCATGAGGCTTATACATTAGTCATATACATAAGCCTCATGTATGTGGCGGCTTATGCATAAGCCTCATGCATATGATTTCTACATGAGGCTTACGCATAAGCCACATGTATAAAGCAAATGCATGAGGCTAATGCATTAGTCATATGTATAAGCCTCATGCATGAAGCTCATACATTAGCGTCATGCATACATCTTATACTTGAACCGTATACATTAGTATCTCATGCATGAGTCTTGTGTAAAAATCTTATGTATGAGGTTTTTGCATATAGTATATACATAAATTTTATGCATAAACCGAGACCTATGCATAAAGCCTCATGCATAAGCCGTATGCATAAAGCTTATACATAGTATGCACGAGACTTATGCATAGTATGCATATGTATAGCCTCGTGGAGGCTATGTATAGTATGCATAAGCCTTATGTGTAGTATGCATGATACCTATGCATAATATGCATGAGCCTTATGCATAAGGCTTGTGAGGCTTAAGCATTAGCATTATGCATGAGGCTTGTGCATTATGCTTTTGCATTAGCTTTATGCATAAGACTCATGCAATGCATTAGCCATATGCATAAGCCTCATGCAAAAAGCTTATTCATAAGCCATATGCATTAGCCTCTCATACATAAGCCTTATGCAAAAATCTTATATATGAGGCTTCTATATAGAGCATATATATAAGGTTTATGCATAAACTAGCACCTAAGCATAAAGCCTCATACATAAATTGTATACACATAAAGTATATATCTAAGGTTTATGCATGAGGCTTAAACTAACACTTAGGTATAAAGCTTCATGCATAAGCTATATACATATAAAGTTTATACATAGTATGCACAAGGCTTATGCATAGTATGCATAGCCTTGTGGAGGATATGAATACTATGCATAAGCATGAGACCTATGCATAATATGCATGAGACTTGAGGCTTGTGCATTAACCTTATGCATAAGACTTGTGCATTAGCCTTATGCATAAGGCTTATGCATGAGGCCTTATCCATTAGCCTCATGCATAAGCTATATGCATAAAGGCTATGCATTAGCCTCATACATAAGCTGTATGTATAAGCTATATACATGAGGCATGAGACTAATGCATAAAGTCTCATTCATAAGCCTTATATATAAAGCTTATCATGAGGCTATACATTGACTATATGCTTAAACCTCATGCTTAGATAGCACACGGGAGCTCTCAATGCATGCTAGGTTCTACCGATGCATGCCGGTAGCTCTTGCAGCTCCTGACATGCTTAGATAGCTACTTAGTATGCATTGAGAGCTCCCAACATGCTTAGGTAGCTACCTAATACATGTTGCATGCTACCTAAGCATGTCAATAGCTATAGGCACGTACATTAGTAGCTCTTGAGATCTTCCAATACATGCTGGTAACTACCGGCATGTAGCTATCGACATGCATCAAGAGCTAGCTACCAGCATGTATTGAGAGATGTCGAAGAATGCCAATAGCTCTACCAGCATGTGGTAGCATGTGCCAGGAGCTCTGAATGTATGCCAGTATCTCCTGATGCATGTTGGTGTTATATCGACATGCTCAGATAGTCTACGGCATGCATTGGGTAGTTACCTAATCGTGCTAAGAGCTCTCAATGCATGCCATGTAGCTATCAAGTATATGGCATGCATTGGTTAGCTACCTAATTGTGCTAAGAGCTCTACAATGCATGCCATGTAACTATCTAAGTATACCAATACCTATCAAAGCTATTGGTATGCACCGATAGCTTCCAATGCATACCGGTAGCTATCTAAGTATGTTTGTAAATACTACTAGCATGTATTACTACTACCAACATGCTTTGGTAGTTCTCGGCATGTACTTAAGTATGGCGATATGCGTCGGGAGCTCCCAATGTATGTTGGTAGCTATGGGCATGTGTAGGTAGCTTTCACTGCCAATATGCATCAAGAGCTCCCAATGCATGTCGACAGCCACCACAAGCATGCATAGGTAGATTTCAATGCATGATGCCGATAGCTTTTATGCATAAGACTTATACATTAGTCATTTAGGAGTTCTCTCTTTTTCTAAAATATTGCATTATCATGTGTTTATCTATAAAGAATAATCATGCATAAGGGATAATACATAAATCCTTATGCATAAATCTATATGTATAAGGTCTAATGCATAAACCTTATGTGTATGGCCCCAATAGCATTATCCAACTCTTAGTTTCCACCATGATTTCTTTGAAAGAAAAAATGTTGGGGAAGATTGTGGAGTGTGATGATTCCTTAATTTGCCCCATGTTTTTTTATACATATGCATATGGATTTATGTGGCACATATTTAGTTTAGTGGTGCCATTTACGGTTATTAAGTCAGAAAAAGATCCACCACTCATGGGATGAGTTTTTCATGTTCACAAGATTATCTTCAGAGTTTCATTCGAATGTAGATATGTTTCTAGTAACCCAATCATGAACCATTTTGGTTTCTCTCTTAAAGGGATGAGTTTTTCATGTTCACAAGATTATCTTAAGAGTTTCATTCGAATGTAGATATGTTTCTAGTAACCCAATCATGAACCATTTTGGTTTCTCTCTTAAAGGGTCTACCAAGGATGCAATCACATTAGAATTGGGTTGCTAAGACAAGTTCATTACCAAATAAAAGAGTGGCAAAAACTTTGGCAAAAGGTCTTGAGTCATTGTGGCCCCATCAACAAGCTTAACTACTTGACTAGTGGTGTCAAGTGGAGGTTGCCTCCACTTCTCCTCCTAGAACTACTTGGTAATGATGCTAACTCTAGTATCTCCATCTAGGATGGTTGTGACCTGACTGTCGTATTTTACAGGAAGGAAAAAATTCATGTCATCACTCTCTAAGTAGTGGCCTAATTTATTCACCAACACTTTTGGAAAAGCTTGTTGAACTATCTCTTCCCTAGCGCGGGTATGTCATCTCATTAGACTCAAGAATCTTGAGGTGGTTGTTCTTCCATACCCACCCTTAATCTTCCATTCATCCAATCCTTTAGGTCCTTCCATAGGTTCGGGCTTCCTTGCAGTACAAAGAGCCACACTTGAGAGGAGAGGAAGGTGGTGAGTCTTGCTCTGTCTCAAGTAGGGGTATGTCCATTATTACTCACATAGCTACCAGGGCCGATAATGGTATATAGAATATGTATGTCCCTTTCAAATGCAGAATTCTTTGGAGTACACTCACTAGGGCGGCACACCTTTCTTCCATTGTCTAGCAAGTCACTTGCATACTGTTTTATTATAGGCATTGCTTTTTTTTTATAAACATCTTGCATCTCATGGCACATATAAACACATACACCCATGAAATCACTTAAGGACAACCCTCCACATACACCTCTGGATGGGGGAACCATGTTGGGCACAAGCCTGGCTCATGGTTGGTTCGACCCATTGCTTGTAAACCCTCAACTTGTAGGTCCCTCTCCAAGTGTTTCCATGCATACAACCTCAGCCTTCTTTGACTTCAATTCTACACACCCAACCTTGTCCTGGAAGACTTATTCGCCCCTTATGAGGTTAAGGCATAATTTCACCCTAATCTTAAGCATTACCCTCCTGTGAGATTGGGGCATAATATCATGTCGAGCCAAGAATAATAGGACCACCATCTACCCATCACCCCCTATGAGATCAAGGCATAATTTCACCCTAATCTTAAGTATCCCCCTATGAGATCAAGACATAATATCATGTCAATCCAAGAATACTAGGACCACCATCTACCCATGCTAAAATATTCCATGGTGATCTTGGCACTGATTCTATCGATCACAAGAGGGAGTGGACGCTTTTACCGAAAACAACCTAAATTTAAAGGACCCACGCATTGACAAGCTACCACCCAAATCTTCTCACCCACATGCCTTGCATCCGATTGTGGATCAGTCCCAAACCATATCACTTAAACTCACCCACCCACTTTAGGGTGTACCATGCCACACCACCTTTCCATCCTAGTAGTAGCAACTTCATCAGATGACGGGTGAAAGCGATCACCATTAGGAAGGGAGTTTATTAACCACTCCTCCATAGGTCAATATGATTTCTCCCACCCAATCTACCATAAGGTGCTTTACCATCTTAACCACTCGAATAGGAACTTATCTTTTTTAAGATGTCAATGGAACATATAAAGTGGACCTACCTTGAGTTTACTATCAAATAGGAAAATTCTATCGATTTTATGTACATATACTTGCTTAAGACTAGTAATAGAGACCAAACCATTTTTAAGTTTGGCTGGCCTAGTGTGTTAACTAGTCACTTGTATATATAAGTCATTTTTGGCACTAAGCAATGGCTCCCTTGCAATCCCTTGTAACACTTGGGAAGTTCTCCTTTTCTCTACTTACTTGACACTTGTATATATAAGTTTGAGCAGCTTGGGGTGAAAACTAGTCACTTGTATATATAATTCATTTTTGCACTAAGCAATGGATCCCTTGCAATCCCTTGCAATAGAATACTTGTGAGTTATTTGCTTTGCTACTTGTGCTACTTGATTGTATGCTATTGGATCCATGCATGCTAGATGGATGCTTACATGAATAAGTGTGTTTGTAGGATTGCTTGTAGGGTTTCCTTCTTCTTCTTCCTCTACCTTTTGTGAGAGAGAATTAATGTGGGATTATCTCTATTTGCCTCCATCTAGGCAAAGAGAGCTCTCACTTCATCCCATTGCAAGAAGCATTTTGGTGTGACAACTGAGTGAGGATGCAACATATGAGCTAGTGCACCCACATTAGGAAATTATAATTGTGGCCCTAAGGCAAGGCCCAGCAACACATGCTTTGGAAAAGCTAAGGTAATATCTTGAATTGAATAACATAATTGAACACCAAATTCGTAGATTATGTGGTTGAGCAGTTGGCTAGACACATGGATTAAATGAGGCTAGGCTCGATCTTCCACGGTGATTGTGTTGAAATTTGAGCATAATGATGAGCTATGGTGGATCAAACACTAGAATCAATATCATTAACAAAGTGATTAGCAAATGATTAAGATATAATTAGTGAATAATTAGCAAATAGATTAATGTAGGCATGGATACTCAAAAACCAGCAAATTCTCATTAGGGCTATGCCTCAATTTATAGAGTTTACATCAAGCATCAAATCCCATTGATTTCTCCATGATTCACTCCCAGAATATCTCCACCTTTTGCCTGATTCTCTCCACCTCTTCTCTTTTCCCTGAAGATCTCCCAGAATAACTCCACACTCCTAAATTCTCTCATGCTACCCTTTATTCTCTCCCAATAGATTCTTCTCACCTTTTCACAGGTTCTTTCACAATTACATCTTCTCTTTTACGGCCTCTATCCAAGAGCTTGTTCCCACACACACCCTATTCACTTGTATTTTCAACACCTCCCCTCAAGTGAATAATCCTAGCACACCTGGACCCTATACCAAGTTTCCCTCTTACTTGATAGTCCGCGACCAGTGCCTCAAGTCCCTAAACTCCATAGTCCTTGACACTCTCTCTCTCTATGTGTCCAAGGCTACTATAAGTGCCCGTGACCTTGACTAAAGTGCTCACACATACATCTACCACGTGGCCTACATCATCGGTGGCTCAGAGGTGGTTTTACTTTGTTGGGACAGGTTACATTGGGTTGTGGGGTCTCTCTCTCTCTCTCTCTCTCTCTCTCTCTCTCTCTCTCTCTCTCTCTCTCTCTCTCTCTCAGAAAAGATGATCCGACTCCACTTCCCTTGGAGCCTCCATGAAGTTTGCCGATGTCGTTCCTTCTTCACTGGGTTTGCTGTAGCAGTCTCATGCCATGTGTCCTGGCTTTCCACATTTGTGGCAAGTGAAGGTCCTCCCTCCTACTCTGCCTCTTCCTCGTCCTCGTCCTTGAGAGAATCCTCCTCGAGTGAAGAATGCTTTTTCCTCTCCTGCTGTTGAGTCGAGCCCTTTCTTCTCTTTGCCTCTGCTCTCTTGCTCTAGTAGAGCTGCTTCTATCTCGTGTATATTCAATTCAGGTACATTCTTTAGTGTTGCTACAATGTTTTCATAATCTCCTTTGTTCCCACACTCTTCAGAAGTACAGCTAATGCTTCATCATCTTCTACCTTTTTGCCAATAGCTGCTAGCTGTTGCTTAATGCTTTTATATTTGTTCAAGTGTGTGATTAAAGGTTCACTTTCCTTAATGTCCAATTTATAGAATTGCATTAACAGATTTATCTTTGAATTTTTTGCTTGTGTACCAAATAATTTATTGAGTTCATCCCATGCATCTTTTGCCCAGTATCCCTGTGATATGATGAATGATTTCATCATTTAAACTGAGTGCAATAAGTCCCAATGATTTTTCATTCCTACTCTTCCACTCATTTTCCCCTCTCTCTGGGCATTCATCTCTCCCTTCAACTAATCCCCACAGATTTTTCCTCATCAGCAAATACATGGTTTTTGTCTGCCATGTATAAAACTGTACCCCATTAAATTTGGCTATTTCCTGTGCTGAACTCATGGTGATGTGAAGGCGGTCTTACCTCTTGATCCAATTTCAAGATTCAAGGGCAGTGTCTACCCTTTTACAACTCAATCTGGTGTTTAATAGATGATTACAACAATTTTATCAGCATAAAATCACCAGAAATTACATTAAATTAAGGGTAACCAATTTGAACGGGATGGTTGGAGTATCAACCCAACTCCGATTTGCAATCTGAAGCTTTAGGGATCTATATCAAATACCTAATGGTTGAATTGAACCCTCAATTACACCAAAATATAGTGATTAGCACTGATTAATCAAAATTAATGCTCTGTTTTGTGTGTAGAAAACAGAGTATGCGGGGAGCCCAGATCTGGTGCCTTCCACTTCAAATGAGCTCAAATTCTTTCAAAGGCATCAATAGCAATGAGTCTAGTAGAGGATTAAGCCAAGAAACACAAGATTTGACCAAATATTGAAAGCTTAATCTCTGTTTTACCAGTCAACTGCAGATTTGATGAAGAGCTTGGATCTCACTGTAGACTTGATGAAACTCAATTCTGTCTCCACCAGCTTGTAGAGCATGCTTGATTACCCCTTAGGCTAAGAGGAATTAGAAGGATTCAATTTGAGCAAGGAGAAATCTTCAATTTGCTTGAGAAAAATGGCGCCATTCAATTTGCAAAAATCGACAGTTCTACACTGAATTGGCCCACGTGCTTTGAGGTGTCTGTAGCCCTATGAGTCTACTATGAGTACCTAAAAGGGCTTAGCCTAATGTTATGTGTGCAAGGAGAATGGAGTCCTCCACTGGTTGGGGGTGAAGGGGGAAGTGAAAAACTCACTAAAAATTTGATTTTTTGCTAATTATCTACTAATCCTAATTAATTAACTAATGGGCTCATAAACCTAATTGATTCTAGGCATGGCTCTGATACCATGTTGAAATTTGAGCATAATGATGAGCTGTGGTGGATCAAACACTAGAATCAACATCATTAACAAAGTGATTAGCAAATGATTAAGACGTAATTAGTGAATAATTAGCAAATAGATTAATGTAGGCATGGATACTCAAAAACTAGCAAATTCTCATTAGGGCTATGCCTCAATTTATAGAGTTTACATCAAGCATCAAATCCCATTGATTTCTCCATGATTCACTCCCAGAATATCTCCACCTTTTGCCTGATTCTCTCCACCTCTTCTCTTTTCCCTGCATATCTCCCAGAATAACTCCACACTCCTAAATTCTCTCATGCTACCCTTTATTCTCTCCCAGTAGATTCTTCTCACCTTTTCACAGGTTCTTTCACAATTACATCTTCTCTTTTACAGCCTCTATCCAAGAGCTTGTTCCCACACACACCCTATTCACTTGTATTTTCAACAAATTGTTGGTATAAATTGGATAAAACTAGGCCCTTTCTTCCATGGATTAGGCATGTATGTGTTTTAAAATACTTAAGAGAAATTATATATGGAAAAGAAAACCTAAAATTCTAAGGATGACATCACACATGACCCTAGAAAAGAAAAATTATATATGGAAAAGAAAACTTAAAATTCTAAGGATGAAATCACACATATATGTGTGGTGAAAGACTTAAGAGAAATTATATATGGAAAAGAAAACCTAAAATTCCAAGGATGAAATCACACATGACCCTAGAAAACCAAATATGTATGGAGAAGCTTTAAAAGAAGTAATGAAGGAATTTCAATCTTGAGGGGCCACAATTAAGGGGATCCTAGAGCTTGAAGTGTTGGGCTAGAGTTGGAGGAATCACGTATATTACTCGACAGTGAGGGGGCTTTTTCAGTTGTTGGTGAGCCTCAGGGAGCCACTAGGATAGCCTTTTACTGAGCCAATGTAGGGAGGCCCCAAGTGACACACTCTACCACCGTAGTACTCTACCCTAGTAGCATAGGTGTTTTGAGGGGTAGTGGTCTCACATTTGGTATGAGAGCCAAGTTTAGTAATCATGAGAGAAAATCTAGTGGGTATTTTACATTGTCAGATGGTAAAAAGGACTACTATAACAGACCATCCTTAAATTCTCAAAAGAAGTATGATGGATTAAGAACCATGCCTAAAATCTAGGATTAATGAATGATAGTCCAAATCAATTTAGCATAACTGACAAAGATTAAAGAATGAACCTAGAGAGTGGAAAATGATATTTGGATCTTAGATCTCCATTTTTCATAAGAGGATTAGAAGAAATATTGTTAATGCTCTTAAGGTATGGCTATTAGAGAGTATTAGAGCTTAGAGAAATAATTATAACCTTTAAAAGGCACCTTATGTTTTTTTGGGGGATTAGAAACATATAAAAGAAAAGTCTAAATCATAAAGCTTACAAATATGAATTTTTAAGAGATTAGAAGAAGCCTTAATAATTTTTACTAAGGCATGAATAATTAGCTTAAGGTTATAACCTTGATGAATTTGAATCTTCGATACCTAATAATTGAATGGTTAAAAGGGTTATGTTTCAAGAACTACATAACTCAGTGAAGCCTTATAGGACCCTTAAGAAAAGATAGATGAAATAAAAGAGATGTTGAGGTAGATCTAAGATTCTAATTTTACTAAAGGGATAAATTAGTGTTAACAAAGCACTAATAAAGAAAATGATAACTAAAATGCATATGGGATAGAATAATAATTAAAATGCAATGATTCTTAGAGATCCTCCCTCAAAAAGGACTCGTGGGAGTATTCAAATTCCATAGGAATGTGGTGAGAAATGCCTTTAAGGTAGGTACGGTCTTAGAAGAATAGGATTCATTCCCTTGAACAAAGAGGATCTAAGACTTAGAAAGTAAAAGATTCTAGAGTAGAGGCCCTAGTCCAAGTCGAGGAATTATTAAATGTTAGAATGGATTTACATCAAATAACTTGAAGAGGGAAACTCATCAGATAATATGAACCTTGATCACAAGACGTGTCATGTTCAAAAATTCTCAAATTGATGTACTCAAATTACAATGATGTCAGATCTATTTAAAGTCTTGTTTGATGCATTTACTTGGAAAGCATTTGTAATAAATTGGCCCGAAACACTGTGGCCTTGTTTTCAATTATATAAAGTTTAAATGTATTGTGGCAATGGTAATAAAGGATCTTTATCATGATGATTGTGATCCTTTATTGCCATTGTGGCAATGACGATAAAGGATCTTTATCACACTGATTGTGAAAATTTTGGAGGTGCCACATAGGTTTGTATGCCATTATGTTGCCATCCTAGTGGTGCTTTACATGAAGGTAATTACGCCCATGGCCTTGAACCCCTTGGTCAAACATGAAGCTCCCATCATGCTTGGGTGAGATGTGGAAGTAGCCTCTAAGTGGATGAGATTGGCTATGTTCATTCAAAGCGACCTCTTAGTGAATGGAATTCGGACGAACGCCATGCAATGCAACTCAAATTATTGGATGGAATTGGTGAAGGCTTAGCCATTCAGCAATTTTAAGGTGTCATGATGTGGAATTGGTGAAGACTTAACCATTCATTAGTAGCTTCAAGGTGTCATTATACTCTCAGATCTTGTGATCCCAGACATGATTAGGAGGGGAATAACAAATGTGCTCTTTGAGATTTTTCCTCCTCGATGATTTGCTCAATTGCTTAAAGGATCCAAAGAGGTCCATTTCCATTAAGTAGTATATATCTTGTTTTGCATGTGATGACTTTCATATATATATACATATATACATATATATATATATATATATATATATATATATATATATATATGTATATATGTATATGTATATATATATATATGTATATATGTATATATTCATATATATGTATATATGTATATATATATATATATATATATATATATATGAATATATACATATATACATATATACATATATACATATATACATATATATATATATATATACATATATATACATATATATATATACATATATACATATATATATATGATGTTTTGTTTCGAATTAATTTGTGATGATGAGGTGTGTGTGCATTCTTGACTTTTTTAAGAAACATGTGTGAATGAAAATAGAAGTGATGGGTGGGTACATAATTAAACACTAGATCTATAGATTGAGTGGCCATGCATAATTGGCTAGACCCATGGTGATTAGATGGAGCTAGGCTTAGCCTATGGATTTGGGCATGTATACATGTGTGGTAAAAGACTTAAGAGAAATCCCATGGAGACCAAAATAATAATAATGAATCTAAGCATGAAACCCCACATTACCCTAGAGAACCAAACATATATGGAGAATCTTTCCAAATGGAATGCCAAATGATGGTTACTAAATAAAAAAGTTAGAGTGATAGCGGCAACACCTAAACAGGGTAGGGAAGCTCTCTACAAGTGATTTTATGTTATTATATTTTTGTGAGATTTTTCTTTGTTGTTGTTTTATTTATGTTCATTTTTATTTTGGCAATCACAAGCAGGGTTTCAATGTTTTATTTTGAGGTTAGTGGAATTCAAAGGCTTGTTATAAATGGAGGAGAAGAGACGGGGCTCTGGATGAACATAAACATAATTATTAAAACGAGTTTCCTATTTGATACATTGAAGCAAAACTACAAGGTTGCTTGCTAGTTTTTTAGTGATACAAGATTATCATTGAATTTGAGGAGGACTTATTCTTGCCTTCTCTTTCCCATGTGTTTTTTCTATTTTATGGACAATAAAAGATCAATATATTTACAATGAAGTGTATCTCTTGATTTAGCTAATGGTTGAAGTCAAAACCATTAGGAGAGGCATGAAAGATTCAAGTTAGTAAGGCTAATGGGAAAATTTCTTCACCTTTTCGAGAGAGGTATGTGGATGCATTATGTGAAAAGGTTGTTTGTTGAGGGGGGCTTATCACTGGCAATATTTGTTGTCGATGGTGTTAAATGAATTATTTTTGGGTTTTCACCTTTCAAGGGATTCCTAGCCACACGGGTTCATACCACGGACCATGTTTTCACCCACCAAGACCCCCCACCAAACATGTGCTTAGATAAAATCTTCTTATCTTCACGCTTACGTTCTGCAGGTCCAGTGGAGGAAGCCCTTGTTCGTGTGCTGACCCCCACAGAGGATCTCTTCTTTGCTGAGCTATTTCCCACACTGATTTGTTGATGGTGAGGTTATGGTACATACAAAATTCACATAATTTTCCACCAATGGGTGAGTAAATTTTTATGTTTACTCACCCAAAATGTCGATGGTGAGGCCATGGTACATACAAAATTTGCATTATTTTCCACCAAAGGGTCACGAGTAAATTCTTATGTTTACTCATCAAGCACAGCCGACATCAATTGAAATGAAGAATGCAACTCATCAATGAACTCACACATTAATGTGGCTGGTTGTTGAAGGTTTAAGAGCTATTTGATGAGGATTTGATTTGTTCCTATTTAAGGGAGGTTCTTATGGCATTCTATCCTTTTTTTAGTTAGATAGTTCTTATGGCTCCTTGGTTGTTATTTTTATGGCTCCTTGGTTGTTAGATAGTTCTTATGGCTCCTTGGTTGTTATTTTTACCTCCCTAACAAGCAGTAGGTTCTTGTGTCTACCATCCTTTTGAAAGAGTAGCCTTGTGTCTACTATCCTTTTCTAGAGAGTAGGCTTGTGTTTGCTATCATTTTTGAGAGAGTAGGTTCTTGCATTTATTGAGAGAGTAGGTTCTTATGGCTCCTTGGTTGTTATTCTTACCTCCCTACTACAAGTAATAGGTTCTTGTGTCTACCATCCTTTTGAGAGAAAGGAATGCCTCATTATTTTTGGACTGAAACAATAGCAATTGTTGTCTATATTATGATTAAAATACCCACTATTTCGTTTTACGGCATGGTGCCGTCTCAATAGTAGTTTATTGTGGCAGAAAACTAGATTTGGCACACTTGAAAGTGTTTGGTTGCATTGCCTCTGTACATGCCAGATAAAGTGAGAAGAAAACTAGATCCCAAGGTAGAAAAATGTATCTTTATTGGATACTCCCTTGAGCAAAAGGTTATAGATGCTATAACCTTACTACTCAATGTGAGTTGAGAAAAGATATTTTTTATGAGATGAGTTACTAGTATACTCCAGTTCCATACTCCAATTCCATAGAGCCTGATATAAACAACAATGTGGTTGTAGAAAAAATGGAGAGTAGCAATCACATGTGCTTAGTGAGCCTGGAGGAGAGTCCTCTAGAGCAGTGGGTCTATTAATAGACCTTGGTCAAGAAGGTTTACGTAGAATGCCAAGAATTTTGACACATCATTTGGTGGTATTATAGATGCTAAAATTTTAAATTTTCACGTGTCACGAAAGGGAAAAGAGAAGGTGGATAAACCTTTCATAATACCTGATGTTTCAGCAGGTCATTCATTTGTTAATGGAGATAGTAACTCAAAATAGAGCCTTGATGAGGAGTTGGGGATCCTGGCTAATATTACACTAGGTGTACAAAGAGCCGAAGTAGTGTTGAGAACATCTGATAGTGATCCAAGTGTACGCATATCTACAAGGGTCAAATATCTAGTGGATGTTAGCCTTCTGTCTCCAAGAAGTTCAGGTATGAACTTAGCTAATCACGGGCACTTTTACCCTATGCTGGCAGGGGTGTTTTTCCCTGTGAGAACACACCCTCTTTGTGTTAGTAGCCATGTCAGCCCTAGTTCTAGCTAGACTTGTACTCCACTCACTCATTATCTCATTCAAGTATATTCCAGCTTCGCTATCGTCTCTGTTGTTCTCTAAGCTAGTGTGCATGATTTATCTATGAGTCTCTATAGAACATCTTCTTTCACATCCAACATTAGTATTAGAGCCTTGTTGTTCTGTTGTCGCTCCTACTAAACTTCATCTCATTAGCGCTGCCGCTTGTTCTGGGTAAGATCTTACTCTATACACTTTCAAATAGATCTAGGGTTTTGCCTTCTATTGTACATTAGTGTTATGTTTGTTAATCACCCCCACGCTAGCTCTTCACTCAGCTTTCAACATAGGTTTTGAGCTAGTACTACTCTTACTGCTATTCAGTCATTCAGCTTTCTTTTGAAATTGGACTTTTGCGTCCGTCAGCTTTGAACTGTTAGCCTCTCAGCATTCCTCTTGAGCATTTGACTTTTGCATCAGTTGATTTTACTTGGTCATATCATTTAACTGTGTCAATCAATAGTGCGTTATCTTTAGCTTAGCCCTTTGATATTCGCATTCAGTGTCTGACTTTCAGTCTTTAGCATTCAGCACTTTGCTCTCCACTTTCAGTATGTGGCTCTCGGTTTTCAGTATTCAGCACTTTGCTCTACATTCAAAAATCTGTTTTTCTATCTACAATTTCCATCTTCAATTGTCAACGCTTCGCATTCTAAATACAGCAGTTGGCCGAGTTTACTTTTCTATCTGGGTTTACTTTCAGTAGAGTCAGATTACATGTCTGTTGACTCCAAACTACTGACTCTATGCCATTTATCAGATCTACTGATGCCATGTTAGCTTCAAAACTACTAACTCCACCTCACCATCAAATGTACCGACTCCACATCACCTTCAAAACTGTTAATGCCACGTCAGCTTCTTTAGAAGAGTCAGATAACCCTAAGACCAAAGAGGAGACAATTGAGAAGAAGAAGAGATGCAATTACTTCCCAAAACTTGGTCATGTTTTAAAGGACTGTCAGAAATGGAAAGAGAGTAAGAAGAAGAAGAAGCAACAAGAATTTGATGCCACTACAAGTGACAATGCAAAGGAAGCGAATTTTGCTCATGATGGCTATGCAGCACTGATCGTAATATGCCGTGATTTGCGTGCCTCTTATCTGTCCTTGTTAGATCCTGACTAGTACTTTGATTCCAGTGCCACTAAGCACATTACTTCATGCAAGCAGCTATTTTCTACCTGAGAGATGCTCCATCAGGTGGAACAATTTTGTGTGCTAATAATGCATCCTATGCCATCAAAGGCATTGGCAATATGGAATTGACTTCATGCTCTGGGGATCCTTATACTCTTGTTGACACCTTATATGTACCCGGAATCCACAAGAATCTCATTTCTATCTCATCATGCCAAATATGGCTTGAAGATTCAGTTTTCTAATCATTGTTGTTCCATTCATGATAGAACTGATTTTGATGCACTTCTGTTATCTGGTACATTGTGCAATGGCCTATACGGGCTTGACATGTATGACAAAAGTATTGATCCTCATGCAGATGCCTTGACTATTTCCACGCCATAGATTCAACATGACAATGAGCTTTGGCATGCTCAGTTTGGTCACTTGAATTTTCCATCTCTTCTATGATCAACGTCAAGCAATGGTTCATGAGCTGTCATCTATGCACCTCCTCCACAAGCATGTGTGCGAGGGATGTATATTGGGAAAGATGCATCGTTAGTCCTTTTCGAAAGATGGCACTATTCATGCTACTTGCCCATTGCAGCTAGTGCACAATGATCTTTGTGGTCCTATGTGGGCTCCCTCTTTTGGTGAACATCTCTACTTCATGACTTTAATAATTGATGACTACACACGCTTCTACTGGGTGGTCCTATGTGGGCTCCCTCTTTTGGTGAACATCTCTACTTCATGACTTTAATAATTGATGACTACACACGCTTCTACTGGGTGTATGGTCTAAAGGTCAAGTCAAATGCCTTCTCAGCTTTCTGATCAATTTCTTCCTCTTGCTGAAATTGCTTGCAATCATAAGATGCTGACATGGCGTACTAATAGAGGTGGGGAAAACTTGTCAAATGAGTTTGTTGCTTTCATGTTGTGCCATGGCATTTCTCATCAGTGTACTACTCCTTATACACGATAGTAGAAGGGTGTAGCTTAAATGCCAGAATTGAACACTCATGGAAATGGCCCGATGTATGCTCAAAAGCAAGGATCTACCTTCTAGATTTTGTCTTGAAGCGGTCATGTGTGTCAATTATGTGTACTGAACCTTTGTCCAATTAAGGATTTGAAATCTATAACTTATAAAGCTTGGAATGGAAATTTTCTAGTCATTACTCATATGTGTGTATTCAAATGTCTGGCATATGTGTATGTATAAACACAGCACAGACATAAGCTTGAAGTAACAATGGCTTTGACAGGTATCTTTGTGGGGTATAGCAATGAAAGCAAAGGATATCGGCTATATGTTCTATCCAATCACAATCTAATTGTATCCAGAGATGTCTTCTTTGATGACTATACATCTCAACCATGCTTTCCTGTCAGAGCTGCATCCATCAATTGATGCTCCTGATGTATTTGATACATTGCTGCCATTGTTTGGTACTGGTGCTAACTCCTCTGAGCTTGCCTTAGCTCCAACTCACCCACCTGCTATATTGCAACCCATCAGCAAATTCAACAAGTCAACAATATCTCTATTGCTCTGGAGGATCAACAACCCTTTAATCTCCGGATGCCTTGGGTGATGCATTAATTGAAGAGGATGCAGCTATTCATGATTCTCACACCTCTGAGCTACTTCGCATGATAGCAAGCTACCTCAACCTTTGTCACCTCACGGACACGAGCTACCTCTAGACATGCATCTCATTTTGTAGACACAGTCCTTATCGCTACCACACTGAATGAGGAACCGCTTTCTCACCCAAATACCTTGGAGGATGACAATTGGGTTTAAGCCATGAGTTCGGAGTTGGACTCCATTGCCAAAAATGATACATGGAAGTTATGTAATCTACATGTCGGGGCAAGCATGCTATAGGCACCAAGTGGATTTTTAAGCTAAAACAGAAGCATGACAGTTCTATCGGTATAAGGCTCGATTAGTCACCAAGGGCTATGCCCATAGGGAAGGCATTGACTATGATGAGACTTTTGCACCTCCATCACTTATGATGACATTTGAAACTCTGGTTGCATTGG
Source organism: Cibotium barometz (assembly GCF_041138505.1). Lineage (NCBI taxonomy): Eukaryota > Viridiplantae > Streptophyta > Polypodiopsida > Cyatheales > Cibotiaceae > Cibotium > Cibotium barometz. Next base: position 33,676,701 of record NC_141046.1, read on the forward strand.
CTGTGCAGCATAAAGGATGGAAAGTGCAATAGTTGGATGTCAAAAGTGCATTTCTTAATGGTAATATGCAGGAAAAGGTTTATGTCACACAACCTCCTGGCTTTGTTCAGTAGGGTACAAAGCAACCTCCTTGCTTTTTTCTCCGCAGTATGCAGATTGCGCAAAGCAATATATGGCCTTAAACAAGATCCTCATGCTTGGTATTAGAAGATACATACATATTTTCTCTCTTGCTTGTTTCAGAATATCCCCACTGAAAGCGCTCATCTTCTTACCCTCAATATTTATGTGGATGATCTACTTGTAATAGGCCCTGGTGAGGGGCACATTACAGCTTTCATCGCTGACTTGCAGAATACATTTGACGTTTTTGACATGGGTCTCTGCATTATTATTTGGGTATCCAGTTTGTTCCGACTAAGGGGGGCATCATGTTTTCTCAAAGAAGATACATTCAACAGCTCTTGCAATGCTTTCAACTGATAGATTGCAAACTTGTTTCTACTCTTGTGGAACCCGATCTCCGTCTGTCAATTGAGGACTGTTCTAAGCCCTTTGATGTAGCAAGCTGTCGGATACCTTATATATGTGTGCAATACCCGTCTGGATATTCAGTATGCAATGTCACAATTGATCAAGTTTATGAATTGTCCTAACACACGGCATTGGCAAGTAGTGAAGCATGTCTTTCTCTACCTTCAAGACACTCAGCACTATGCATTGTTTTACAACAGTGCGTCTTCTTTATGCTTGTCTATCTACACTGACAATGATTGGGCAAGACGTTCTGATATACAAGAGTGTTAACCAGTGGATAGTGTTTCCTTCTTGGTAGCTCATGTATCTCATGGCTCAGGAAGAAGCAACCGACAATAGCCACATCCGGTTGTGAAGATGAATATAGGGTAGCATTCATAGCTATTGTGGGGTGTGTCTGGCTCTGCTATCTTTTGGCTAATCTTCGTAGTATCAGACAACAGTTTACTACCACCCTTTACACCGACAGTTATAACGCATTAGAAGTTGCATGGAGTCCAGTTTTCCATGCATGGACAAAGCACATTGAGGTGCATTATTATCACTATGTAAGGGAACGGCTCCATGTTGGAGAGATAGCCTTGACCTACGTGCCAACACAGGCCAATGTGGCAGATGGATTTACTAATCCCCTTTCCAAAGAGAAGTTTGAAGCTTTCAGACAAGCTATAAACTGATTGCCTCTACCAGGATAGTTTGCTACACCCTATATCAATTCACGCCATTCATCACTTCAAGGGGTTTGTTAGCCTTCTTCCTCTGAGAAGTTCATGTGTTAACTGAGCTAATTCATGGGAACTTTTTACCCTGTGCTTGGCAGGGATTTTTTTCTTGCAAGAAAACACCCTTAGTGCTAGTGGTACTAGAATTATACTCCACTCACTCATTATCTCATTCAAGTACATTCCAGCTATATCGCTATCATCTCTGTTGTTCTTTGAGAGCTGGTGTGCCTGTTTTGTTTGTGAGTCTATGTAGAGCATCTTCTTTCACATCCAATAATGGACAAGTTGAGATATAATGGGTGTACAACCCATTAAATATCTAGTGGACGTTGAGATATGATGGGTATATAACCCATCATTATGTTTATATAGTTAAAGAAATATAAGAGATAGAGACCACATGTTTTGAGGAGGCACTTAGACATAAGCATTGGGAAATTACCATGGATGACGAGATGGTTGCATTGGAGATGTGAAAATAAGACATGGGATTTGGTGCATTTGGATGCAAGTGAGACATGAGAGTTGGTGGCTTTAATGAGAAGTTTGGAATCCTGGCTAATATTACACGGTGTATAAAGAGACAAAGAAATTTTTAAGAACAAATGGCAGTGAGATCGAGGTGTATGGAGATCTACAAGGGTCAGATATCTAGTGAACATGTTGAGATATGATGGGTATACAACCCATCATTATGCTTATATCGTTAATGCAATATAAGAGATAGCGCACACACATTTTGAGGAGGCACTTGGACATAAGCATTGGGAAATTTCCATGGATGAAAAGATGGTTGCATTAGATACAAATAATCCATGGGAGTTGGTGCCTTTTCCTAAGGAGAAGAAGGTAATTAGATGCAAGTGGACCTACAAAGTAAAACAAAATTCAAATGGGTATGTAGATTGGTAGCCAAGGTATATGCACATGCCTATGGGATTGATTATGAGAAGGCTTTAAGTCCAGTTGCTAGGATGGCAAACTTGAGAGCAAGCATTGGCTTTAGCTAAGAAATAGTCTTGGATGTAAAGAATACATTTCTACATGTGATTTTACAAAGGAGGTCTACATGGTGTAGCCACCAAGATACGAGAACCATGCACACCCACGAGAGTTTATTTGTAGGTTATGTAAATCCTTGTATGGCTTGAAACAGACACCTAGAGCATGGTGAGACAAGATAGGAGAGTATCCTATCACACAATTAGATTTCATAAATTCTTTTATGGCTTAAAAGACACCTAGAGCATGCTCAGGCAAGATAGGAGAGTATCTTGTTACAATTGGATTTCCTATACGTACAACAAATTTCTCACTTTATGTGAAAAAAACCTGACATGGACATTGTTCATCTATATTGAGTACTTGATTGTTACAAGGTACAGTAAATGCTCCTTAAGAGAGAAAGTTTTAAATGAAGTAGGGAGTTTGCTTTACATGACTATCACCAAGCTAGATTTGAGCTATGTTGTTTTTGGGTTGGTGAGTCAGTTTATATAGACCCCAAGGAAGCCATTCATGAGATAAAGATACTCTTTAAGAGGATAATTTCTTTGTCAAGTATAAACATTAAGTATAGGGGTGATCTGCATGTGAGGTAGCTTGGTTATAAAAGCTACTAGTAGATATAGGTGAGCCCATGGATATGGTTATTGTAGTGCTATTAGTTGGAGTAGCAAGAATCAACCAACGGTTTCTTTGTCGATTTACAGAGGCCGAGTAGAAGGATGCTACTATGGAAACATGTTAGGTAGCTTAGTTGTAAAAGGCACTTGTAGATATGGGTAAGCCCATGGATAGGGATGTTGTCATTTATTATGTAACAGAGCGAGTAACCCAGTGTATCAGGCTAGCATGAAGCACATCGAGGTGCATTATCACTTTATGAAGGAGGAGGTTCCATGTGATGTGGATTTGTTGAATGTCAATATATAGAGAATCAGGCATATGACATCCTCACAAAGGCACTGGATACAGAGAAGCTTTGTGCAGGTTCAAGAGCTTACTTGGAGTATAAAGTATGGAGTTGAGATCGAGGGGGAGTGTTGAGATATCCATCTTAACTAGTGCGGATATGGGTGGACATCTCAACATAGCAGTTTCACACTCATGCCGCTAACATGGTTGGTGAGATTATGGATAATATTTCACCACTAGTTTATAGGCTGTGTGACATCCACTTTGGTGTACTACTACAGTTATGGCATAGTTATAGTACTAGCTTATGTAGTTAGTTTCACACCATGGAATCACCTCACATAGTTATAAATATATATTATATATATAGTATTATGTTAAATTATATTTAGACACATATACCTATATATACATATATGTATGTATCTACAACTTTAAAAAAAATTATATATCCACACACAAATACATACAATTTAACTAATTTGGATTAAATTTTAATGAGTAAAAATGTGTGGTGAGATGTGCTTTGTAATGCTCCTTGCATTATGAGCTTGAGGACTTGTAAGACTAGAACTTTGATTCTCCACCCAACCATATCCCAAGTGGACCCTAGACACATGGTTATATATGCCTAAGTGATGCATGACCTCCCAACTTCAGCCTCTTAACCTTTCATTGGCTAGGCATGGCCTTTTCACTATCCAATGCCTCCTCAACTACCCGTAGAAGGGGGTGCCTACTTCTATGGCCTTTGGGCTTTTCTTGTGCACCATCTACATCCCTTTTACTTTAACCTTAATGCCTATTAACCATTTCTTTAGGTATTTCCAATTTTAAATCCCCATGAACCTTATTTATATGCAAACCTTTTACATATAAATAATCTTTTCTAGTTTTATCTTAGAGTGTTTCCTGTCAGTCTCATAAAATTTCCTCCCCCTTAAAAGAAAATTTTTTATTCTCGAAAACAAACTCAGGAAACCTTTTCTTCAATGTAGCCACTCTTTTCCAAGTTGATCCTTCTTCTGATCTATCTTTCCATTTTACTAAACATTCTTTAAACACAGAATGCCTAGTTTTCTTTTCTCGATATTCAAGAATCTTTTCAAGCTCATGTGAAAGAATAGGTGGTTCTATGAAATCAACTATTGCTTCTTTTCCAATGATGTTGTCATTGTTTCCCATCTTGTGTTTCAGTCTACTAACATGAAACACAAGATGCACTCTGGATCCTTTTCAGGTAAAGCTACCTTGTAAGTTACACTTCCAATTTTTTTAAGTATTGTATAAAGACTAAAATACCTTGGACTTAACTTTGGAAATTTTCCACTTTTTAAAGTTTCTAACTTTTCAGAAACTTTTACATAGACTAAATCACCTTCCTCAAAATTAATTAGTCTTCTTTTACCTTTCTCATAACTAATAGAACGATCATGCGTTCTCTTAACATTGCTTCTTGCAACATTTGACATGTCTTGCATATGTCTTTGAGAAAGTCTTTTACACTGTAATTTTTCTTTTTGTAACCCAACAACTATGGGTGCTCCAGGTTGAAATCCATACATTAGCATGAATGGACTAAAATAGGTAGCAAAATGTTTAGCACTATTATAAGCAAATTCTAACAATGGAAGATACTCATCCCAATTGCTTTGCTTATGATTAGCATATGCTCGAAGCATATCTTCTAAGACTTGATTAACCCTTTATGTCTATCCATCACTTTTTGTGGATGTTCAGAGACGTCCTCATACTAAGTTTGGTGTCCAACTTTTTAAACACTTCTTTCCAAAAATGGCTTGTAAATTTTGTATCTCCGTCGCTTACTATATCTGTGTTAATCCATACAATCTGTATAGATGATGGATAAACATTCTAGCCAAGTTTGGTGTTTATAATTCTTTTTTAGTTGGTATAAATTGTACCAACTTGGTTAACCTATCCACTACTATCCACACTGAATCATACCCTCTACTTATTCAGGGTAGTCCTACTATGAAATCCATAAAAATACTTTCCCACTTACCCTCAGGTATTTGTAGTTATTATATTCCACCTACTTTTAGATGCTCAGCTTTATTGACTTGGCACTTAGGAAATTTATTTAACATCATTCTACACTTCCTTCTTTAGACCTGCCCAATAAAATTATATTTTAACAAGTGCATAGGGCTTAGAAATTCTTGGGTGCCCCACACTTAGATTGTCATGACATTCTAGTAAAATATTATCACGAATATTTTTTTCTTTGGGTACACAAATGCAATCTTTATATAACAAGTACCCATTATCGATGGAAATTTTTTTCCAACGATCTTTTTCACTTATTGACCTTTCTTTAAGTGATTCCTTTAAACCACTATCTTTTTTAAGTGACACTCTTTTATCACTAGCAGTTGCATTTTCTTTACTCTCTATTTGAGAGTTATCTTTTTTAATCAAGTAATTCTAAACTACTTGTTAGCTAGGGCCATCCACAGCAACTCACTTTCTAGATGAGTAAAACTCAACTCATTTATCATGGGTGGTCGACTTAGAGCATCTGCCACCACGACTTTAAATTTTCCTTTTCTATATCTGAATTGAAAATCAAACTCTTGTAGAAGTTCAGCCCATCTAATCTTTCTACCTTTTAACTCCTTTTGAGTGCTTAACCATTTAAGACTTTTATGGTTAAATAATACTTCAAAATTGGCACCATACAAATAATGACGCCACTTTCTAAGAGCATACATAATTGCAAACAATTCTTTCTCATAAGTTGAATAGTTACTTTGAACTTTGTCTAACTTTTACTTTCAAATGCTACTGGACTTTCCTTCTGCAATAATACTGCTCCTATAACAAAATTACTAACATCTGTTTCCAATACAAATGATTCATTTAGATCTACTATTTACAAAATAAGAGTAGCAGCTATTGCTACTTTTAATTTTTCAAAACTAGTTTGTTGATCATGTGTTCAATTAAATTGTTTTCCTTTTTCTTTAAGTTGGTTCGTCATTGGAACGACTATTTTAGCATAATTCCTTATAAACTTTCGATAAAACCTAGCAAGTCCTAAAAACGTTTGTAACTCATCTACATTAGATAGGGCCTTCCATCTCAATATAGCTTTAACTTTATCAAGATCCATACAAATCCCTTCCTCTTAGACACTATGTGTCCAAATATTGCTCTTCTTTTTTCAAGAAATCACATTTAGATTTTTTAGCGAATAATTTATTTTTCATCAATAATTGAAATACTTTTCTAAGGTGCTCAATATGTTCTTGTTCATTTTAACTAAAAACTAATATATTATCAATAAAAAAACCACCATAGACTTCTTTAAATAAGGATAAAGTATAGTGTTTATCATGGTCATAAAAGTAGCGAGAGCATTAGCTAGACCAAAAGGCCTAACTAAAAACTCATAATACCCAAAAGATGTCCTAAATGCTATTTTTGGCACATCTTCAATTATTCTTACTACTCATCTATCCTAGGAATAAGAAATTTATTTTTTTATTGTGATTGCATTCAATCCACCGATAATCTATGCACAAGCGCATAGATCCGTCTTTTTTCTTCACCAATAATATTGGTGAAACCCAGGGAGACTTACTTGGCCTACTAAAGCCTTGTTCTAAATATATAGCCAATTGCTTTTCAACTTCTTGTCTTTCAGTTAAATTGAATCTATAAGGTAGCTTCTTAATTGGCTTTGAATCCTCTAAAACTTCTATGGGATTATTTATCCCTCTATCCGGAGATAAACCTTTTGTTAATGTTTTCGAAAAAAACATCTTTAAATTATTCTAATAAATTATTCAAAGAAGAATTAACTACTTCACAAATACCTCAATCAAACTTTTCACAATGGTTTTTAAACCGAGGCATTGCATAACATAATAACATTTCTATTCCATTATCTTGATGAAGCTTTTGGAGCTTAATATTACATATCAAAGGAAAAGATGGTACATTGTGCTCTCCTTGCAATATAATAAATTTTTCTTTATGCTCAAATGTTAGTGTATTATGCAAATAGCTTATTGAAGCATTTTCCTCAATGAAAATAACCATTCTCTTCCAAGAATTACATTTGCGGTCGTTAGACGTATCACTTGTGAAAATTTAAAAGTGCTTCATACTTTTGAATCTTTATCCCAACTTGGTTTACCATAATATCCCACTCATCTTTATCATAGCCATTGACTAATGATACTATATACTTATGAGAACTTGGGACTTGAGGCAACTTAAGTTTCTTAACCAAGTTGTAATTTAAAAAGTTGTGTGGCCGTATCATCTATGAAAATTTTAACTTTTTTATCTTTAATATTTCCATGCACTCGAACCAAATCATGTGGTCCAAATGATGATTCCCACATAGATTTTACCACCATACTACAATGCTTTTCATCAGAATAACAAGCCTTGACCGATTTATATTTAGGAGAATCCTTAAGTATTGATACTTGAAACACTTGAATAATGTGCATTGATTATCCTTTAGGTTTATCATTACCATTCCCAGTAAGTTCTTCTCCTTGAGACTTAGGACAATGCTTTTTATCATGCCCCGGCTCAAGACAAGAGAAACAAAGTTTTTCTTTAATCGCTCTCTCAAAATCTTACTTTTTTAGAAACTTATTGGAATTGGATTTTTGCTTTTTTGAAGATTCATCTCTTTTGAAGAAAAAACCCTTTCTTTTTTTAAAGACAAAATTTTCTCCATGAGGCTTATATGAAAAATTCTTATCTTTTTCTTTATAATTCTTCACATATAATAGAGTTATGATATTTTGAGCTTTACAAAAAGAAATGCAAGAAAACAAGATAAAAGATATCTCGTTACCAATGATATCATCAAAATGTTTTGCAAATCTTATAGCCGCATCTAAGTTTTTTGGCTCTTTGGAGCGAGCTTTCTTCTTGTACTTCCTTTTTAGGTCTCTAATGAAGCTTCTTACTTTTTGAAAATTGTCTATTCCCTCAAGTTTTAAGAAAATTTCTCTATTGCAAGCTATAAATTGAGTGAGATTTAAATTCTTTTGTTCCACTTCTCCCAATTTCGATCTTCTTCATTTTCAAGAAGATATTCTTTTAAGAACAATTCCTAGATGAATCCCAAGAATCGGATACTTGCATAGCTTTTGCTAAACTCATCCCCACCACCACTTATAAGCTTTGCCTTGTAAGGATAGGCTAACTTCAATGGGACGGTTATGATCAGGCACATTTATTAAAAGATACAAATCTTACCATTTTTGTAAAAAAAATAGGGACCGCATCTTTATTTCTCTCCTTCTCTTCTCCACTAAAAGTGGATGCTTTTAAATCTTTAAATACCATACCCTGGTCTCTAGTTTTAGGACTCTCTTCAATTATGGTTTCATTCAATCCTTTTTCTAGAATTTGTTTTCTTCCCTCATCAATGTTATTTTTAGATATTTCTTTTACTCCCAATCCTTCCCCTCCCATCAAGGAGCTAAGAAGACCCATAATTTTCTCAAGTTTATTTTATATGCTAGAGATTTTTTCTTTCATTTTCTTCATTTCAATATCCTCATACTCATTAAGGTATAAATCTTGCATATCTATTTCATTTTGTTTTGCAATATTCTCTTCCATGTAGAAAGAGAACATTGGGTTTTCTCCCTTCTCACCATTTTCATCCTTCCCACCTTGAGAACCCATTTACTTTAACAATAAGCAAAATGAAAAATTTCTTACAAAGCAAAAAAGATGCAACACGACTATACATGGTTGGGTAATTATGAATTATCTCTTACGATATGAAGAACAATTCCGTTGATTCCTCCTTGTTAATATTTGCTTCAATGATTCTTCAAGGTTATCATGTACTCCACTTACTTCATGTAAGATCTCCAAAGTATGACCAATTTATTAGGCAAGAGGTAGGCTCAATCTATTAAGCAAGAGATATGTCCAATCTATTAAGCAATAGATATTTGTATGGAGAAGATTTGAGAAGTATAAAGATTAACTATAATAGAAATGAATAGAAAAGAGATTAAGGAGTAAAGATTAGAGTTTTTTTAAACATAAGTCTTCTTTAAAAAAAGCCACTTTTGTAGCTTTTTTAAGCTCAAAATCTCTACAAAAGTGGCTTTTTTAAAAGAGAAATAGAGGCATGTAGATGTTAACACTAGTCTTCTTTTTTTTTAAAGCCACTTTTATAGCTTTTTGAAGGTTTTTTAAACTCAAAATCTCTTAAATTATTGAGTTTCGAAAAAAAATCCTCTTAAGAAACTCTTCTCAATACATATACAAAGTTTTTTTTAAAATAGAGCCACAAAGAATGAATCAAAAATACTATTTTTCAATAGTCATAAACTAGATGGAACCTACCAAGTAGCGTTAAATGTTTGTATATCTTATTAAAACCCAATCAAATAATTTTTACACATGCTAAAAATCTTATTAAAAATATATCAACATGTACACAATGTATGTATTCACAAAAAATGATGATAGAATCAAAGCTAACAATATTATTTAGCCCTCCCTCTAATTAGAGCGTACTACTGAATATTGCAACCACTTTTGTAACTTTTTTCTATTTTTAATAAAGTCTTAGTTCTAAATTTTTACTTTTTTGGGTAAAACAAAATTCCTATATGATACACTTTGTTAGGGAAACTCATCTATGTACTACTTGCTAAGTTTTAATATGGCTACCTATTCCCACTTTTGCTAATCTAAATGAGGCCCTGAGCCACTTTTGTGGCTATAGCCACTTTAGTTACTCAATTACAAGACTAGTGTTAGGTTTTCATCGTGAAGCTCACCTTTTAATAGAAAGATCCTTGTATTTTCTCCTCACCTTTTAATAAGAAAAGTCCTATTTTTTCTCTCATTGAAATCATTAGATAAGAAGGAATATCTCTCCTTTCAAAAGTTGAGGTGACGTGAGATAAGATAAAAAAAGAAAATACTTAGAATTGAGAAAGGGACAACATGAATTGCTTCCCTTTCTCCCTTGGCTCTCCCTCTCCTCTCCTTTAGCCATGTGCAAGAGACAATAGCTTGTATGTAATAAGAGTATAGATTCTAGGTACACAAAATTACGTGTAGTTATCGCTCACCTATAGCATACAAGTAAACATGCAAGACTTTAACCACATCTTGTAAATAAATGTATGTGCATGTAAGCATGTAGTCTACAACTTATAGCTTACATACAATACAAAGTATCAATTTTAATCTCCATAGTTAGTAATACATCAAATAATCTAGTTAAACAAGCTTACCTTGACTATAGGATTCTCAATCCCTGTACAACCAAACCTTATGACCTATGGACAAGCCAAAAACCCAACTTAACACAATGGCCTAGCAAGACAAGCCAAAAAGGATGACAATGCAAAGAAAAACTATTTTGTTAAACCCAAGTACTCCATACATTAGATATTGTAGGCCTCTCTCTCTCTCTCTCTCTCTCTCTCTCTCTCTCTCTCTACCATCATTAAGAGAATTCAATCATGCTTCATGTTGTTTACAAATCTATCGTTCACATTCCATGTTCTTACTCCTAACTCACCTGTATTTAAATGACAATTTGACATATTCATTGTGTTCGGATCACAATGTTCATCTTGTTAGGATCAGGATGTTGGAAGATACATAAGAGTGCTCAAGTACAATGGGGAGATATTGGAGTATTCTAGAGTACTAAATGACCAAGGGAGAAATGTTACAAATACCAATATACATATTAATAAGATTGCCTCTTCTTTTTCCAAGGTTCAAACCTTATTTTGATAAGAAACAATTAAAGACTTCCTAAAAGAAGCTGTGTGTGTGTGTGTGTGTGTGTGTGTGTGAGAGAGAGAGAGAGAGAGAGAGAGAGAGATGGGAAGGGGAGGAGAGGGGAGGTACCCTTCTAAAATTTCTAATTGCTCCACTTTTAAGTTGACAAACCCAATATAACAAAAGTTCATTATTATATAAAGGCCAAAAAAAATTGCACATAGCTTAACCTCCAAATTACTTTAAGAACCCTAAAAAACTAGCTTTAAAAAAATAGCAACATATCGACTAAAATCATGTGCATACACAATTTTATGTTCTTGTTTTTCAACAAGAATTAACGGCCAAATCATATGCTGAGAATAATTCTTGCTTAATGGGTAGGAAAACAAAGTGTTGAGTGGATGCCATCCCATTGCTTCTGACAAGTATAGGTTTTCCATTAAGCTTACTCACACAAACTTTCCCACCTATTTATAGGCATTATGAACAAGGCCCCCCCTTATGTTGTTTTTAAAATCAACATCTCCCTTCAAAATGATGGGGATGCTCACAAAATTAAGGATTAAGTGAAATTTGTAAAGGCTTACAATGATTTTTTTGGTGCTTATAAAACAGCCAAAATGACCAAAAAAACAAGCTTAGTCATATCAGGCCTGGTCAAGATGGAACATTGCATGGATGGACATCATGATTCCCCCACCTGGTGATAGGTGTATGGATAGGGCCCCACCTAAAAGTGCGACTAATATGACCTCACATAGGAGAGAGCAACCAAGATGATAAAGGATGCAGGTCTATTTAGGTCATAAATCACAGCATCTTTGCAAACTTAGATGGTGTGTACACAACAGGGTGTGCCCATTGGCAGTTAAACCAATCCTAATCTTCCACAAGCTCCATTCCTAGTTGTCCACAGTAAGCCTTACTTCTACAGAAATAAAATACACGTATCCATAGCTCTATATATTTGCTTCTGATTCTTGGCCTCATTACCATCTGTAACTCAAGACTAAGCACCTCCTATTTCAGACAGAGGCATTTGTGATTAAAACACACATTTGGGGCCCATACACAAACATAAACCACCCATAATTAGCCTGCATTTTTACGCTTCATGGACTTGGTAGGTTTGTAAAAGGAACTGTATGTGCCTGTGTAACACCCAACAATGCTATTGACTACTTTGTCCCAACCTCATAGCTATGCCTATGAAAATAGGGTGCTGTCAGCAGCCGTCCCTCCAGCACATAGGAAACCCAAAATACTCATATACTTTGAGCAACACTTTACACAGTTTATCTCATGTTTTCAAAGGTTTAGATAACTCAAATTCAAGTATTCGCTCCACATGGACAGTGGATGATGTTTCTTAAGCCTTGTGTGTGTGTGTGTGTGTGCGCGTGTGTTGAGGGGGAGGGTAACAAAATTGGCAGAAGCTATGCAGCAAGCACAGCAGCAAAACCCAAAATCAATGCACCAAACTGCTGCTACCAAGACAGGCTTTTGGGGCCGACCAGATCACATTTTGAACTCTCTTCTCTAAAGCTGTCATGGACTTGAATTTTCTCCAGTCAGCAAGTATCTCCCTCAAATCGTCTAGTTTATTCTGCAGGCCATAGCAGCAATTGGCATGCATTGTCACCACTTTTTCTAAGTCATGCGAGAGCTGGCAAAAGCCCGAAATGTATTTGGTATCAAAAAACCTCACTCTCAGGCCCATTTCTGCTAGTGCATCATCACGCTTGATCTTGTTCAAGACCTCCTGGTCATGCTTACCAGGAAAGACCTCTCTTGCCATGTACCAATATTTGTAGAACTCGATGGTCCTCTTGCTGGCCCGTGCATATACAAAGCCCCCATTGGCTTTATTTCTCAGAGATTTTGGATACCCGAAATAGTAATCACAAGCTATCTGGAAGTCTGCATCTGATGACAAATATGGAAATGGGTCCCTAAACCACATTATATCTGCATCCTGCAAGTCACATTTTCATATAATTAGCACTAAATTGATTTCACTACATGGTAATCCATGCTTGTCAGTATCATATCACATGCCTCATCGATGTTAAATCATGCCAACTTGTATTAACTGCGACTATATAGGATGCCCATTGATGTTAGCCACACTTGCAAGCCATATTTCAAGGATACGTGCTCATACCGCATGGCCATCAATGCTAATCAATCATTTAAAACTTGTATCACATGGCATCCATGTTAACCATGGCGGCAACTAGATTCCCAGGGTAATTAGTCCTAAATCGATGTCGTTACATGGTGGTCCATGGATATTAACCATGCACAAAGCCATAATTCAAGGATAATAAGCACTCAACATCAATAAATAAAAATCCATGCTTCCGCACCAATTAATGCCGCACAGCCATCGATGTTAATCACACTAATTAGTATCATCTACGATACGTAACTCATGCCATCAATGTTGCCAAAATACCACAAAGACAATATGGAGAGGATAGATACCGTGAAAATGAAACTGTAACCCTCCTCAAGAACTTGCCGCAAAAACTCAATTCGTCTCCACATCATACGCAGATAGTCTGAGCTCATGAACAACTTCTCTCCAGAGAAGTCCACCCCCTCCGTCCTCAGTTCAAAACAGTGCAAGTGAATGGTTACACACCTATCGTAGGCCTTTTGGTCAAGGGCAACAATCACCAAGTGGTCGAGGAATCTTGCCGTGTTGTCACCTATTTTGAAGCTCTCCAAGAAGAGATCGATCATGGTATTCTGTGTTGCCCAAGCTTGATTTAGTGTGGTTATTATGACTGTTTTATCCGGCATGGCTGCTTGTCTAAGAACTCTCTCAAGGTTCAGACTCTCCCCTTTCTGTATTAAAACCAAAAGCACAAAAGCTCAACAAAGCAACTAACAACCAAACACAGATTTCTTCCTACACACATTTCTTGTGCCTAATTAAACCCAACAAAGCAAGGATCAAACATTATCAAATGAAAACGAATGGAATGCTTAGGTAGGGAGCCAACCATCAACAAAGCAAGGATCAAACATTTAACAAATGAAAACCAACGGAACAGCCATCGTGCCACTGAATGCCCAAACAAGGGCCGATTTCCACGCTCCCTAGAATTCACAACCAGCTGTGAGCTGAATACATCAAAATCCTATGTGTTCAACTCACAACCACAAGAACGCTCCATGGGTGTTTGTCTTCTTCCACTTTAATACCCAAAACCCCCAACTCGTTGGAAATTTTGGGGAGCATGGAAACTAGGCCCAAGATTATCATAATTCACCATTTTCTTGAGTACAAAGGAGCACTGGGGGGTATGACAAGAGACAATGCAATGCTATTTCAAAGGTTGGAGATTCTTACCAGGCCTGAGTGTTTTTGCATCTGCTGCCCTTTGTTGAAGCGGAGCGAGAAGCGCCAGGACATGGTAGAAATGGAAAGTGGGTGAGAGTTGGGTGGGGATGCCAGCAGGGACAGGATGGATAGCACCACACAGGCAGCACAGAGGAAGCTGATGAGGATGTGTTTGAAGATACATGCATTCATCATCATGCTGAGTTTAATCATCATCTTTTACTGTGATTATAGCAACTCTCAATACCTAATCTACGTATCTGCAGATGTTATGGCAACCTCTCAGCATCCAACAACAAACCGCCATATGAAAGCACCTTGCTGCAAAATCCCTTTGTATGTATGTATATGCACGCTTGATCCCCAATCATCAAAAACCACCTCTTTCATTATGGAACCCCCATTTGACCCTTCCAAACTACCTCAGGAATTACAAAACTACCATCTCAATCTCATCACAAAACCACCCATTTTCACCCTTGCAAGCCACCTCTTTCCACCAAAGAATCCACCTTTTCATCTTTGCAAGGCATCAGTTCCATCGCAACCCACCACCATTGAAAGCCACCTCTTTCCTCACAAAATCACCCACGACCTTTCTTCATCGGGATATTAATCTTTTATCACGAGACACTGTTCACACACCAACGTGGCGATACAGACACTCCAACGCCCAACACACAGCGTGGCTATGGTAAAAAGCTTATAATCGCCCATCAACACCAAACCACCGTAATTAGCAAACCAGTACTTCATCACAAAACCCAACTGTTCAACCTCGGCGGAGCACTTGTGGACAATTACGGTGCTGTCTGGACCGCCCAACAGAGCACAGAAAATGCTCGCTCTCTCTCTCTCTCTCTCTCTCTCTCTCTCTCTGTTTCAAAAAAACAGAAAAAAGCAGCACACACACAGAGGAACAGGGGACACCTTTCAAAAAGCAAAAGCAAAATCAACAGGGAAACTACTCTCCATGTTCAAGAGTCCTTTCGCTTTCGGAATCCCACCTGCCAATTTGAAATGGGGCCCCGGCCGGCTGTGTTTCATCATCATGACTTCTGTGTGGCTTGCCGGCCACCATAAGTTTAAAAAAATTTTGGGGAGGCCCCCTCCCCCCCTCCCCCCAAAAAAAAGAAATTTCAATTCCATATAATATAATACATTAATTTAATTGTTCTTGTTCCAAAGAGAAGCACTGGCTATTTGTTCCAACGAGAGTACCTTGCTATATGTTCCAGCGAGAGTACCTGGGTTCGATGCCATCAGGGCTACGCGACGTGGGTATGTGTTTGTGTTCGAATATATATCGATCTCCCTCACACAGAAGCACTTGCTATTTGGTAAGCTAATCATACGTTGAATTTGCAACCACATGGAGCATACTGCTTAATGCCTAATGCAAGTATTAATGCATTAACTAGTTTTTTTAACTCTAATCTTACGTTTATAGTAAGTTACAATATGTGAGCACAAAGCAGGCCTTCATCTCATCATTGGTCCACAGAGAGTAGGCTTGTTTTGCTGATGAGCAAACAAAATTACATCACAAGAATTAAAGCTCAAGCCATTCATTTATTCACATGTTTTCTTTTTGTTATCTTAAAAGGTTAAGATTGTTCCACAAAGGATGAATGTCATGGATTTAATGGACTTTATCTTATACTTTTTTCGCTATTCAAAATGAGTGCAAGTCACTTTCTTTTGCAAGAGAGAGGGTACTGAAATTAGAATGCCATCACCATCCATTGTAGGTGTAGGTAGATTAGAACCCAACACCTCCACTTTGCAAATCACTTTGTGTAAGTAAAGTTAATGTTTCAATGTAGTTTGGACACCTAGACGATGCATAGAGGAAAAGCCCTTCACATGCTTGCTTTAGAATAGGCAACAAAAAAGCTTAAGGCTCAGTGCCCACCTATTTTTCTATGTTTGTTTTTTGGAAAGGGCTTTAAAGGAGGTGAAATAGGTAGGATGGATTCCTTCCACTTTTAAAAAAAGTTATAAATACCCATTTGCAAAGGAGTGTCTTGCCCTCAAAGATTTATTCATATCCTCCTTTTGACTAAAGGCATAGTTATGATGTAGCAATAAACTTTAAACCTTTACTAGTGTCGCGACCCTTCTCCGACGGGCAAGAAGCATTTTGCATTTTCAAGGCAGCATTTTCCATGTAGGTACAGGTAAAAGAAATATGTGTAAAATCACCCTTCCTTTCCTTTTAAAAACTAGGCACATCGAGTTACACACAAACACGCAAAAAGATGTACGTATGTATGTACATGTACGTATGTGTACGTGTACGTGTATGTGAAATCCATTGAAACCATACATGCCATAACTAGAAGATATGTGTAAGTGTGTGCGCGCCTATGAATGCATGTGTGCATGTCACATATACACATGTAAATATGTGTCTGTGTATGCGCACGCACCCATAATATCCATAGATATTGGTCACACTCATACATATATGTATACATCGTCCTCAACTTGCCAACCTTATATATAAACACATCATGATTGCCATATATGTATACATCGTCCTCAACTTGCCAACCTTATATATAAACACATCATGATTGCCATATATATCCATATAAAAGCTTCTAAAGCACCAAACTTGGTATATAAATATACATCTAGCATTACAAACCCATAAAATGATGACTATCTTAACACACCTGAACACGGCCTCAAAACAATCTTCGGACAATTGGATTCTCTCTCCTTGGTAGTCTATACTCGCGCCTCCATCTGGCAAAATGTATTCCATAAAAAAATATTAGCATTGAAAATATAACTCTTGTTGAAAAAAGTTGGATAAGGATAAAAGCTTACAAAACTCATTTGGTAGATCAATATTTGAGGCGAACGGTGTTTGAATAGGCTTGTAAACAACAAATCGAAAAATTATGTATTGTCCAGTGCCTATGCACCGAAAATCTCACTTATCAGGCTTTTCATAATCCACAAACTGAACCTCCAAGCATGGAAGCTGTTCTTATCATTAACTGCCTCGACCATACAAACCCTAACAATAATCTGGGTTCTAAAAAGTAAAGATATTTCTTGTTGCAAAAAGAATGTTTCAATATAAATATAAATTAATCAAACAAAACACAAAAGCTACATAAAAAGGAAGTTTGTATATATACCGTAAAACACCAGTGCTCTCTAACAGTTCCATAATTAGAGATGCTATTGCTTGGCCTTCCCAAAATGGAGGGTCTACAATTCAGCCACGAATATTAAATAGATCTTGGAAAACAATAATACCTATATTATCGCAAACGTCTAAAACATTTACCTTCAATATCTTGTCCATCCCATAAACGAACGAAAATGATCTCCTTGCCACATCCATCCTAAGCAATATACCCCTGATATCAAATATAACTCTCTCTCTCTCTCTCTCTCTCTCTCTCTCTCTCTCTCTCTCTCTCTCTCTCTCTCTCTCTCTCTCTATATATATATATATATATATATATATATATATACACACACACACACACACACACACACACACACACACACACACACACACACACACACATATATATATATATGGCTCGATGTGTGTGTGTGTGTGTGTGTGTGTGTGTGTGTGTGCGCGCGCTAAATAGCTTGAGCCAAGAAACGAATAATATAATGGAACTGTATATAAAAGCAATCAAAAAGCAAACAAAGATTGAACTTGCACATCTTCAGAAACATTCTCCATTCACATGCTTACTTCATTGCACAAAGATATGTATAAATGTAGTCTCTAACATTTGCAAGCTGCCATTTACATTTAAATTCTTTGGCATGCCATTTGCAAAACCTCCTTGTAGATAACATTGGTTGTGAAGACCTCATTTGAACCTCTTGTGCCACTTTCATAGTCCACAATATGCTTTACACACACTTTCACTGCATCGGATGATCTAACACGTGACATAACAACATACAGTTGTTATGTCACGTGACATAACAACGTATAGTTGTCCATGTGTAAATACTTGTGTGGCCAGATAAAGTCCCAATACACTCAATGTATGTCCTTGGGACTTATTTATTGACATACCAAAAGCTAACCTGACAGGAAATTGCCTCCTTCTCATGTCAAAAGGTAATTGAAGCATAACAAGCGCAAATGTTATCCTGGGAATAAAGACTATGTCTCCAATGTTTGTACCTGTAATGATTTCTACTTCTATCACCTTTGAGTTAAATTGCTTGCATATCAATCTGGCACCTTTGCAAAGTCCCCGTCGTCGAGGGTCCAAATTGCGGAGCAGAATGATAAGGGCATTAATATTTAGAAGTAAGCGGTGAGGAGGGTAACCACCACCTAAGTTCAAACTGCTCAAGTACTCAATTGGATACAGTATTGTGTCATTCTCGCAAGAAACAACAGAATCTGCATTGAGGTATTCTCTTTCAAGACCAGGCAACGAACTCAAGGCTAGTTCATTGATCTCATCAACCTCTAAATTTCGTGGTGCAAGAATAGCACGATCTTTGAAGAAGCATGCATAATCCTCAGCGCTCTGAAGATTTTTGTATATCTATTCTACTAAAGTCAAAACCAAGTTGCCATGGATCAACATTTGCGATGGAATTACTACTCTGCCTTCATTGTTTGGCCGACCTATAGTGTCATCCCCAATTTGTAATGTTCATTTAACAAATTCATGTTCTATACCACTACAAGCACTCTGTCTAACCCGCATGTTTTGGGTGAGCTTTAAAACACTCACATATCTCCAAATATGTGACCGGCATAACATTGCATCAACAATGTCCTCGGCGCGATCCCTTTGGCACAACCAATAAGATTTACCTAAAGTCACCACCACCAAAGAGCATAACTTTTCCACCAAACATTGTATCACTCTGTATAATGTCCTTCAATGTCCTGTCCAGTGCTTCATATGCATACCTATGCATCATTAGAGCCTCGTCTCAAATGATTAACCTTGCAAGCTTCAACACCTCAGCCAATGGGCTATTCGCTTCGATTCCACATGTGCTAGAAGCATTGAGTACCAATGGGATTTTGAAATGTGAGTGAGCTGTACGATCATTTGAGAGTAACAATGCGGCTATTCCAGATGATGCATATACCAAGGCAACGTGTTTCTCTCCACGCAATCAAGATAGCAAGGCATTGTAAAGATAAGTTTTGCCTGATCCACCTGGTCCATCAAGGAAAAAAACACCACCCTGGTCCAAAGAAACGGCTCTAAGGATAGTATCAAATGCTCTTGATTGACAACTATTAAGACTCCTTTCCATGGAAACAGACAAATCAGCCTACTGAACAGAATCAAACATCATCTCTTCCATCAGCAAACCATTATTAACAGTGGCAACACTTGATCTATTTGGAGTAGGCAACCCTTCAAAATCAGTAATCGCATTCCATACTGGTGTAAGAGATCTTGCATGTGCAACAAAGCTTGATTCTTTGCTATAGAACGACAAACACCAACATCGATACACCCTCTCTACTGTAATGAATGGAAAAAATCTTCTGAAAGTTTGGCAAAGAATTTGTCCCAAAGGTACCCAGGGTGTATAGGCTCACAAAAAACCATTATAATGACAAACAATTGACGCAGCTGAAATCCTGTATTCTGAATTACAGTTGCATGGAGATACATATACCACTCCACATCACTCTCCATCATCCCTCTGGCTTCACATGCAGCTTTAAAACATGGATACAAATGTCCATTTACTGTTCGTAAATCCTCAAAAGATTTGCACTCTTTGCACACTGTGAGTAGCATTCGTAATAAGTAATATTGCTCACCTACACTCGGACTAACATTATACATACATCCAATCATATTTTCCCTTTTCCTGTTAGTCCATGAGCAAAGAGTCGAATTCCACACCCACTTGCAAGGGAAATCAACATATAGTAAGCTATTTTCATCCACATACAATCGATTGGCTTTGAACCATTCGGTGAGAGATGTTCTTTGGTTTCTGTCACAACTAATCACATCACGCAAGTCATCCTAGTCATTGAAAAGCACATTATTGTGCATTGGGAGATGAACATGTAACCTTTGTATATCGGGCTTTTCATTGTGCAAATCATATTGATATATGTGTCAGCATGCCTTTGAAGTAGAAACGCACCGTGCATTCAAATATTGACTAACCTCGTCAGCAATCCCATTTTTGTCTTGCAACTCTATAATAGCTCTATCATGTCCTTTGTATACATATACAAATATTTAATAGCTTTAATGGTAGAGCATACTTCTATGTTGATATGGGCTTTGTACCTCAAAGAGAGAAAAGGGTTATATGGAACAACCCATCAACTATCCACCCCATGATCCTTTACTTGGATGAAACTACCATCATCTCGTCGCATGTAAGTTGGATACGCATTGTCATCAACGCTAGTAGTCTCGCAAAAATTTCGAGGATACCGATGTTTGCAACTCCCATTATCCATGCAAGGAGAGTGCATATTCAGTTCACCACATGGTCCATGGACATTGCAATGACTAATTATGAGTGCATATTCAGTTCACCACATGGTCCATGGACATTGCAATGACTAATTATGATGTGCAACTCTAGAAACATCACCTTGTCAGGAAGTTCAACACACACCAACATATCATAGTGAGGGATCTCGATTGGTTTACATCCACTTTCCAATATCAATAATATATGTGCATGTGGCAAGCCTCTTTTTTGAAATTCAATAACAGAAACAAATCCCAATACCGTTCCAAATATTGATTTTTTCACTAGTAAGTGCATCATGTCCTTATGCTTCTCATAAAAGACCCGTGCAGTCAAGTCGGGTTGATCTTGGGCAACCTGACCCGGCAATAAAGCATTGGTTATTTCATCCCACTTAGGATTGCAAGTAAAGGTGATAAATAGGCCAGGTTTACCCATCTTTCTAACAATAGCCATTAAATTTGGTATAATTGATGCATATATCTAGGCCCCCCAGTATATGTAGATGGCAGTACCACCATGCGTCCAGCAATGCCTGCACAGACTCTATTAACCCCATCGCTTAAATTAACCATATCTGCAAGACCCTGGTATACTTCAATACACAATGCTTTCTAGTTATTGTGTATCTATACTAATCTAGATTCCTCCATTCTACTATATGCATCAACAATGTACTGTAGAGCAAAAGACGACCACCGCATAGAAGACATGCATTTGTATCTTCCATAATTTGTAATCTATAAGTATAATATTTTCATTTAGTTACGGTCTTTGTATCCTCATTTGAGCCTTCTCTATTCCTATCATTGAGTGGAATTCCAACATGCCAACTATCCTCTCCTTGGAAGAAATAGAAGAACATATAATAGAGGCATATATGAGCGAATGCAAGTTAGATATTTTTTTTATAGCACCTGTGCGTGACATTATTTGAATGTCTCTATGCCCCACATGAAAATCATTTCCTTGACCCGGCATGATAGCTACTACCTCACTTCCTGTAGGGACCAAGTATTGCTATGAGGCTGAGATGGCCATTGTCAAATCTCCATGTGGGCATGACAACAACATTTCTCTCATTGAACAAAGTGCATGGGCATATGGATTATGTACATACATCTCATTGTTTTTGCAACCTTTCAACAATGTTGTGATTTAAAGAGGGAATCCCATGAAGTCTATTCTCTAATTCATGCTCTGTATCATACACATAAAGCTGAGCAAATCGAGGAGCCGCATCTCGGGTTTTATCAGGTATGATAGAACCAACATGATGATAGGTGGTACCATGGATTCAAAAATTGAATACTCCTCCTCCCCTAGTGAACTGACTATCCAAGTGAGCACCCAGTGAAACGAATGCCAAGGCATTACTATAAGAGCGTATATTCTTTCTGTATTCCTTCCTTGCATTATTATTACCACGCAACAACTCCACCAATGCAGGAGATGGATTTTCCAATGGCTATAAAGAGACCTTCCCACTTCCACAACAGTGTTTGCCCACATATTGTCCAAGCTTTCTTGACGCCTCACACTTCCAAATTATTGCACCACAAAAATGACACTTGTAAGAAAGGGCTCCTAATGAGTGGAGTACAATCTCCATAATATATCACCATAGTTGCTGGGTGCTTGACATTCCGAGGAGGCAAAGAAAACACCCGCCTTATAGAGTGACATTCTAAGGAGGCAAAGAAAACACCCGCCTTATAGAGTGACATTCCGAGGAGGCAAAGAAAACACCCGTCTTATAGAGTGACATTGAAATTTAATATCTTTCACATCACCAACGACAAACGTTATAGAATGAAAATTATCATCCATAGGTAGCTCATTTAAATCAAATGAGAAAGAGCCTCGTGCCAAATCTCTATGTGTCTGAGCATTGTGATGTTCATTGATAGGTTCTTGAAGAACCATAGCATTGAGAATTGTTATGTTTCTTGAATCCAGTGGATTCCGTTGTGGGGTTCACTATGCTCCTCATTTTCAACCCTTTCAAATGTTTCAATTCCAGCTATGTTAAATTCCAACTATGTTAAATTAATCCGTAAAATTAGCACCATTTTGTTTTCGAATGCAAGTCCTTGTCTGTGACTGTTTTTACGAGCGACGAGTTATGCGTATTGCATCCAAAATTTGAAGCTGACGAACTTGGTTCGAACTCAAGTATGTACAGCTCCTAACCATCATCAATCTCCTTCGAAACACAAAATTACGATTACTATTTTTCTTAACTTCAAATAACATAATACTTGAGATAGACAAAGAGAGAGATAATGACATAGATAGAGAGTGAGACATACATACATACATACATACACACACACACACACACACACACACACACACACACACACACACACACACACATATATATATATATATATATATAGAGAGAGAGAGAGAGAGATAAAGGAAGGCAGAGTTGAAACATGTTGAGAGATGGAAGAGAGAAGTATTAAATTTGAAAAAATAGAAATTTCATATATATCGCCAAAATGAAGAGCCAAATCTAAAAGTTGGAACACAATTTGAACCTTGATCAAAAAACATCATCCCTCTCACAAAATCTCTAAGCAACTACCTTGGCTTCTAAAACATGCAACATCTTTTTCATAATTGCATTGAGTTGATTAACAAATATCTTTAGACTCAGTACCTCCACACCTAATGCACGCACTTGATCTTTTAGAGAATCTGCGTGTTCTTTACATTGCCCATTACATCCACGTAGACATTCCCCAATTTGAACATGCATGTTCTCCATGAAAGAAATCATGTCTAGTTGGTTTGCCTCCATGCGATCACTACTATCATGGACGCGATGGAGATGATGAGTCAACTCATCTCTCAACGTATCTCCCCTTTGGCTACCACTTCCACGAATCTCATCCCAAAGGGCATCTAAGTACTCCATGCAAGAAATCGATTTTTTCTCAGTGTGGTCACATGTATCCGCAATAGTTTTGTCGATGTTTAGAGCTTGTTTGTCTAGATGGAGACCTTGACCGAGCAAAGTGCTTTGCAGCTCGAACATTCATAAACTCAGACGGCATAGACAAAGCTACTTCTTCATTGCAAGAGTCATCCACAGCCACTACATCTTTGGAGCGGTTGTTATCATTTTGAAGCTCCATTTGTTGAAATCCAAAATTAATATCTTAAAGATCTACAATTATCTCTACATATCTTTGCCAACATATACCCAACCCTAGTAACCTACATGTATACCGCAACAAAAAGAAAAACACAGTGATACATATATTTGTCTATGAAAGGTTTTTTTTTCTTTTTTAAGAATGTTTCTCAATTAATAAAAGATACTAAATGTTTATATTCTCCAAGGCTACTACAATCTGTATATTATATATTCTGAACAATCTCAAAGGCAGAAGTCCAAAAAATGAGAGGTTTCTAACATATCAATATTACACTAATATTTGCAAAAACAATCAGATTATCGACAACAAAACACTCATAAGATAGAAAGAGATAAAAAAAAGTATCTTGATGTACATAATCCTCTCTCCACCACTCTCTCTCTCTCTCTCTCTCTCTCTCTCTCTCTAGGTAATCCTCACTCTATGTATCTCTTTTTAACACAAAAATTGAGAGAGACAGTGATAGCATCAAAAGAACTAACCTCCAGTTGAAGAGAGGATTATACTCGAAAGCACCAACTTTGATTTAATCGTCCTTGTGCTTACTTCTACACATTCACATACAAAGACACATAAAATAACAAACTTATGATCTCTCTATTTTTTTCACCCTCTCCTAACTATATTTCACACCAAATACAAAATAAAGCGCAATAATAAGTATTGGTATAGAGAGAGAGAGAGAGAGAGAGAGAGAGAGAGAGAGAGAGAGAGAGAGAGAGAGAGAGAGAGAGAGAGAGAGAGAGAGAGAGAAGACCCATTCATTAATAATCTTAAATCTTATTACATTATCTTTATCAACTTTTTCAATATTCTCCTAAAAATGAAGCACTTTTCCTGGGAGCTCCTACATCTACTACCCACAATGTAAAAGCCATCTAATAATCCCAATGCCTCTTTGGTTAAAAGGAGCTTGAGATTGTCATCTAGCCATAAGGATCTAAGACTATATAAATATATCGAGGATTAATATCATCCCACCCTGTTGAGATTTAAGCTCGATGTCAGTGTGTGCCAGCTATGCTATGTGCTGGCATGTTAGGTAGGAACATGTGTGAGACATAAATGACCGCGTCCAGCTGGTCATAGTGTGTGGACATTAGCTAGGGTTAGATGTGTGTGGACACAACTCATAGTGTGTTGTGTGTATTATGGATTATGGCTTTATGCATTGTGTGAGAAGGGAGATGGCTTCCCTCTATGGTTAGGGTTTGTAATATACATTAGGGTTTGCTCCTGTGTGTGTGTCTCCTCTCCCTCTACCTATTTTTTAACATGGTATCAGAGCCTTGTGCTGTCTGTTAGGGTTTATGAGTGAGTGAGAGAAGAGGAAGAAGAAGCTGTGAAGAAAAGCTGTGAAGCTTGCCATTGATGCTGTGAAGCAAGGAGCACACCGATTTCTATCAGATCTGAGAGCTTGGCCTACTGTCCATACGACTTTTCATAGTGAATGGTTTGAGCATATGAAGCGTATGGATGTGAAAGGCTATGTGGAGACAGGAGATGATACTCAGCATGCCATTACACATGTTGGAAGTGTACCATTGGTTATGCACAATGGTCAAACAAAATCTATGTCAGATGTATTGTATGTGTCTTCTATTACAAAAAGTTTAGCCTCAGTTGGTCAAATGGTGGAACAGGGATTACAGGTTCGTTTCAACGAGCATGGTTGCTTCGTTGAGGATTTCAAACATGGATGTAGAGTCATTGCTAAAGGCAAGAAAGAAGGCAGGTTGTTTAAGCTGGATGCTGGGATTCGTGAGTTAAAATCAGCCATATTCTTTAAAAGCAGAAATGTGGTACAGGACATTGATATGTGGCATAAGAGGATTGGACATGTTAATATACAAAGGTTAAAGAACATGCATGCAAGAGGCATTGTTAGTGGGCTGCCTAGATTCAAGTATGATGGGAATATGCATGTTTGTGAAGCCTGTCAGTTTGGAAAGCAGGCAAGGTTGAGGTTTCCTAGAGAAGGCAACATGAGTAGCAGGCCACTTGAGATAGTACACAGCGATGTATGGGGTCCTGCACAAAACCCATCTATCAAAGGCAGTTTATACTATGTGACATTCATTGATGATTTCAGCAGAATGACATGGATATACTTTCTCACAGAGAAAAGTGAAGTGTTGGAAAAGTTTATGGATTTCAAAGCTTTAACAGAGAAGCAATATGGTTCTTGGATTAAATGTTTGAGGACAGATGGAGGTGGTGAATACACCTCAAATGCTTTTGAGCATTTCTTGAGAAAGCATGGTATAAGAAGACAGTTGACTTGCAGGTATACACCTCAGCAAAATGGTGTCGCTCTGAGAGAAAGAATAGAGTCATTTGTGAAGTGGCTAGGGCGATGCTCAATGAAAAGAGCATGCCAGATTATTATTGGGCAGAAGCATGTGCTACCATGGTGTATATACTTAATAAGATACCTACAGCAGCCATACATGGAAGTACAGTAGAGATGCGGCTTACAAGTTTTAGGCCAGACATTGGACACCTCAAAGTTTTTGGATGCATAGCTTATGTACATGTGCCTGACGAGAGAAGGAGGAAGCTGGATCCTAAGGCAGAAAAGTGTGTGTTTGTTGGATATGCACAAGATCGTAAGGCATACAAATGTTACAATCCACAAACTAAGCAAGTGGTTATCTCACGAGATGTGGTGTTTGATGAGCTTGCTAGTTGGTACAAAGCAAAGGATGAGGGTGTCATTGAGTCACTTGAAGCTGATGTGCCTGTGAACTTGCCACAAGCAAGTTCTGGTTCTACTTCTATGTGTGGGCCAGCAGAAGCTGAGAGTAGTACTATACGTCCATGGTCAGGACGTTTGAGGCATGAGAGTGTGAACACTGGGAGTAGTGCTGTCGATAAAGGAAAGAAGAAGGTTGAAGGAATTGGAATTATAGGTTATGAGTCATATAGTTCAGAGAGTTTGGATGAGGAGCTTGGCATACCTGTTTTACGCATACCTGTTTTACGCACACCTGGTGCAAGGCAGGATAGATGTGTGCCACCACATGCTAAGGTGACAGGTGTTCAGAGTGATCCGCATGCATTGCGGAGATCCCAAAGGGTCAGATATCCAGTCTGACAGGTTGACATACCATGATTTTGCTATGCATTATGCATATATGACGTCTTTGGTGAAGCATGTGGAACCTACATGCTATATAGAAGCTATTGGAAAGCATGTATGGGAGAAGGCAATGGATGTTGAGATGGACGCATTGGTTCATAATGACACATGGGATTTGGTTGCACTACCACAGGACAAAAATGTCATTGGTTGTAAATGGGTTTACAAAGTGAAATGCAAGTCTGGATGGTTCCATTGAGCGACATAAAGCAAGACTGGTAGCTAAGGGTTATGCACAAACCCAAGGCTTGGACTATGATGAAACATTTAGTCCAGTGGCAAAGATGGGAATAGTGAGAGCAGTCATTGTTATGGCTGCAGTAGCTAATGGTTGGGAAATGCATCAAATGGATGTGAAAAATGCATTTCTAAATGGTGATCTACAAGAAGAGGTTTATATGGCACAGCCAGAAGGATATGTACACCCAAAGTATCCCACTCATGTATACAGATTGAAAAAGGCATTATATGGTTTGAAGCAAGCACCTCGTGCTTGGAGTGATAAGATGAGCAAATATCTTATCTCCCTTGGATTTCAGGTTTCTACAATAGATTCTTCACTCTATGTGAAGAAAACAGATCATGGGATTGTTTTACTTGTCATCTATGTGGATGACTTGATTATCACAGGTGATCATGG
>NC_141046.1:33709424-33921924 GCF_041138505.1 Cibotium barometz
TATCCAGGTGCATCCTTGATGGTAGTGGAGGCACTCTTCCAGACAGTCACGTACCTTCATCGCATCAGTCACATGGATCCCCACAGGTACCCGAGGCTTGCCCTGGAGTCCTCCAGACGGCTAGCACTCTGGAGTATGGTATGCACTGGTTTCCACTTGGTTCTCAGTATACGGGCTCTGCATGGACCGCTTACCCCCCCTTTAGTACAATTTGGACTCCCCTTTTTTTCGGCTGTCTCACGAGGATACCAACCGGGTTATCCGGTCATATCTTCTTAGCCTCTACACACATTGCACATGGATCACACCCCTGGAGCTCTCCACGAAGATGCACTTTTACAGAGACCACTTCCTCACACTCACTGAGGATGGATTCATCCAACAGTCGGGCTACTTGAGTGTTCACATGTCCCATGCCATGCGGATTGTGATTGGCCAGATACAGGTATCTTCCCACCGCGAGATACAGTTTTCTTCCCACCGCCTCAGAGTGTTCACATGTCCCATGCCTGTCCCATGCCATGCGCATTGCGATTGGCCAGATACAGGTTTCTTCCCACCGCCTCAGAGTGGAGACAGGTAAAGCTGAGCACATCTTTAGAGCCAGGAAGCTTGTACGGACACCCATAGAGGAGAGGATCTGCCGACTATGCCACACAGAGGTTGAGACGGAGGAGCATTACATATGCCGCTGCCCCCAGTATACTATGAGATCCGCAGGAGGTTTCACTATCTATTTCGTGAGGGATTCGGTCCACTCTCCAGGATCATTGACTTCTAGGACAAGCGTTGCCTGGGCCTCTTCCTGCTTGAGCTCCGTAGACACAGTGACACCTTCTTGAGACACAGGCCCCAGCCACCCCGTCCCCTCCCTCGGCAGCCAACCATCACCTATTTCTTCCGGACGACGTAGGAGGTGGAGGAAACCGACATAGTGGATCTTGTGGACCCTCCACGAGCTGCTCTAGGCCTACCTCGCCCGTCGAGAGGAGTTACCTCGGACTGAGCCTCTGCACTCCAGCGTGCCCAACGCCCTCGACCCCCCTGTCGGCCACCACGATCACCTCATCACCTCTAAATCTAGGACATGCTCCACCGCCATCGAGCTACCTTTCCACGTGACATAGCTGAGGGAGACCTCTCGGCCACTCGTCAACCCCATGCTTGACATTTTGGAGAGTGGTATACCATCTACTTGGAGCTGATGTTGCTCCCATGTTTTTATGTTCTTAGTTTTCCATGACGAGTTTCCATGGACAATTTTGTATCACCCCAGTGAGATAGCTATATTTATGTTTTCATTCTGTTTTATTTTCCATTCCATGATGAGATATGCTATGGACATTATTGTACCACTATGGTCTCATAGGCCCATTGGGTCTTTAGTAGACGCTTAATATATCTTTCTCTTTCTCTCTCTCTCTCTCTCTCTCTCTCTCTCTCTCTCTTGCGTGCTTTCGATGAATCATGCATGCTGCTATTGTGATGCATGCTGATCTCTCTCTCTCTCTCTCTCTCTCTCTCTCTCTCTCTCTCTCTCTCTCTCTCTCTCTCTCTCTCTCTCTCTCTCGTGCGTGCTTTCACTGAATCATGCATGCTCTCATGTGATGCTTCCGGTGAATAATGCATGCTTTTTTTTTGCAAGTTGTTTGAACAGAGAAAGCAACATGTGAGGGCCCCAGACTTACCTCTCAGAGAACGCGATGCAGTTGATAGAGAGCAAACAACTTGTAAAAACAGACAGTAAGTGAGAATAAGAGAGAGAGAGAGAGAGAGAGAGAGAGAGAGAGAGAGAGAGAGAGAGAGAGAGAGAGAGAGAAGATCAGCACCGGAGCAGACTGAGGAGGGGAGGCGAGGGCCAACCGAACGCAGCTAATCAAGGAGAGGGCAACCAAAGGCGAGGCAAACAACCTGGGACCGAGGAGGGGAGGCCGTAAATAAGGAGGACGTCTGCAAATGAACACCGCTCGAAGTGAAGGAGGCTGCTTTGCATTCCCTGCAACCTGCGACATTGAAGGGAGGCGGCTCTGCATGGAGCGGTGGTGGCAGACCTGCAACCTGCGAGAGATAGTTGCATGGAGGCGGCATGCTGCAGTGTGCCCTCAAAAATTTTGGACACGTGGCGAGGGCTATAAGCCGTGTAATATATTAGTAGATAACACCTATGCCAAGCATGATGAATTATTTTTTTGAGGGTGTTCCAAAAGGAATTTTGAAAAACTATGCATGAGGAAGTTGTAGTATTTTTGGAGTACTACAATTTTGTTTCCCTAAGTCATTCGTGATTTTGTCGTTTAGACCTTCAAAAAGTAGCCCGAATATGGCTCATCGTCATTTTCGTGCTGTTTTTTACGATTAGGTTTTTGGGTTATTTTTTACCTCGATTTACGGGTCAAGCTGCTGGTCGAAGGCAAAAATGGTCGATATTGACTTCGGACGACTGAGTCCAAAGTCGAAGAGCTCGATGTCAGCTTTTCGATTAGCCCTAGAGCGCCTTCATATATAGTTTAGGAGATACAAGCCTCCAAACAGGAGTGTTTTCCAGAGTCTTTTTTTTTTAACTGACGGACTCCTTTTCATGTCGACGGACTTCATGAGTTTATAAATTTTGATTTTTTTTTGGGCCGTGAAAGTCAGGCCGTGAGGCATGAAAAGTCAGGCTGTTAGACGTGAAAAGGTGAGTTTCTGTAAAAAGTCAGTCCGTGTGAAAAGGTGAGCCGTGAAAAGTGAGGCCGTGAAAAGTGAGGCCGTGAAAAAGTGAGGCGTGAAAAGTCAGGCTGTGAAAAGGTGAGCCGTGAAACTTTTGGGCGTGAAAAAATGGTTCACGTCGTGATATATATATATATATATATATATATATATATATATATATATATATATATATATATATATATATATTGTATGCGGTTCTTGAAAACGTGAACCTTTTGGGCGTGAAAAAATGGTTCATGCCGTGATATATATATATATATATATATATATATATATATATATATATATATATATATATATATATATATATTGCGTGTGATTCTTGAAAACGTGAACCTTTTGGGCGTGAAAAAATGGTTCACGATGTGAACCTTTTAGGCATGAAAAAATGGTTCACACTGATTTTTTTTTTTGAGTCTAGTGAGAAATACGAATTTCCCTTTTTTGGGGGAGAATATTTTTTGAATTTAAAATGAAAGGGATATGGGCATTTTTCTAAAAAGGTAAGTGGGAATAAAAAAAGTCAACCTTTTAATGGCATCCCTAATGACCCCCAAAATAGACAAATTGACAACTCATGAGCATCTACAATGCTCATTAGTCTTAATGGGTTATGTAAAAAAGTGATTAAAGATTAATCTTTTCACTATTCTTTCGCTCTTTTACACTAATCAAAGACTCTAATTAACCACTAATCCCTACTTAATTCACACAATTGAGCACATCATTGGATAGAGAAAAGGAATGCTAATCTTTGTGCATCAACAATTGTGTAAATTAATCTAAAATAAGGGATTAATTAGACTCTTAATTATGGTCTCCTCTTTTTAAGGCAAAATTAAGCAAAGAGAGTCAAATTTCTCCAATTGATGAAAAATTTGATGTGATTAGGTGTTTTGATGCATCTAGAAATTAACACATTTAGACCCCAATTAATACATTTTCTAAAATTTTTACCTCTTGAGTAAGATTAATCACCCTTAATGATAAAAACCAGTCCATTAAGAGAAATTAGTCAAATTCAAGGGTTTTTTGATGGTTTTAAGAAATTTTTTGAAAGATTAAGCTACTCCTAATGCTTGCTAACATTCTAATCCAAACAATTTCAACAACAAACACACAATTAAACTAAAATTAATGATCTTAGTTCTATGTTTAACACTAAAGAGAGCTAACATTCACTAAAATTACATTTTATTGCATTGTTTGATATAATGGATGTAAACTAAGCCTAATACAAACTATGTGCAAGCCCTAAGAACATGAAAGACCACAAAAATAACACATTAATCTACAAAATTAAGCAAAAAACATTCTTTTCAAAAACAAAAAAGAGAGCTATTCTACACCAAATCTCACATAAATCACCATCAAATCCACATCTTTTTCATGAGAAGCCATTAATTAAGATAATGGGCAATGGGATATGTGTAGATTAGAGGCAAAACGATAGAAAAAGCCAAGAGATGGCTCCCTGGGGCGGTGCCAAAAATGTTATGGCGCTTACCCTAACCCTCCTTGAAACACATCCAAAAAGAGGTTACCCTGGTGAACCACAACTGTCGTGAGGATCTTTCCAATGGCCGAGCTCATAACTCTTGAGGTCTCCAAGCTCTACAACTCCTTAAGAAGCAATTCTACCGTGCCTCCCAGGAGCGTTGTCATACCTATTGGAATTAGGGTTGCAGGAAAGCACACAATGCTTAGAGAAGAAGAAGCAAGAATGCACACAACACACAATGTATTAGATTGTGTCAATGTACAAAAGATAAGTTAGCCCTAGAATGATCGGCGTATATACAAGCCGGGGGAAAAAACCTCCTAAAGAGGGAATTAGGGTTGCAGGAAAGCACACAAAGCTTGGAGAAGAAGAAGAAGCAAGAATGCACACAACACACAATGTATTAGATTGTGTCAATCTACAAAAGATAAGTTAGCCCTAGAATGATGGGCGTATATACAAGCCGGGGGAAAAAACCTCCTAAAGAGGAAAAAAGTACCCCGGCGATCCTAAGTGTGTTCACATACATCACTGCCTATATATATGGCAACAAATCCCCTCTGGGAGTGATGGTGTGAACGAGAGCTGGCACTCATGTATAGGGAAGTGCCATGCCCGAAGTAGATTGGTCCCACAAAGGGGAGCAAGCCCAAAGCTTTGCGGAAAGCTTCGAACTTCTCACGAGGAAGTGCCTTTGTGAGAAAAGATCGGCGAGGTTGTCCTGTGTTGGCACATAGGCCAAGCTGATCTCTCCTGCTGAGAGTCTCTCCCTGACATAGTGATAATGAACCTCAATGTGCTTTGTGCGAGCATGAAAAACTGGGTTTCTCGCAACTGCCAATGCGCTCTGACTGTCAGTGTAGATAGAGGTGGCAGACTCCTGTCCAACACACAAGTCAGTCCCATAAGCCGTCTGAGCCAAACACACTCAACCGTAGCTGCGAAAGCTGCCTTGTACTTAGGTTCACAACTAGAAGTGGCCACAGTAGGTTGCTTCTTGTTCAACCAAGATATGCATGAGCTACCGAGCATGAAACAAAAACCACTTGTGGACACTCTTGTGTCATTAGCAACCAGCCCAATCTAAGTCAGAAAAAGCATGTAAATGTGGCGACAATGATCCCCCCTTGGGATAAAACAACCCAAGTTGTATGGTGCCACTCAAGTAGCGAAAGATGCGTTTAACTACCTTCCAATGCTGAGACCCAGGGCTATGCATATAAACCTGCTCACCTGTGAGACTGCAAACTGAATGTCCAGCCTCATAATGCATACATAAATGAGGCAACCAACAGCTGTCTGATAGAGTGTGACATCAAAGTGATCTCCAACATCATGAAGACTCAACTTCAAATCTGTCTCCATTGGAGTAGCAATAGGCTTGCAGTCTTCAAGGCCAAATCTCCGCAACAACAATGTCTCAATATACTTGTCTGACACAAAGCAATACCTCCATCACACTGCTTAAATTGTATCCCCAAGTAATGATGCAAATGCTCCAAATCTGAGATCTCAAAAGAGGCATTCAAATCAGCCTTAAAATCAGCAATATGACTCTCATTTGGTCCTGTGAGCAGCATGTCATCAACATAGAGAGCAATGATTAAATGTACATCATCCACATGTTTAACATACAAAGTGCTTTCTGT
The DNA here is from genome assembly GCF_041138505.1 of Cibotium barometz. Lineage (NCBI taxonomy): Eukaryota > Viridiplantae > Streptophyta > Polypodiopsida > Cyatheales > Cibotiaceae > Cibotium > Cibotium barometz. The sequence continues at coordinate 33,715,287 of NC_141046.1, forward strand.
TGGACTATTCTCAAAACCATGTGCAGTCAAATATGCATGTATCTTTTCATACCAAGCTTGTGGAGCTTACTCCATTCTTCATTATAGCATCATATTCACTTTGCATTGCAGCTAACCAATTTTCTGATTTTTGTGCCTCATCAAATGAAAGAGGTTCTTCCTCTTCACACATACTAGACACAACCAAAGCATAACAATCTGATGCATAAGAGGCATGCTGAAAACCTGAACGAGTACGACTAGACATAGGTGCATCAATTTTACTATCACGCAAGGTTTGCACCAGCCATTTAGGCATACCTCTAGCCTGCTCATTTTCAACCCTAAAGCATAGGCCAAGAAACCAAAGACACGCAAGTGACCAATAGAAGGTTTCCTGCCATGCCAAGCTTTGTATGGAGTAACGGACTGCAAGGCCTTAGTGGGACACCTGTTGAGTACATATGCAGCACACATGACAGCCTCAAGCCAAAATGCATGTGGCAAAGCTTGGCTCTTGACCATACATCGTGCCATCTCCATAAGTGACCTGTTTTTCCTCTCAACAAAACCATTTTGCTAGGGGGTATATGGCACTGTACATTGGTGTTTTATCCCACGAGGACTAGCCAGAATTTCATCAAACTCTTTAGACATGTACTCCCCCCCTCGATCAGAATGGAGGGTGCCCACAGTACAATTGGATACATTTTCAACCATAAGCAAAAACTGTATGAAGCACAAAAACACTTCGGACTTTGCCTTCAGTGGATATACCAATTCATGCCTTGAGTAATTATCAATGAAAGTCACGAAGTACAAGTGTTTACCAAATGATGAAGTTTGCATAGGCCCACATACATCACTATGTACAAGTTGCAATTTGCGAGTGGCCGGCCCACAGAACCATCCTTTGGAAACGCAGAACGCTGCATTTTGCTACAGCCTTCACAAACATGTTTCAATGGTATCTCAAAAGGGGGCAATGAAGCAACCATATCAAATTTCTGCAAACGTAGCAAACTAGCAAAGTTCAAATGACCAAAACGAGCATGCCATAGTTTTGTATCTGAAACTGCCTTTTCATCAGAAACTGCATTTGCTGAATCTTCCACACTTGTCATAAGAATTGAGCCTATACAGTCCACGAAACAAGGTGCCAGATACAATAATCGTATCACTAGAAGTCAAATCATGAACAGTACATCTGTCATCCACAAATTTTACTACAAGTCCAAGTCTAGCAAGCGCAGAGACAGATAATAGATTCTTCTTTATCCCTGGCACATACAAAGCATCTGAAAGTGTGAAAGCGCTGCCATTTGCAATAGTAAGCATAATTCTACCAATGCCCTTCACTGGGTAAGAAGCATTATTGGCACATGTGACAGTATTCCCATTAGGGACAGCCTCAAGACAAGTGAACATATCACGATGCGAGGTAATGTGCTTTGTAGCACCACTGTCAAAATACCATACATGAGAGTCAACAAAAATTGCCAAACATGCATCATGTGTAGATGGGTCATACTGTGGCAATACACGCTAAACGCCCATTCTGTATCTTGCACAACATTTGCAGAATCTGCATTTGTAGAAGCATCCGCTACTATTGGCTGCATTTGACTCTTTCTTCTTTGCCTCTTTAGCCTTTAGCTTAGGGCAATTCTTAATGACATGATCAGTTGCCTTACAATAGTTGCACCTGATCTTTTTCTTGCCTTTATCAAGAGCCTTCTCAGACCCATTGTTGCTACGTGTGGAAAGAGAAGAAGTTGCAGACCTATTAATAGGAGAAGAAACAGTGGAAGGGGCTGCCTTACCACTTCTTCTCTGTTGGGCAGCAACAAATGCCTGATCAACTGCACGCTGCCTAGCCCTGTTTTGCCTGGACTGCGCTTCTTGCAAGAGCTTGTTGACTAAAGCATCATACTTGACAACATCAGGTCTGTCCTCAGTAACAAGTCTCCACGTGGAAGTAAAAGTCTAATATGACTTAGGTAAAGCATCAAGAACAGTCTGCACAAGAGAATGATCAGGAATAATCTCACTTGCAAAAATCAACTGTTCCTTGAGATCTTTAATCTCAGCAAGAAAAACATTCATGTCATCATCTTCCTGCATAATCTTCGATTCTAACTCTTTACGCAGGTAAGATATTTTTACCTCCTTACGACCTGCATACAAACCAACTAGAATATCCCAAGCTTGTTTTGCTGTTTTAGCTGAACGAATATGTGGAGTGATGTTATGTTTGACAGAAAATGCAATCAAGGCATGAGCCTGTGCATCTTTACCATCCCAACGAGCTTGGTCAGCAGTGGGTAAAACAGCAGCAACAGTAGAGCTGCTAGAACCTGCAACATCCTTAACAGATCCTATATCCACAGAACTTGGACGTACATCCATACCCTGCACAATGTTCCACACTCCTTTTGCAACCAAAACATGATGCATCATGTATGCCCAAAGTGGGTAGTTGCTGTCTCCATCCAATTTGTCATCAGCAGACAACATGCGAAATATATCATTGCTATTATCAACCATGGCCCACTGACTGAAACTGATGCAAAAGCTACCTGTAATGAAGCAAATTCTGAATAGGGAACAACTCGTGCTATGTAGCACGGTCCACAATAGAACACGTATGCCTGTAATGAAGCAAATTTTGAATAGAGAACAACTCGTGCTATGTAGCACGGTCCACAATAGAATACGTATGCCTGTTTTGTAGAAAACTGCACTGTCGAAATTTCTCAATCAGAGAACGTGAGTCAGAGGGTGCTAGTGGCGTAGCCCTGGGAGCTGATGCCTGCTCTGATACCAATTGTTGGAATTAGGGTTGCAGGAAAGCACACAAAGCTCGGAGAAGAAGAAGCAAGAATGCACACAACACATGTACAAAAGATAAGTTAGTCCTAGAATGATGGGCGTACATACAAGCCGAGAAAAAAACCTCCTAAAGAGGGAAAAAGTACCCCGGCGGTCCTAAGTGTGTTCACACACATCACTGCCTATATATATGGCAACAATACCGCCACGTTGCACTACGGGTCCTCGTCCCTCCTCTCACCTCACTTCACTCACACACACTCACTAGTATGCATTAGGGAGAGACATTAGCAAGAGCAAGACTCAATTGTATAATGGGAGAGTCTTTTGTAGTATGAGAGAAATTCACTTATATACATGGCCATAAGTGTTCACAGTCACTTAAACTATGGCTATAAGTGTTCACAGTCACTTAAACTATGGCCGACCGGGCACTTTAGACTCATAAGAGGCCTAATGCTATTACAATGACTACTCTCATAATATATCCATGAAGTACATCACTTAGGACTTCATCCTATCTTGCTGCCATACGCTCTTGAGCGGGAATCACCATAAATACTCCGTCACACCATTAACAGGCGCCCGTCCAAGTTGTAGCTTTAGACACTATTGCTTTATATCTTGAATGTATGACCCTTTGGTGTATCTACCGTGACTCCTTGATGTAAGATAATGGAGGTAGCTCTTGTTAATCCTAGAATTGGATTAACACAACAACAAAGGAGGCAAGGTTGAGGACCCTAGCTCTCCACATGAGAGGATTGCTCTATTAAGAGTGGCTAGAGGTGTAAGCTGGTAAGACCCTTGCATTCTTCCTCTTCTTCCCTCTATCTTTGCGAGGCTCAAATGTTCACAAATTGGTGAACATATTTGGTGCTACCTACCAAGGAAGCATCTTAGCTTAGGACTCCCTTGCCATACTTTGCATTTGGAGTATTGACGTAGCCTGATTGGAGGTAATTTGAGGATCACTCTGATTTTACCATCATCTATGGAAATACCATTTTTAGAGACTATGCGTCTCACCTTTATCATTATAGGATTCATTATAAATAACTTAGCTTCTCCTTCCAGAATTTGGTTCTAATTTTCTAGGGTACTACATCCATGATTACCAATAATTGCATCTAATTTTCATAGAGTAAGTTGGATCTGGAATAGACGACATCTCACGGTTATGCTTATCGATTATCATTGCAACTTGGTTGAGACTAATGTCTCAGTCTCCATTTATAACATGTGCTTTTTTAGCAAAAATCTTCTTCTCAAGATGATTAATCTTTTCTTTGTACATGACATACACTAGTCACAGTGGATTTTCTTGAATGAGAAGTAGTATCAAAATCCAGATCTATTGGAGATCTAGTGACTGGGTGAGCATTCTGATTAGCCAAATTGACTTTGATCAATTGCCCTTCCTTTTGAAGATAAATGTTATAATTTTCCCACTCATGAATCATTAATAAAACAGTCTCATGAATAACATCATAGTTAGTTGGCCTTGGAAAGTCCATGATAACAAAGGTATGCGCAAAAGTTATGACACATGTTTCCATGCACATTCAACTGACCTTGCCAAATGGCAATTCAAGAAGAGAACCATCTACCCTTTTAATTGACACACTAGTGTGCTCAAGTTTTGTCTTTCCCCACTTTTACCAACATGTTTTAGTGGCTATGCTCACTCCATCTCCGCCATCAAAGTATGGCTGGAATTTTGTATCCCCCTTATATGAGATCAAAAGTGTAGCATTCATGTCTTCCCTTTCATAATATTGTTATTCTCCTAATTTAGTAATAGGATCTTCAGGAAGACTTCCTTCTCGATCCGAATCTACATTCTCATTGTCCTCGTCACATCAGTCTTGTCTATCTTACCCCTAAGGCATCCACTTAGACATTTTTGTACATCATTCCACATGCTTGAGTTGGCCTGAAAGAATAGTGACTGAAGTAGACAAGATTCGACATTCCTAGGATGATGATTTTATCTTTGGACAAAGCTGCCTTTAGGAAAATGTATAGACCTTGTAGTAAAGAGGCCATTATTAGACTTCTTTTATGTTTTCTGACTCTCACTCCCAAGATACTGAGGAAGAGTTTCAAAAGATCCCACAAGGGAATCAGGGTCAAATCCATATTTCCAAGATCTTAGAAGAGAGTTTGCATTAATGATTAAGGGTACCTTAGATCTTAGAGGAGATCTAGGAATTGTATGTTGCCAAAGATCCTTGAGATCTTGGTCAGGTTGTTGTTCAAGGGAATTTGAAGGAAGGGATTCTCACTCCTCTTGAAGAGTGATTCTTCTAGGTTTACATGGAAGATTTCCTTACACTTCATTATCCTTCATTAGATGTTCATTAATAATCATCTCTTCTTGCTTAGTTTTTGTTAACCTATGAGTGACGAACATTGAGACGTACTATGTTTTACGTCATGTAATTAGTTTAAGTATTCTGAGTTATGGGACGAGCTTGTCGGCACCATATGCAAAGGATAAAGGGATTGGGTGATCGTCGATGAGAGGCGCACCTTGAATATCAATAGGATAAGGGTTAGGATCGGCCGGCCATGTATGGGTACCCATGTGTGAACGGCCAAGTCACCTATAAGAGTCAAATGTAACCCTAAAACCCTCATTCTCATGTGTTGAATACAAGAGTGCTCTTGCCTTATCCTCTTGGTTTCCTTCTCCTGCGTGTGTGTGTGTGTGAGAGAGAGAGAGAGAGAGAGAGAGAGTGAGTGTGATGCTAGGCACCAACGAGAAGCCAACTTGGGGATTACACAAGCATTTTTCGAGGAGGCAGACGAGGATTCACTGGAATCTGACCCGCCTCTAAGATACCCAATTGAGTTACAGAGTCCTTATGGGGAGGTGCTGTATAATGCATTATTGGATACAGGAGCTCAACACAATTTGTTATCATATGGCGTGTGGTGTCAACTTGGAAAACCACCTTTATCCAAGAGTGCTATCCAAGTTTAAGGAATCAACAAGAAGAAAACCCCTGTCTCAGGAATTCTGCACACTCCGGTTGCCTATGACAAGGGGACCGTAATTCAAAGTTTTTTGGTTATGCCTGTGGGTACCATGGAAGGGACTGTAAACTTGGGGCGCAAATGGATGTGGGCAACCAGACGAGTCACAACGCAAGAACCAACACTCAGTCTGACCGCTCAAAATCCCGCTCCTAAGCCATCAACTGGACAAAATGCTAGATAATGAAAAATCACAAAGTCCAGTGTGGCAAAACCATCTTTGATTGCTTGCCACCCCTCTAACGCTTCAACGCCAAGAGTGGAAACATGCAGGGTGGTCTCTAAAGCTCCGCTTACTATGCCAAAGAGTACATACAAATGGGTCCAAAAGCTTCGTTAATAGCTACTTCCCCTGCTCAATCTCATTCAGACACAAAGCCTTGTAGGAGGAAAGCAGTTACCCACCCAAAAAAGGGCAATGTAACATCACGATGGATCCCTAAAAAATTATTAGTAGCTCAAGGGTATTACGAAGGGAATGACCAGATTTGGGTCCCTAAGCATAAGCTAAATCCCTCTACAACACTTGTAAAACCTTGCAAACCAAATGTTGCCACCCCAACGACAATTCAAGACCGTGGTAAAAGAAAGGTAACAGAGTGCTCCGCACCACTTCTTCCAGAGCTAGTTTGGATTCCCAAACGATATCGATCAATACCACCTAGCTCAGGAAGGGGGGAGCCACATGAAGCTTCTAGCTCCTCATGCCAGGCACACGCTGATATAGAAGTTTCTACATGCTCTACACCTACTCTTGTCAACACCCAACAAAAGACCGATGAGTCTACGTCTCCCCTTGTAATAGTATCGTCGGAAACCATTTCCTCCATTCGTCAATGGGAGCGTACACTAACATTTCTGCAATTGGATGTGGCCACAAGGGTCATAAAAAGCTATCTGCCCACATCACAACCTATGACCCGCTGGACAAATTGGTTCCAAGAGGCTGCAACATCATTGCAAAAAATATGATCTACCCAAGGAAAGGGGGAGCATGTACTCACGCTCGACATTCTAATGCTTCCTCCCTAATCTTCTCCCCTGACCATGTAATTGCCAAATTCAAGGGGATGTATATATATAGCTTCATACATAAAAAAAGAAAAGAAAAGAAAAACAAAAAATAGTAAAAAGAGCAAGAGCACAAAAAGAGGAGAAATATCCGTATATAATTAGGAACTAGATTGACATGTCATAAACCTACTGATGCTATATCTGTGTTTGCAGATATGGCAGATGCACGATCATCATACACTTCATCCACTCCCACCTTTGGTGAGAGGTATCATCTGTACCTTTCTCAGCTATTTCACATATGCTATCCTGTAATTGAAACTGAATGGGATCATATAGATGTACTAGCCAGAGAGGAAAATGTTGAGGAATTAGAATGGCTAATTCGCCTATTGACCATGACTGACCCCTACTTCATAGAGGACATATCCCCGATAGCCCAATGCTTTCCTTTTCCACAAGATGACTATCCTCACATGGTTACATTCTTGATGAGTTTATGTGGATGGGAAAACGAAAAGGAAATATCTGACAATGATGAATGGACGGATGAAACTCATGGCACTACTGAGGTTGACTTCATTTATTTGGATGATGCGGATAGAGGCTTAGCCTTAGGGCTAGAGCCAAGACTCTACAACATCCTCTTACCGTATCCTCAGTAGTAGTGTGGTTGACTAGTATGTAGGTTAGTGTTTTCAAGTTTTTTCTAGTTTGGATTCCTTAAACGAGTCTTTAATTTTTCACACTGATGTGCCTCTCGAGGTATAGTGCTTGTTAGTTGGTTGTACAGGTGGAAAAGTTTGAGGTGGGTTCACTTTCAAGTCCTGAGATAGCCGCAACGCTCATACATAAATATCTCATCAAATTGCGGGCATTTTTCTCATCGAATCAAGGAGATCTCCAAAATACAGGTGTAATTCTTCCATGCCCACTCTCTTTCATTTTTACTATTCAATTAATTGCATGAACTGAAGGCATGACCACATGGAACTTGTGAAAGACTACTTAGTTTTTGAAGTTGCCTGACGTGCTAATGTGAATCATTAAATGAGTTTAACCTTATTGGATATATTCTTGAGAATGCATGCAGTCTTTAGTTAACCTTAGAATACGATTGTCTTAAGTCTAGGGTTAAAACCATCGTAATGTTTAAACAACCTGGCTGTGTGTGTGTTGACCTCTAGGACATAGCTTTTACCCCTTTGTCGAAAGGATGCAAGACAAATTATAGTTCAGGAGTGAAGATCAAAAGAAATAAATTTAAGAAAAAAAAAGCCTACAATAAATGGCAATGCAAGTCTATTATGTGCTCTAATGTTGGCCTATCGCCTTATTGACACTTGGTAGGCGAGGAGTATTCTACTCCAGACCGATGCCTTGGTTGGTAGGGGGTAGCCTTGCCTAAGGTGAACTAATAGATTCCTGGATAATGCTTTGTGTTAAACATGGTACCAGGATCGATGTTAGTTTTGCCTTAGGGAGGTCGCCATTGTGTGTAAAAATTGTCAAGTGCATAAAGAAATAAAGGCAAAAGGCTCCTATAACTCTGATGTTTCTTATGTCCCTAGGCTCGTGGTATTAACTTGTTCTTAGAGTAAACACATTGCGGTCATTGTTTATTTATTAAGCTTGGTTATTTTCCTTGGCTTAGGCCAGTTATAAACCTTGATTAACCTTTGACACCTTGCTAACTCTTGATTTACTTTCAATAATTTTAAACTCCTGTTAATTGGCTACACTAGCTCATTCATGTGACCCCTTAAACTAAGTTCTCATAGCAACATCCATTGTGGTCTAACATGCTTGAATTTATTACACTTTATATCTTTTGAATCCCAGCATACTTTCACTCTACTTCCCTATTTTGCAGACGGTCTACCACAACAAACCCTATCGAGCTTACCATACCATAGCTTCCGAGGACAGAATCTACATCAGGAAGGGAGGCATGTTAACCTATGAGACGGACATTGAGACGTACTATGTTTTACGTTATGTAATTAGTTTAAGTATTCTGAGTCATGGGCCGGGCTTGTCGGCACCATATGTAAAGGATAAAGGGATTGGGTGATCGCCGATGAGAGGCGCACCTTGAATATCAATAGGATAAGGGTTAGGATCGGCCGGCAATGTATGGGCGCCCATGTGTGAACGGCCAAGTCACCTATAAGAGTCAAATGTAACCCTAAAACCCTCATTCTCATGTGTTTAATACAAGAGTGCTCTTGCCTTATCCTCTTGGTTTCCTTCTCCTGCGTGTGTGTGTGTGTGTGTATGAGAGAGAGAGAGAGAGAGAGAGAGAGAGAGAGAGAGAGAGAGAGAGAGAGAGAGAGTGAGAGAGCGATCGAGCACTGTGTAGCGGCACAGCGGTAGAGCGGCGATGGCAGCTCCTCCTACACTGCTGCGACGCGGGAATCCTTCACGGCGGCGGTTTGAGCGGTGAGTGACACACCCTTGCATTCTATTTGAGCTTGCTCTCCTGGTTGTATGCTTGCAGCCATTCGTGGCTCGCATACGGTGTTCGCCAGCTACGACTTGTGCGCGGCAAAAGCGCACAGTTTTGATTGATCCAGATGCGGAGTTAGGCACCACCATCAAGACTTCATGATCCATCTCTGGTATTACCGAGATGGTGTGGGAGGACAAGATTGGGATGTCTTCAGAGGCCCATACACACTCTCTAACTTCGATTGAGTTTGTTTAATCAAATTGGTAGCTTCCTTAAAGCGTTCCTTTTCTTCCATTGGGTTGGGATATTGCACATTCTCCCTTACATTAAAGGGAGAATGGCAGTGGTGTGGTGAAATTTTGATTAAAGGGAAGAATGACACCACTACCATTCTTAGGGCCTCCCATAACCTTAAAGGGGAGAATGGCAGTAGTGCCATTATCAAAACCTCCCATAACTTTAAAGGGGAGAATGGCACCACTACCATTCTCATTTTTGGGTAGCTTTTGCGGGTAGGTTTTGCAAATTTTCTTCTAGACTACCATCAATGGACTTTTTGGTATAGTTTAAAGTTTAATCGGCATGGATAGAAGGACATGATTCCAAAGAAGATGATTTAGATCCGTCTTGGATTTTAACTTTTTCCTTGTCATTACCAACCAGGATACCCTTCTTCTTGTTGTGTTTCCTTCTCTTTTTTGCAATTTTATTGGATGCTGTATCAATTTCAGTGCTACCTTTCTTAGTAAGAGCTCTTGTCAGTACTACATTGACCAGAGTCAAGATTGGGTTTTCCTTCCTTCCCCAAAGAACTCCCAGCATATTTAAAGGTGTTGTCGATCCAGAAGGACCCTTAAACACACATAGTTAGAACCCGAAAAGCCAATCAACTCGTGCCCTTTTTTGTTAAAGCAGTTTGGAACCCTTCCACGTTTTTCTATGGTTTTCTTACTGTTCCTAGAAGATTTGGTGTTCGACTTATTTATTACCTTCTTACCCCCTCCCAAAGATTTGGTGTTTGACTTATTTATTACCTTCTCAGTCCCTTTTTTAGCCTTTTTTCTCTCTTCCTCAATTTTCTTCTTGGTTCTTTCTAAGATATTTTGAGTTTTTTTTTACTTTTTTCGCCTTTACTTTTTCTTTAGCTCGAGAGTCTGCGTCACTACTAAAATGACAAATTGAAGAAAAGGAGAAGTTTGAGGAAAGAGAGAAAAGACCAATCCGTGGGTTCTTCAAGAAGGAATAACATTTCAACCCAATCGTAGAAGGTTGGGTGGTACGGTAAGGGCAATCTTTGAGTAGATGTTCTATACCACAACTACTACACCATCTATCCAATGGAACATGATTTGTTGCAACTTGGCTATCCTTGTAGACTTTATTCGGACACTTGCTAAATTATGTGAGGTCTACCACATGCATAACAAGAGAGCGGGGCTCGTCTAGTCAAGGAATTTATGTCTCTTCCTTGTGCTGATGCTGCTATATTCATCAAATGCAACCATAGTGAAGCTCGGAGTGGTTATAAAATACTGAGGGTTCTCAGTATTTACCCTAGGTATTTTATAAGCATTTTTGAGCACTAAAGTCTCTGAGATATTTCATCTTTAGCTCCCACTTGGTGAATAGGAGTCACTCTTGGTGGATCTAGTTAAGGAGGCAATACAGGTGGAGGCATTCAACAGGTCTAATATTACCCCCTATGACATTTGTGTTATGGTTAATTACTGATGGTGTTGGTAAAGCAATTGTTTTTTAGAAAGCAGGCGATTTCGAGCACTACGGGTAAGTCATCGATTCTCTGCAGAACTCTGTGTTTTGAGAACTGCAGGAAGACAGATTGACTGTGCAGACACTGTGGGTGCTGCAAAGAGGTCTACAGTTGCCATTGGGTGTATGTATGCACATTGAAGTCACTGGTTGTGACATTTGAGAGTACTACAGTACCGCTGTGCAGAAAATACAGCAGTTTGTGTAGAAAAACCAGAGTGCAGTTTCTGGTAAAATTGTGTGTTTGGCAAAATGTCAAATGATGGGATAACCCAGATTGTGGCTGAGAAGCTTGACAAGAATAACTTCCATGCTTGGAGGTTCAGGTTGACGAATTTCCTGATGGGAAAAGGCTATTGGGACTACATTGAAGGTGAGCATGAAGAGGCACCGGAGATACCGGATATAAATCCGACTGCTGCAGATGTGAAAGAGTTTAAAGACTGGAACCAAGGAGCCAGGAAGGTTATGTATTGGCTCTCCATTAGTATACAGGATACCATGATTGGGCACATTTAGGATGCCAAGTCCCCCAAGGAGGCGTGGGACACCTTGGTAAAGCTTTATGAAACAAATACCAAGGCACGCAAGATACAGTTGAAGAATGAACTTCATACTGTGGAGAAAAAGAGCATGTCTGTGATGAATGACTATGCACTGAAGATAAAGGGTATTATGGAATCCCTTGTATCTATTGGTATTATGGAATCCCTTGTATCTATTGGTGTGTCAGTAGATGATGATGACAAGGTGGAAGTCTGTCTACGTGGTCTCGGGCCACAATACAAGGTGTTCAAGATGTCTATTCAGACTCGGGAAAACATTCCTAACTTTACAGATTTGGTGTCTATGCTGATCGAAGAGAAGAGCTTGGGTGAAGACCAACAGTCTTCACAAAGCAAAAACAATTCAGAGCAACAGGCCTTCTACACGAGTTCAGGAAGAGGACGAGGTAGAGGAGGCCGTGGACGCAGTTAAGGAGGTGGCCGAACAGGTAATCAGAATTATGGCCAGCAGAGCAGCAGCAACAACAACAACAACAGTCCCAGAATCAACAACAACAACAACACCACGCAGGTTTCAGAGGCAAATTCAGAGGCAAGGGGAGTCAAAGAGGCCGTGGAAATTGGCAAAGGCAGTATAATGATGCACGTGAATGCTATTATTGTGGTAAGCCTGGACATGTGCAGGCAGAATGTTATAAGAAGCAGGTTGACATGCAAAATGGGAAAGTGCAGCAAAACAACTATGCATCCTCAAGCAGAAATAATGAGGATAATGAAAGGTTGTTTGTTATGCAGCATGTCGTGAATGCCATGTCTGAAAATGTTGATGCAGCACAAAAAGATAATGTATAGTATGTGGATTCAGGTGCTTCAAGCCACATGACAAGTCATGGAGAGTGGTTCAAGGAGATGAAAAACCCGGAAAGACCAGGTTTTGTGGAAACAGGGGATGACACTGCTCATCCAATTGCCCATGTTGGAGATGTGCCATTGTCTATGCAGGATGGCAAAGTGAAGTACCTTGCAGATGTACTTCACGTTCCGAACATAACAAAGAATCTGGTTTCAGTTGGCCAGATGATTGAGCAGGGTTTGCAGGTTCGGTTTAACCCTGATGGTTGTTATGTTGAAGACTTTAAAGACAAGTGCAGGTTGGTTGCAAAAGGCAACAGAGTGGGCAAAATGTTTACATTGAATGTAGACATGCCTGAAATGAGTGCTGCAATGTTTGCAAATGGTTCGGGAATTGTTGCAGACACAGACATTTGGCATAAAAGGATTGGACATGTAAATGTGCAGAGTCTATGCAGACAAAAGGAATTGTGACAGGGCTGCCAAAATTTAAAGTGGAAGGTATGCAGAAAATATGTGAAGCATGCCAATTTGGGAAGTAAACAAAGCATGTGTTTCCACGTAACAGATATGTGAGCAGAAATGCACTAGATGTTGTGCATTCAGATGTATGGAGTCCTATGAAGACCATATCTATGGGAGGCTGCAGGTATTATGTGACTTTCATTGATGACCACACAAGGAAAGTGTGGGTATATTTCATGAAGGAGAAGAGTGAGGTGTTCACTCACTTTCAGAATTTCAGAGTTTTGGTTGAAAAGCAAACAGGGAAATATGTAAAGTGCCTAAGGTCAGATGGAGGGGGAGAGTACTTCTCCAATGAGTTCTCTGAATTTTTAAAGAAGAATGGTATTCGGAGACAGTTTACATGCAGATACACTCCGCAGCAAAATGGAGTTGCTGAGCGGAAAAACAGGCACGTTGCTGAGATTGCACGAGCATTGATGGAAGAGAAGAATATGCCGTATTGCTATTGGGCTAAGGCTGTTTCTACAGCAGTATACATCATGAACAGGACTCCAACTGCAGCCATACATGATGTAACTCCAAGAGGAGAAGTTTATTGGCAGAAAACCAGATTTGTCTCATCTGAAAGTCTTTGGATGCATTGCATATGTGCATGTGCCAGATGAGCTGAGAACTACGCTGGATCCAAAAGCTGAAAAATGTGTGTTTATTGGATACTCCCTTGAGCAAAAGGGATACATGTGTTATAACCCTGCTACACGTGAGTTGAGGGTAAGCAGGGATGTTGTCTTTGATGAGATGAGCAGCTGGTATGCTACTGAAAAAGAAGCTGTTGGGGCTGATGTGAGTGGAAGTGTGGTTGCACAGAATGCAGGTCACCAATCACAGTCTTTGAGTGGACCAAGAGAGTCCTCATCTCTAGTGGGTCTATTGATAGACCATGGAGTGGCAGGCTGCGTCATAATACCAGTCTTGCAAATGTGATTAGTACATCACGTAAAGGAAAAGAGAAAGTGGTTGAGCCCCTTGGTATGCCTGACATTTTTGCAGGGCATTCTCATGTTGATGGAGAGTCTAGTGGCTCAGATATGAGCCTTGATGAGGAGCTTGGGATCCCAGCTATGAGAACACCTGGTGTAAAGAAGGCTATGGAAGCCATGAATGAAAAGCTGCGAAGATCAGGGAGAGTGAAGAACCCTGTGCAGAGATTTACATATGATGGTTATGTGGCACATCACTATGCATATATGGCAAAGGTTGTGCAGGTTGTAGAGCCCACATGCATTGATGAGGCTGTTGGAAATGTGTGTTGGGAGAAAGCTATGGATGAGGAGATGGATGCACTATATGGAAATGAAACTTGGGATTTAGTGCAATTGCCTGAAGGCAAGAAAGCCATTGGATGCAAGTGGGTGTACAAAGTTAAACATAACAGTGATGGAAGCATAAACAGGTACAAGGCTAGATTGGTAGCCAAAGGATATGCGCAGACATATGGGATTGATTATGAGGAAACTTTCAGCCCAGTTGCCAAGATGGCAACGGTGAGAGTTGTGATAGCAGTGGCTGCGTCAAAACAATGGTCTTTACATCAGATGGATGTAAAGAATGCATTCTTGCATGAGGATTTGCAAGAAGAGGTGTATATATTGCAGCCACCTGGTTATGAGGATGTGGGTCACCCCGAGCATGTTTGCAGGTTGAAGAAAGCCTTGTATGGCTTAAAGCAAGCACCAAGAGCATGGTCTGACAAGATTTCTGAATATCTTGTCACTATTGGCTTTCATGTAGCCAATGCAGATTTCTCGCTGTATGTGAGACATGGTGATAGAGGAGTTGTGCTTGTTGTCATCTATGTAGATGACTTGATCATGTCGAGATGAAGGATCTGGGGGAGCTCAAATATTTCTTGGGCATTGAGGTGATTAGGTCACCACATGGTATTGGATTACTACAGAGACAGTATGGCTTGGACATGTTGTCCAAGTATGGTATGACAGGCTGTAAGTCTATTTCTGTGCCATTAGATCAGAATGGCAAGTTGAGTGCAGATTCAGGAGAGATCTTGGAGGATCCTACTATGTACAGGCGCATAGTAGGAAGTTTGATGTACATGACGATCACCAGACCAGATTTGAGCTATGCTGTTGGGTTGGTGAGTCAGTTTATGCAGGTTCCACGGAAACCGCATTTGGATGTAGTGAGACGCATACTGAGGTATGTGAAGTCTACTTTGCATTGTGGACTATTCTATGAGACTGGGACAGAGATATGTGTACATGGGTACACAGATGCTGATTGGGCTGGTAGTATCTCAGACAGAAGATCTACCAGTGGATTCATGTTTTCTTTGGGGAGTGCTGCTGTGACTTGGAGCAGCAAGAAGCAGCCTACGGTTGCTCTATCCAGTACAGAGGCCGAGGAGCTGCTATGGCAGCATGTGAGGTAGCTTGGTTGAGGAAGCTACTTGCAGATTTGGGTCTATCAGTGGATAGACAAGTTGTCATTTTCTGTGACAACATTAGCAGTATACAGTTGGCCAGGAACCCAGTATTTCATGCTCGTACGAAGCACATAGAGGTCCACTACCACTTCGTCAGAGAGAAGATCTTGGCAGGAGATCTTGACCTTGTTTATGTCAGCACAGACGATCAGGTAGCTGACATCTTCACCAAAGCATTGGGTACAGAGAAGCTCCGCAGATTCAGGGCTTCGCTTGGTGTACATGAGATGGAGTTGAGCTCGAGGGGGAGTGTTGAGATATCGAGCTCTAGTGAGGCGGTGGACACTGATGACCCGCCTGGGGGATAGGCCCCACACTTACACCACTGGCATGGTTGGTGAGATCTTGGGTGATATGCGGCCAGTGGGATGACAGGCTGTGTGACAGCCATTCTAGAGACTAGCATAGTTATAGCGCCAGCTCATTTAGTCGGGTTCACACTATAGAGAACTCGTGTATGTATTGGTTGAGTACCTTTCATATTATGTGTACTCTTATTCTTGTATATGGTGTGTTGAGTGTTGAGTGAAGGAGAAGAAGATTTTCAGCCTCTCACCTTGTGTGTTCTCTATTAGGGCTTGGTGAGTGTGTGTGTGTGCTTGCAAGAGCTCAAGCTCTCTTCCCCCCTGTATCTTTTCACTCATTGCTACACCACTCCTAGCTGGCATTGTGTGCACTCGTGGTGGTGGGTGAATGTAGGTGGAAACAAGATGATGTAATCTTGTTGTTAGATCTAGACCTACCGTTGCATGAATTACTCTAATCAAGGTCGTAGCCTCCATAGTTGAAAACATATGCATACCTCTTTTCAATGAATGAGCAAATGAGTGTTCACCCAAAGAAATAGGTGGAACCATTGCATTGATATAGTCATAAGGCATAGGGCCAATAGGTTCCGCCCATAATTTTCTGCTAAAGAATCTAGAACTACAAAGTCATAGGGTGGTGGAGGAGTAGTGGGTGAGATTATTTCATCATGGATGCTATGAAAAGTGAACTCAGGGAATCCACATGAAGCTCCAATTTCTCAGGCTTCTCTTGATAGTACTTCATCCTCCCCTACCTTTGCATTTGCCTCATCGGAAGTTGAGACAACACCTGATGGGCATGGCTCATTTGATGAGGGATAAGAGAAGGCTCCTTCTCCCCTTTGCTAAGCTCTTCTGCCTTTGGCTCATGGGCATGGCTCATGATGAGGGATAAGAGAAGGCTCCTTCTCCCCTTTGCTAAGCTCTTCTGCCTTTGGCTCATTACAAAGAAGACATTTAGCAAAATCTTTGTTAATGTGTTTCCCTTCTTCATGCTGAAAAGGTATTCTAAAATGCTCTTACCTTGTCCTCTTGCAACACTGGATGAGCCTAATGCATCGGTATCCTTGTTATCTTGAGAGGGAATGCATAAATCTATCACATTCTTGGGTGGGTTATCTAAGATGGCTATTGGTTCTAGGTTTGACTTCAATGAAGAATCAACTATTGCTGATAGAGAGTCTAGTATGTAGAACTCCTCTCCCTCATGATTAGAGGTTGCCTCGAGAGGGATGTTCAACTCTTAGGTCGCAATACTTACTAAGGCTTGTAATCCACAAAATGAGCGGGGAGCTACTTGCTCATGTAAAAACTTTACACTCACCACAACCCATCCATTGATGAAACTCAGTTTTATCTTAGAAGATGGGAATGTGATTGTGCAACTCATTGTAAAGAGGAGCAAAAATGAAGTACACAAGAACAAAAAAGAATAGTACAATAGGTAGGGAGTACAGAAATACTGAATGGTGATTAAGACCCTTAAGCAAGTTGACCATTTTTAATTAGACCGTTATAATTTAATTATATTTTTTATTATTTTAAAAAATAAAATTTTAAAAAATCTAATATATATATATATATATATATATATATATATATATATATTGAAATTAGCATCTAGTCATCTCTCTCCCTCATCTCTCTCCTATTTCTCTCCGTACTCTCCTTCATCATGGTTTACAAGATGAACATCAAAAAACATGACCATCTAAAAAACTTGATAAATATATTAAAGAAGCTAGCAGTATGAAGTTGCATTATGAAGTTTCTACATCAAAGAAGTTGCATTATATGAAGTAATGCCAACATTATTACAAACCTCAAAACTTAGTAGGAAAGACACTCATAAGTTTCTATGATGGGCAACCATTGATTGGTCCATATTCCTAATTAATTGCTCGTTCTCATCGTTAATGACGTATGTCCTCTAATAAGCAACTGCACTTGATAGTTTGAGCTCAAACATATCTATTATTGCCAAGTCGTTCTCCTTTCCTTGGATTATTTGCTTCAATTCTAATAATAAACTCCCCGAAATCTCTCTGGCTTGGTAAAATTGGGATTGATTGGGTCATTCCTATACATCTCATCAAGCACCATGTATCCTTGCAAGATGATACACTCCATTGGTAAGCTCCTCTAATGATGGTGTGGTCATGACGCATAAATAAACACAGAAGTGAGCGCTCGGGAGGAGCTGAAGAGGCGCTTGAGGAAGGTGCTTTGAGGAAGGGGCGCTCAAAGAGGGAGCACTTGAGAGAGGTTCAAAGTGGAGGGGACGCTTAAGGAGGGCACGAGAGGAGGTGGAGTGGAGGGCGCAAGAGGAAGACCAAGAGGAGGACACAAGAGGAGGGTCGAGAGAGCGTGAGAGGAGAGCCGAGAGGACCGAGAGGGCTCAAGAGGGCTGAAATAGACATGCGTGGCCACGCACATGCCCATGCATGGCTACCACATGTTGGGCCCACGATCGTGGGCCTAAGGCGGCCACGTGGCCACGTAACGTGGGCCATGCCGTGGCTACGTGGGTGGTTGTGCAATGGCTATTAAGTCATTGTATAGCGGCTGTTGAGGGCTCACAAAAGCCCTCAACTCTCACTCACTCCCCCCCTCTCGCCTTCCCAGCCTCTCGCCTCCCCAGCCTCTCACTCGGTCCCCCCCTCTCGCCTCTCGCTCCCCTCTCGCCTCTCGCCACTCGTTCACTCCCCCCCTCTCGCCTCTCTCACTCGCCCTCTCCCCCCTCTCTCTCCCCCTCTTGCCCCCCTCACTCGCCCTCTCCCTGGCTCCCTCTCTTGTCCCCCCCCCCCTCTCTCTCTCTCTCTCTCTCTCTCTCTCTCTCTCTCTCTCTCTCTCTCGCCCTCCTCTTTCCCTCGCTCCCCTCTCTCTCTTAACCCCTCAACAATTGCCATCTCTCTCTTTCTCAACTCCTCCCATAGAGTCGAGATCTCAATGGTTGGAAGCGGTCTCAACAAGCGCACCTCAACGGTTGGAAGAGGTCTCAACGGTTGGAATGTCCTCAAGCAATAACGGTCTTCACTCCTCAACGTCAAAGGAAGAGTTCTCAATCATCAAAGTTCTCCAAGTAGACTTCATATGGATAGCATAACAATTCCAATAGCATCATATATAATTGGAATAAAAAGTTAATACAGTTTAAATACTAATTTAAGATAATTGCATCACATGTTGAATGACAAAAGACTAATTCAAGAAGTATTGATGGTAATATGGATGCATATTCAATTCAAAATGCTTGCACAAACTCGTCTGCAAAATAATTGAGAAGGTTCACTAGATCGCAAGATGATGCATCAGGGACCCAACAGATCCAAGCAGTTGAAGCTTCCCATGGCACTCTTGTCACAATTATTTTTCAAGGTGTGTGCGCATTGCAATATGCCTTGATTTCGAAATATATTTCTTCATGTTTTCAATTTGAAGCATTTTTCTTAAATAAATATAAACGCATTATTGCAATAGGAATTTGATGCCACGTTCCAGGCCAAGATCAGTGTGTGGCTTGCCTGAACGAGGGAGTAGAGAATACATGATGTATGTAGAATTGTTTGACAAGAACTATAGGGATTCCCTAAAGGAGACGGAGTCACTCTTCACTAAAAGGGGACATGAGCTAGCACAAATTGCCAACCCCGAATGTGGGAAATAGTTCTTTAAAAAAGTGATCTTGTACCAAGAGTGGGGTGAAAAGGCTAGCAAATTCACTACACCGAAGCTAGCCAAGATTGCTCGAGCACATGTTTCAAATGAAGAGTAAGATCTTCAACTCTCTTGAGGCATTACATTTTTTTAAAAACTTATTAGAAACCTAATGCTTGTTTACAATGCAGGAAATGTAGGTTGCTTAACATATTGGCTGGTGGTGAGTTTGTTATGAGGGATGCATAGATTCTGCTATGAGGGAACCAAGAAAGAGAGACGGTGTCCATAAGTGTTGATTTGGCATAGTCCAACTTGAACGTGGCAAAGGGATATGGTGGCAACAAATGCCATATTCTGAATTGAATGCTCAATCAAGAAGTGGCAGCTATCTGGTTCACATATAACTTGCAGGCATAAATAATTATGCTTTAGTCTGCACCATCTAATGCAATGAGAGTTGTGAGGAGATTGTGCTCCATAACGTTTTTTGATTGTGCAAGTTATGGAATATTTAAGTGGACGAGAAAGGGTTTTCTCAACTTATCAATAAGGGATAGAATGGCTTTGCCATTTATGGCCCGTTAATTGCCATTTATGGTAGCTGTACTAAATGGATTACTGTGGACCACCGTTAATTACACTAACGCAATATAGATCACATCGGATCTTTGTGAATAATGTTTGCTACTTGTTACATTCTAGTCGATTCTAGTTAACACTTGTAAGTTAGCCTTTAGTAGTAGTCTAGGTTAGTAGTTAGTAGTTCTAGTTTAGTAGTTAGTATTCAGTTTAGTTTAGTAGTAGTCTTAAGTCTAGATTAGTAGTTAGTAGTTAGTCTTCACTTTAGTTGAGTAGTAGTCTTTAGTCTAGATTAGTAATCTCGGTTAGTAGTTTAGTTTTAGTTCTAGTTTAGTTAGTCTTTAATCTCGGTTAGTAGTTTAGTTTTAGTTCTAGTTTAGTTAGTCTTTAATCTTGAGTTAGTCTTTAGTTTAGTTAGTCTTCAATCTAGATTAGTAGTCTCAGTTAGTAGTTTAGTTTTAGTTCTAGTTTAGTTAGTATTTAATCATGAGTTACTTTTTAGTTTAGTTAATCTTCAATCTAGATTAGTAGTCTCAGTAGGTTAATTAGTCTTTTCTCCTCCCTCCCCTTACTCCCTCCCAAAGACTTATTCACTCAAACCCTAAACCATTACTCCTCCATATCCTCCCTTACTCCTCCACTCTCCATCTTCTCCCTTACTCCTCCACTCCTCCCCATCTCCTCCCTCACCCCTCCCCTAGACCTCCACTCCACATTGCAGCAGCATAGGGGTTGTAGCACGGGGGACACCACATTGCAGCTCAGCGCGCCGGGTCGCAGCACATCTAGCATCGCCCAGGTCATCCTCTAGGCTCCAAGTTGGTCCTCCTCTAATGTGCCAAGAAAAGGGCAGAGAGGGCTCCCCGCCCCGCCGGAGGCCGCGATATCACGGCCTTCTGGGAGCCGTCTTTGCCCTTTTTTTGCCCATCAAAGGGCACTGATGGGTTGGTCTCTCAACACTTTGAAGTGCCATAAAGAACGAGCAAAGGGGGCTCTCGAGAGGCTGTGATATCACAGCCTTCTGGGAGCCCCGTTTGAACATTTTTTATGGCTCTTCAAAGTTGTGAGACCCCCCCCCCACAGTCCCATGAAATGCTTTTTTTGGCTCTTCTTGCTTCTTCATGTTATGGCTCTCCTTGGCTCTTCTTGGCTTCAAAGATGGCAGTGGGTTGCAGGGTTGCAGCATCCAGGGTCACAGTCAACAAGCGCCGTTGGGTCGCATCACGTCAAGGGTTGAGGGTCGGCGGTTCGCAGTGCAACCAGGGTCGAGGGTCGCCAAGGATCTAGGTCATCTTTTTCTTCATTCTAATGTGCCAAAAAAAGGGCAGAGAGGGGGAGCCCTCATTGTTTTTGCCCACCAAAGGGCATGTTAATGGTTTCCTTATGCTTCTTTGAAGGGCTATAAAAAACGAGCAAAGGGGGCTCCCGGGAGGCCGCAATATCGCGGCCTCCTGGGAGCCCCCTTTGCTCGTTTTTTATGGCCCTTTAAAGTAGAGACCAGCCATCCGATCTCATGAAGTGACATATATATTATAAGAGATTGATGATATGATAAAGCTCATATTGATCGATGTCATGGAAAAAATGTCTTTGTTGATGGTGAGTGTGGTGAAGAGTAGTAAAGGGAGAACAAACCCCTTTTGCATTTTGGCATTATGAATGCTTTAGTTTTTTGGTTGTGTCTTTGAGACGAATATTTTGATTTTGTCAATGACTTTATGCTCAATCATCAATGCAAAGCCTCATAAGTAATCCAAGTTATGTGGCTACATTCTCTCCAATTTATTTAACATCATTTATTCCTATTATGAGCTTGTGCCTCCTAATCTATAATAAAAATTTAGGTATCATCAATGTGAAATCCAAATAGTTTTGGAGAGAATGGGCATGCTTGTTTAACCTGAATGATGCTACTGATCTCACGTGAAAAGATTCAGATGCCTGGATTTAGCCCATCATGATTCACATAATGCCATTACACCCCACATAACCTATGTTGTAAAATGAAGTTTCTATCTTTATCTAAATTTCACCCTAATTCTAAGGGCCAATATAAATATCTCCTAAAATATTCACCCATTTAATTTGGTATCCCTCTCTGCCCATTTAATTTGGGAGCCCTTCAAAGCTATCAGAGCCTTAGCAACCCTGGCTTCTCTTAGCCGCTTGGCAACCTTCAAAGAGGCTAACATAAGATTTTTTTCATATGTAATTCTTTTGTACAGAGATGGATATGGGTGAAAGTACAACTCTTCCTTTAAAGACTAGAGGGAAGGGCAAAGACAAAGCCTCAACACCTCCAAAGAAGATTGGGAGAAAGAGAAAGCCTCGAATTCGTGTAGACACTGAGGAGGGTGACTATGGTGGGGATAGATCCAAGATGGAGGCTCCTACAGGCACAGAGGACACATCTACAAATGTCCATGATTTAGATGGAGGGGGAGATGAGACAAACTCTTTCATTGAGGACATTAGCTTGGATCTTGTGGGAGGGGGTGACATCATTTCTAGATGTAGGCTACTCATTTCTAGATGTAGGCTACTCAGTTCATATGAGTGCCCTAGAATCCCCTTATGTAGACTCATTACCTATGCTAGAGTAAGGGGATTGAGAAGTGATGTTGATGCACTTAAGAGTGCGTTCTAGTATGAGGGATACCTCCCAGAAAAGGATGCATTTATAATTTCTATCTGCACAGGCAGTGGGGAGGAGACCCAGGTTACACTAGCACTGATGAGGGAGTCTTGGTCACCCATGTGGAGGGAGGTAGAGGAAAATTTGAGAAGGAGTTAGAAGCTAAGCAGGAGTTCTAGTACCTTTCTGGGAAGATGTTATTAGTGTGGGAGGGAAACCATAGAACCATGGCTTGGATGTCAGTGATTGCAGAGTCGTACTACAGAGAGACTCGAGCACGGCATATTCAGGTCATGTGCACCCATGGAAGACAAGTGAAATTGCTCTGCTTGAAGGGCTACATAGGATGAACTCGTAATACTTTTTCTCTTTTTCCTTTCTTTTTTGTGTCTACTTTAATTTTGATTCATTTAATTTTGAAAATTTATGTTTATAGATTGAATGAGCATGCAGTTATCAAACCAACCTTGAGGGATGTACTCACGAATGCTAATAACATTTGTGAGTGCGACGCTCAAGTTTTCATGAGCTCCTTGACTCCCCAAGAGTGTCAGGTCATAAACAATGCAAGAACCAAGGAGGTGAAAGGAACTGTGGGGGGCTGGTACCCTTTAAGTAAAGGGTACTTGCAAGGCTTGTATTTCAGCAGGTAAGAGCAACGCCCCTTTTCTTGACTCTTATTTGTTTGGGGTATTGACTCATATTTTTTGGACGGACATTCTATTTTCTTTGTCAATGTGTTGCAGGTTGAGTTTAATGCAGACATCAAGAAAGCACTGGAGAGGATAAAGGCTACAGTTTCCTTGGACGAGAGAGCAGTTGTAGAGAAGAAGGAGATGAATGCAATGCAGCGAAAAATATATGATCAGATGGGTAGGGTATAGTATCTACACTCTATGTTTGACATTCGTAATAAGTGGTGCTGAGTGTGAGAAGTTTGAGTCTTCTTACTATTGAGTTAATGTTGTGTAGGTCTTAAATTGTCTTGACCCACGGCTTGGAGATGTCTGGAAAGCAAAATTATTTTCCTTGAATTTTGAGACTACAGATAAGGTCATCACTCTAGAGAAAATTAAGTGCATTGCACTTTCTCCCCTTAACGTGGAGAAAAAAATTTAGTATCTCTCTTTGTTGGAGACTAGTGCTATCATGAGGAATATGTATTACATGCCTTTAGTAGATATTCCTTATAGAGGGTGAGCTTTGTATTTGGTGTCTTTGTTTAGCATTGATAATATTTTTTGTGTTGAATTCAATCTTTTGATGCATTTCTTTATTGCAACTAAAGGTGGTTGGCTAAAGAGATTTTTTTGGAAAAGATAGAAAATCACGCCCTTGTAGTGCTTGAGGAGCTCAAGACTATAGCAAATATATGTCAGTTGTTTACTCTACCTCCAACTACACTCTCACTCAGTATTATGAAGACATCAAGTTGGAGGGGAGAAAGTATATGTTCACCTCTGTGAAGATAAGAGATAGTAGTGAACTGAGAGGTGTTGGGAAGGCTGAGAATTTAGTTGCCAAGAAGACAGAGCTCGATCAGAGGCAGCACATAGTGTTGTCTTTAGGTAATCACTTCATTTATTCTTTTTGCTAATGTCCATTTAAGTTTCATTATCATTGTGTCATGCATAAATTTAATAGTTTTTTTTCGGTTGGAATGACCTAGATATCTCACGTACTTGAAGAGTGAAGGCAAGATTGATGACCTTCCTCGATATTGCAAGGGGTGGACAGAGATTGCAACCCCTGCAACATCCATGTATCCAATCTCCATGCATGGCCGCTCCCAGTGGGAGTTGGCCAATTGCCCTTGGTGGTTGGATTTTTTTGGTGGAAAAATGTGCTGACATGAGAGCTTGATCTCTATAAATGGTATTCTACCACCAAGAAGACCGATGATCCTCCCAAGGGTCAAGATACTCCCGGAAGGTTGAGATCACAGAACAAGGATAAGAAGACTACAAAGAAGGTTGATTTTTGTTCAATGTTTGCAACATGCTACATGGAGTGCACTATAACAAAAGAAGTAATATTATATGGTGTTTAACCTTTCTTTTTTGTTCTTACTGATAGAGGTGGATGTGGAGTGGATACCGTCTCCGCCACCCGGAGATTCCACTCTTGATATTCATGATGGTGGTGATGGTAATTTAACTACTCATTTTATATCATGAGTTTTGAATTGGATGTGATATGGATAGGTAGTTTGGTAGATGTATATGTTTATTGATGGATTGTTGTGAATATTTCATTGAATTTAGTCATTGGGTTTTTAATAAGCTAAAAGGGTATTGAAAGTTGTCACTCCCTTTATCAGTTATTCACCACCCTCACCGGATAGGACAATGGGCCATGGTGGATTGGCCACATTTGGATGCTTAGTAGGCGACTATATCTCCATGGGTCATGACTTTTCTCGTGGTAAAAAAAAATGACATGTATGCCAAGATACATGACTTTTTTTTTGCTAGCATGTGACCCTACTAGGGAGGAGTACAAGAAGAAGAGGGAGGAGTACAAGAAGAAGAGGAGAGTATTCCAAGATACATGACTTTTTTTTGCTAGCATGTGACCCTACTAGGGAGGAGTACAAGAAGAAGAGGAGAGTAGTTTGATGGGTAGCAGATTTCATTTTCTTGGACTTTCCCATTGGGAAGAAGTTGGGTGTTGGCTCTCCATTGCCAGCCTTGGAACTTGCTTTCAGAGGACCATGTCAAATATGGTTCTAGTTTGGGATATAGTGGATGGCTTGCCATGCTTTGCCCCATTATAGGTAATGTATGATATTCATATGCTAATTGAAAAGTGTATGCCTCTTTTCTTAGTTTATATGATGATCTTAAATACTATGCTACATTGCCAGGTCCTTGCTTAACATGGATCGAGAGGTACGTTAAAGTCCAAGACCTCCACATGATGAGAAGAGTGGTGATGTTGGACAAGAATGAGTATAGCTTTGTTAAACATTATTTGGGGAGGACATGCCGGTACGTACATCCGATTTTAGTGTAATAGATTTTAGTGTTACATGAAGTGTCTGCTCTTGTGCAGCTTTGTACTTCTATGTTGGTGTTTGCATGTCACAGTGGAGCCATGCCAAAAGCCTTTCCCTATTTGAGATGCATCATGTGCAAGCGAGCGATGACATGTGGACCCCCACTACATGCCGGAGGCTGTTGAAATATACAAGTGAATAGGGTGTGTGTGGGAACAAGCTCTTGGATAGAGGCTGTAAAAGAGGAGATGTAATTGTGAAAGAACCTGTGAAAAGGTTAGAAGAATCTACTGGGAGAGAATAATGGGTAGCATGAGGGAATTTAGGAGTGTGGAGATATTCTGGGAGATATTCAGGGAAAAGAGAAGAGGTGGAGAGAATCAGGCAAAAGGTGGAGATATTCAGGGAGTGAATCATGGAGAAATCAATGGGATTTGATGCTTGATGTAAACACTATAAATTAGAATTTGCTGGTTTTTGAGTATCCATGCCTACATTAATCTATCTGCTAATTATTCACTAATTACGTCTTAATCATTTCTTAATCACTTTGTTAATCATGTTGATTCTAGTGTATGATCCACCATAGCTCATCATTTTGCTCAAATTTCAACATGGTATCAGAGCCATGCCTAGAATCAACCAGATTTATGAGCCCATTAGTGAATTAATCAAGATTAGTAAGATAATTAGCAAAAAAATCAGTTTTAGTGAGTTTTCACTCTTCCCCTTTACCCCCAGCCAGTGGTGGAGGGTCTCTAGCATCTAGCACACTCAAAATTAGGGCATAAGATTCTTACACAAGCTAGCTAAGGTCCTTGGCTTCAAGCCCATCAAGAAAACGCAGCAAACCGCCGACGGGTTCAGGAGATCTTCACGTTTTTTCCAGCGCTGAAATTTCTGAGTAATTTGCAGATCTTGAGCTTATCAAATCAAATTGAGCTAATTCCTCTTAGCCCCGGGGGTTTTCAAGCATGCTCTACAAGCTGGTGAAGACAGAAATCAATTTCATCAAGTCTACAGAGAGATCCAAGCTCTTCATCAAATCTGCAGGTGACTTTGGTAAAACAGAGATTAAGCTTTCATTATTTGGTCAAATCTTGTGTTTCTTGGCTTAATCCTCTACTAGACTCATTGCTATTGATGCCTTTGAAAGCATTTGAGCTCATTTGAAGTGGAAGGCACCAGATCTGGACTCCCCGCATACTCTGTTTTCTGCACACAAAACAGAGCATTAATTTCCTAATTAGTGATTAATCAGTGCTAATCACTGTATTTTGGTGCAATTGAGGGTTCAAATTAACCATTAGGTATCTAATACAGATCCCTATAACTTCAGATTTCAAATCGGAGTTGGTTTGATACTCCAACCATCCCGTACAAATTGGTTACCCTTGATTCAGTGTAATTTCTGGTAAAATTGTGCTGATAAAATTGTGAAAATCATCATTTTGCATTTAACCCTTGGTTAATGCCTGTAAATCTCATTCAAATTCAAGATTATTCACAGCCAGAGTTGCATTTGGACTGTGCATGAGAATGAATGCTATACGCATTATGTATTGGGCACATTTTATCAGTGTAAAAATGGGAACAGACACTGCCCTTGTCCAGATTAAGGCAAGAGGTAAGACCTCCCGCATAAATTTGGGTTTGCATTGCATAATGATACAAAATAAACATAAAAAGCCCAAAGGAACTGTCAGCAAAACATTGAAACATGTTGCTCACATGGAGCAAAATGACCTGACGGACGAGCTCATGGCCCCACCATGAAAGAAGAAGAATATCTCTTCCCAAGAAGAGGATCCACACCGAGAAGAAGACCTGAAGGAAGACATGGACACAAGAAGAGAAGCTGCCACAAGAAGAGAAGCTGCCCCGAGAAGACTGGAAGAAGAGACGGACGCGTGGAGAGATGCTGCCACGAGAAGAAGACTGAAGAAAAGAGAAGATGTGAGGCTCCAAAGAGTGAGGAGCCATGTGAAAATCTCTGAGAGAGAGAGAGAGAGAGAGCCCACAACCCAATGTAACCTGCCCCAATAAAGTAAAACCACCTCTGAGCCACCGATGATGTAGGCCACGTGGTAGATGTATGTGTGAGCACTTTAGTCAAGGTCGCGGGCACTTATAGTAGCCTTGGACACATAGAGAGAGAGAGTGTCAAGGACTATGGAGTTTAGGGACTTGAGGCACTGGTCGCGGACTGTCAAGTAAGAGAGAAACTTGATACAGGGTCCAGGTGTGCTGAGATAACTTGAGGGGAGGAGTAGACACTGGTCGCGGACTACCAAGTAAGGGGAGGCAAACTTGGTATAGGGTCTAGGTGTACTAGGAGTATTCACTTGAGGGGAGGTGTTGAAATATACAAGTGAATAGGGTGTGTGTGGGAACAAGCTCTTGGATAGAGGCTGTAAAAGAGGAGATGTAATTGTGAAAGAACCTGTGAAAAGGTTAGAAGAATCTACTGGGAGAGAATAATGGGTAGCATGAGGGAATTTAGGAGTGTGGAGATATTCTGGGAGATATTCAGGGAAAAGAGAAGAGGTGGAGAGAATCAGGCAAAAGGTGGAGATATTCAGGGAGTGAATCATGGAGAAATCAATGGGATTTGATGCTTGATGTAAACACTATAAATTGAGGCATAGCCCTAATGAGAATTTGCTGGTTTTTGAGTGTCCATGCCTACATTAATCTATCTGCTAATTATTCACTAATTACGTCTTAATCATTTCTTAATCACTTTGTTAATCATGTTGATTCTAGTGTATGATCCACCATAGCTCATCATTTTGCTCAAATTTCAACAGAGGCGCAGCAGACACATGGGCTCTCATCTATGAGTGCACCACTTCAGGGTGCTAGGGGCACACTAGAGTGCTCATGTGGATTTGTTTCTATGATTTTGAGTTTGCTATGTGTGCTGAGAGGTATAGTCCTGGAGATGGGTTGCGGCACAGGCCCTCTCATGAGGTCATGCCAGGCTAGTGGTAGAACAAAAACGTGTATTAATAGAGGAATGTCCCCAGGACCATTTTGTACCTCTGATTGTTTATAATGGGAGTGATACAAGATGAGAAAAGTATGAAAATATAAAATAATGTGAAAGGAGACACCAACAAACGATATGCCATGCATGATGGCTACTAATCTTGACACTTAAATTGGTATAAACTAGAATGATTCAAATAACAATAGGCCATGCATGATAGTTACTGATCTTGACACTTGAATTGGTATAAACTAGAATGATTCAAATAACTTGCATTTGTAATCAAATTTGATACTTCTACATGAATAATAAAGAAAAGAGGAAGACTAATAAACAAGATACATAAGACTTGAGGCTCTAGCAAATAACATTAAATTTTTATTTCTGGTGAGAAATGTACATTGTCTCATAGAAGAGTACACAGTAGAATTACATGTATGTTATACAAGTGAAGGGATACCCATTGAGATTTTGTATGTCAAGATGGATCTTTTACCTTGAAATATTTACGAGATTTGTGATAACATACATGAATGAACATTTCTTTTGTGTCCAAAGTACCTTTCCTCCGTAAATATTCCTCCAGTACAATCTTTGTTTCAAGATTAATCTTAGTCTGAAAGACATTGTTCTGTGTGTAGCGTCTTCTTATTATGAGCATATAACCATTGACACAACCAATGGATAGTTGTGGTTTTTAAGAAGCCTTGAAGTTCCTTCGGTGTTTTGATTCCACGGCTTTGGAAATATAAGATAGGAACTTGGCATGTTCCACATAATTTGATACGGTGTGTTATCAAAAATAAAAGTGCTATCTCCATCTAAGTCTTGAAAATATGTCCAGATTATTGGTAGGTTCTTGTGGTAAGCATGCTCATAGCCAAAGAACATAGGACTTTTAAAGAACATCCCAATGTCTTGGTACATCTCTTGGCTTAGTACATACTTAAATTTCATATGATGTTTTGGAATACATAAATTGAGGATGCAAAGAATATCATCTAATTCCCATCTACTCCAAATCCAATGAGAACCCTTCTTTGATCTTTAAGTGAAGGCACACATGCAAACATTGGTTGTCGTGGTACCAAAGATAATGAAACATGCCAACATAGCATCAACGGATTTGACGGCTCGCAAACATTTTGATTTGCCAAGATTGCTCCTATGCTATCATCTGAAATAGGAACACATATAATTAGCCAAATTCCAAGATAAGGAAAGAATAAAAACCCTTTATGTCTACGCTCAAACAAGGGCTTACTAGTGGTATAGTGATCTTGGGGCCATTTCAAAGAGAAATAGTACAAAAGTGTGTATATAGTAGGATGGTCCTAGGATCATTTTGTACCCCTTCTTACACAACAATACATTACCACAGTATAATAGTCCTAGTAAGGCATGCTAATCTAGACCTTGAGAAAACTGACACAGACAAAGGAATTGAGGACTTGTGGTCATGCAAAAATTACCCTAGGGCCATTCTTGCACTTGTTCTGCATGAAAAGAATGGCCCTAGGGCCATTCTTGGATGCCCCAAGGCCACTATTGTGAATGCTCTTTGAGGCCTTTAAGGCTAAACAAGGGCCTTATTTGCTATGAAAAAGAAAGGCCCCATGGCCATTCTTACACTTGTTGTGTATGAAAAGAATGGCCCTAAGGCCATTCTTTGATGTTGAGGAGAATGCAAGAAAGTTGGATGATCCAAGAATGGTCCTAGGGCCATTCTTCGATGCCTAGAAGGATGCATGAAAGTTGGGTGATCCACGAAGCCAATGCTGGAATGGCCCAAGGTCCATTCTTGCATGCCCCATGGCCATCTCCAACATGACCTTAAGGACTTGGGGTCATGCAAGAATGGCCTAGGCCATTCTTGCTCTTGTTGTGCACGAAGATACCCCATGGCCACTCATGCATGGTCTTTGAGACCTTCAAGGGAAAACAGTGGCCTTATTTACCATAAAAGAATGGCCCTAGGTGCATGTTATACAATGGTCCTAGGGCCATTCAAAACTCCTTGTCCAAAGCTATAGTACAAGGTGCTAGTAAAACCTTGAGTGAGGGGCTTTAAATTATAGAAGGACAAAAGAGAAGATACTAAATAATACATTGTAGAATGGTCTTTAGGTACATTATAAGAAACAAGTGGTAAATAAACTTTATGTTGTTAACACACTTATGAACAAGCCTCAAGAGGGTGCACTCTGACGAAGAATTAGGGTGCACTCCGATGAAGAAATTATCTGACAAAATATGAGAAAAATTGCAATAAAGGAGCCTCCTTAGAATAGGATGCACTCCCACTATAGGCTAACACTAGAAAAAAATGCAACAAAGTTCAATACCCTGAAGACTGAAATAATCCATCAAAACTTAAATAAAGAGAATAAACATGTACATCAAGAGAATAGAGATATCTCCACAAAACTTCAATAGATTCATCACAAGAGAGTAAACATGTACATCATTGTGAATATTTCTAAACTTCCAAGTTATATCTTGATTTAAAGTTTTTGATCCATTGCATTACATGAATAGATCTTTTGGAAATTCTACAACCTAGAAAAACCTGCACACAAAAGGTCATGATGAAAGTTAGAATGTTATAATACACAGTTTTTGAATATATCTGTAATATAGTGAGAAATTTTAGATAGGATAATACCTTTGCTCTACTACTGATATTTAGAAGACCATGATCGTTTAGCAATTTATTGATAAATGCCTTTGCCCGATGATTGAGACCTCAAGTTACTCCCTCCTTTGCAATCCAATCTTTTAGCTAGAGAAATCAATTTTGATGGCTTTATGCTTGAAATTTGAGGACCTTCTTTGATTAGAATATCCTTTATCTCATCTCCCATGATGTGAGATGAGCTACCACTAAATCTTTGCATGCTTCTTGCACCAATCGATTCTCCTTTATCACCTCTCTTTCCACCTGTGTCCTTCACCTTAGAAGAGTCCTCTAATTGACTTGCATAAGAGAAAGTTTACCAGTGTTGAACCTTGTTTGTGACCAAATCACATTATACTCTTTCCATTTGTCAATAACATCACCAACAAGGTTATATAAATCATGGCCATTCAATACTGGGAGCTAACCATATCGATTATTTTCAACGACAATACGTATATCTTATGTATCATCAAGAAGTATTAAGTATGGTAGTAGCTCTCGCATGAGAACATTGTCATCTTTCTTATCTAAATCAGACTTGTTTGGAAAGATGCAATTATTAGAGAGGGAATAGGAATAGGAATGGCACTAGGGAGATTTCTTGCATGCTCTAATGTAAGCCCATGTTGGAGTTACCTTGGGCATCTAAGAATGGCCCTAGGAGATTCTTGTATGCTCTAATGCAAGCCCATGTTGGAGTGACCTTGGGGATCTAAGAATGGCCCTAGGTTCTTTCTTCTCATGAACAACAATTGCAATGATGGTCCTAGGGCCATTCTTCCATGCCCTAATGACCTGAAGGTCATGTTGAAATGGCCCTAGCGCATCTAATAATAGTGTTGAAGTCATTCTCACATGAACAAGAGGAGAAAAAATTGCCCTAGGCCATTCTTGCTTCACTCCAAGGCCACGCTGGAGTTCTCATTAGGCATCAAAGAATGGTCCTTAACCATTCTTAATTAGCCTCAAGGCCATGTTGGAGTGGCTTGGGGCATTCAAGAATGGATTAGGGCATTCTTTCCATGCACGACAATTACACGAATAGACTATGTACAACAATCACGACATTTACACTAAAACTATGAAAGAGATTAACTTGGAAAAATAATTAAACGTGACAATGTAAACGATTAATATTTCTGTCGTCAATCATCAAGAATGTACATAGAATAAAAGAAAGCTATAATTAGCTAACAACTCTTCACCAGCATGAATATTGCATAAGGTTTCCACACATATGTAGCCATACTCTGTTGAATTGACATTCTTATCTGCTGATGTACACCAAGGGGGTAATTCTAGGTGAAGAGGTTTACATACATTTGGTCTCCTGTTTGTGCCTTGACATAGCTGTTTATGTATCGTGCTACATTTTTATACTCTACATCACCAATGATGTACACCCTATCCTTTGAACTATCTACCTTGGGATCCTCTTAAAAAATGACTACTTCAAAGCTCTTGGATTCAACTTGCACAACTCCTTCCAATCATGGAGATAGTACTTGTCTCCACCATAATGAAGAATAGTCACACCTCTTGGAAGAGAAGAGGATAAAAAAGTCCAAGACCTACTTCTTCTTGTATGGTTGAAGAATGAACCATAAAGGTTACATTATTAATTTCAAACATTTAATCAATTGGAATAGGAAAAATGGATGTTCCAAGAGAGGATCACGCTCTCTCACATATTGTGCAACACATGGTACAGGGAGGTATGCTTGATTTTCTAGGTATGTACCAAGCACAAATAGTATAAGTGAAATTAGAAACCCATGCTATAACTATTCTATACTAGCTTGTCCATTGTACATGGTTGTATGTAGATACGAGTTTACTTTGTGCCATTAGTAGACACAAGGGAGACTAGATAGACACATGTTGTACATTCTAATATCCAACAAGGTACAAAGGGACTAGATTCTAATCTTCATCAAACACAAAAAAGCAGAAAAGCATGTCTTGAAGCCAATATAAAATGGTAACAAAGGTATAAATTGGATCTATTCCATTAAAGAAGAGAATATCTCTCTTCAATATACGGAGCATAAATTTTCCCTGAGGCCACTCTGCTCATCTATACGTGGAAAGTTGAGAATTGACCTATTATATGCAGGAGCATGCAAGAAAGTTGAGAATTGACCTATTATATGCAGGAGCATGCAAGAAAGTTGGGTGATCCATCAAGCCCATTCTAGAATTTCCCCTAGGCCATTCTCGCATGCCCAAGAGCATCAAGAATGGGCCATTCTTACACTTGTTGTGCATGAAAAGAATGGCCCTAGGGCCATTCTTGTTGCCCCATGGTCATTCCAACATAACCTTAAGATTGAAAGAGGATGCAAGAATGGCCTTGGAGAATGGCCCTTAGGTCATGCAAGAATGGCCCTGGGATAATTCTTTGACTTGTGGTGCAAGAAACAAATGGCCATAGGCCATTCTTGCACTTGTTGTGCATGACAAGAATGGCAATTCTTTCAGGCCACACTTAAATACTCTTTCAGGCCTTATTTGCCACCACTGAAAGAATGGTCCTAGTACCATTCTTGCACCTCAGGCCATTCTAGGATGCCCCAAGGCCACTCTTGCATTTGTTGAGGCCTGTAAGGCAAGTAGTGGCCGTTTCTTGCACCTCCTATGCATGGAAAGAATTTCCCTAGGGCCATTCTTGGATGCCCCATGGCCATCTCAAATATGACCTTGAGGCCATCGTGTCATGCAAGAATGGCCATGGGGCCATTTAAGGATTCCCCAGGGCCACTCTTACATGTTCTTAGATGCCCACGAGCATGCAAGAAAGTTGGGTGATCCACCAGCCCCAGGGCCATTCTTGCATGCATAAGAGTATCAAGAATGGCCCATTCTTACACTTATTGTGCATGAAAAGAATGGACCTAGGGCCATTCTTGGATGCCCTATGGCCATTCCAACACAACCTTAAGACCAAAAGAGGATGCAAGAATGGCCTTAGACTTAGAGAATAGCCCTGGGATCATGCAAGAATGGCCCATGGGAAATTCTTGCATGCCCTAGGGCAACTTAGAGGGTGATTTTTGAGGCCCTTATATCAAAATAGTGGCCTTAGTTGCCATGAAAGAATGGCCCTAGGGCCATTCTTGCACCTATTGTGTAAGAATAGAATGGCCTTAGGGCCATTCTTGGGTGCCCAAGAGCATGCAAGAAAGTTGGGTGGTGGCATGGTCCTCGGGCCATTCTTGTTACCATATTATAGTAGTGATGTGTGTGAACACACTTAGGACCGCCGGGGCACTTTTTCCCTCACTAGGAGGTTTTTTCCCCCGTGCATTGTATATACGCCCATTATCTTCTAGGGCTTGTTATCTTTCATTTTTGGCACTCATAATACACTACTGTGTTGTGCTCAAGCTTCTTCATCTTCTTGAAGTTGTGTGTGCATTCCTGCAACCCTAATTCCAACAATTGGTATCAGAGCAGGCTTCCTTCTCCCGGGCAGCATCACCGGCACCTGCCGCTTCATCTCCTCCGATTGCAACGAGGTTTCACGAGCGTCAGCAGGTTAGTATATGCCGTGGGAGAGCCCGTAGGGCTTGTTTGTTTCAGAATTTTGATCTGAAGTCATTTCGCCCTCCGTTTTTGCATTCCAAGTACTGCGCAGGCAAAATCGTCCTACTGTGCAGATTTTCTGTCAAGATTAAAATCTGCAGGACAGGTGCCCATTCGTCTGTTTTGGGCTGTGCTATATAGCACAGGTCGATTTTATACAGGTTTTCCTCTTGCAGACAGCATTTACATCTAGTAGTACAGTCATTGGCCATGGCTGACAACAATGATGTATTCCGCATGTTGGCTGCTGAGGATAAGTTGGATGGCACCAACTATCCATTGTGGGCATATATGATGCGACATGTATTGGTAGCAAAGGGGTTATGGAATATTGTGCAGGGTATTGATGCACGTCCTATTGTGGCTGGGAATGCTGCAAACACATCAGAAACAGGTACTGTTGATGATGGTGCAGGCACAAGTGCTGTAGCAGCTGTTCGAGAACCACCACTTTCAGCAGAGCAGATTCGTTGGGATGGTAGAGATGCGCAGGCTCATGCCTTGATTGCGCTGTCTGTCAAACGTACCATTATCCCACATATTCGCTCCTGCAGGACTTCTAAGGATGCTTGGGATGTACTTGCCACATTGTATCAGGCAAGAAATGAGGCTCGTGTTGCTTATCTCCGAAAACAGTTGGAGAATGAGCATATGAACGAAGGTGATTCTATGGATAGCTTTTTGACAAAGATCAAGGATTTCAAAGAGCAGCTCATTTCTGCAGATGAAATCCTGTCAGACAGTTCACTTGTGCAGACTGTTTTGAATGGTCTACCAGATTCTTATCAGGGTTTTGCTTCCACTCTTCGCTTGATGATGAAAGGCAATCCCAATGCCTTATCATTTGAGGAGTTAGTTTCTGTTTTGCTGCAAGAAGACCAGTCAAGGCAAAACAGGAATAGTATGCGTGTCGCAGATCAAGCTTTCGGTGCTAGTCAGAGAAGCGGGAAAGGTAAAGCTGGCTTTTCTTCTAGTAAGCAGAAATCTGCAAATGCTGCGCAACCAAAGAAGGAAGACAAAGATGAGAAGAAGGGTGACAAACAGAAGACATTTTGCAAGTACTGTAAGGGAAATGATCATGTCATCAAAGCGTGTCCTAAGCTGGCTGCGAAAGAGGCTAAGAAGAAAGAGGCTGGTATGGCTGTTGCAGATGCCTCTCCTTCTAACAATGAATCTGCTAATGTTGTGCTAGATACAGAATGGGCATTCAATGCGCAGTGCAGTTATGACCCATCTTTGCATGACACATGTATGTCTGCAGTAGATTCAGATGTATGGTACTTTGACAGTGGTGCCACTAAGCATATCACCTCGCAGCGCAGTTTATTCACTTTCCTTGAGTCTGCTCCCACAGGGAATACTGTCACTTGTGCCAATAACTCCTCTTATCCCGTTAAAGGAGTTGGACAGATTGTGCTGAATGTTGCAAATGGCAACACCTTTACACTTTTTGATGCATTGTATGTGCCAGGGATCAAAAAGAATCTGCTGTCAGTCTCCGCATTTGCCAAAACAGGTTTGGTTGTAAAATTTGTGGATGACAGATGTACTGTTCATGATCTCTCTTGTGGTGACATCATTGTAGCATCTGGTTCACTATGTCGAGGGCTGTATAAGCTCAATATGGATGGCAAATGTGTAGAGGATTCAGCATGTGCTATTATGGATACGCAGGCTATTTCAAATGCAAAACTGTGGCATGCACGTTTTGGTCATCTGAATTTTGCAAGTTTGCTGCGCCTGCAGAAATCTGAAATGGTGTCTTCTTTGCCTAAGCTTGAGGCACCTGTCAAGCATGTTTGTGAGGGCTGCATATTGGGTAAAATGCAGCGTGCTTCCTTTCCCAAAGATGGATCAGTGAGAGCTGAACGCAGATTGCAGCTTGTTCACAGTGATGTTTGTGGACCCATGCAAACTCCATCATTTGGAAACTACCTTTACTTCGTGACTTTCATTGATGATTTTACCAGGCATGCATGGGTATATCCTTTGAAGGCAAAGTCCGAAGTGTTTTTGTGCTTCAAACAGTTTTTGGTTATGGCTGAAAATGTGTCAGAAAGTAAGATGGGCACCCTCCGTTCAGATCGAGGGGGGGAGTATATGTCTTCAGAATTTAATGCATTTCTGGCTGAGCGTGGGATAAAACACCAATGTACAGTGCCGTATACACCACAGCAAAATGGTGTGGCTGAGAGAAAAAACAGGTCTCTCATGGAAATGGCAAGATGTATGGTTAAGAGTCAAAGTCTACCACATGGTTTTTGGCTTGAGGCTGTGATGTGTGCCACTTATGTACTAAACAGGTGTCCCACCAAAGCATTACAGGTTGTCACTCCATATGAGGCTTGGCATGGCCGCAAGCCATCTGTTGGCCATTTACGTGTTTTTGGTTGCCTGGCATATGCATTAGTGCCTGTGCAACATCGCAGAAAATTGGATGACAAAGCTGTCAAATGTATTTTTGTTGGATATAGTGCTGAGAGCAAAGGCTATCGTTTGTATCATCCACAGACAAAGCGCATTTTGGTTAGCCGTGATGTTGTATTTGTGGAAGATGCAGTTCAGCCCTTGGTTTCATGTACTAAGGAGACAGATATCAGCTCACGTGATGTCTATGATACATTGTTGCCTCTTTTCAGTGGTGCACAGTCAAGTGCAATACCTCATGAGGCAGTTTTTCAGCCTATGCAGGTTTTAAATGATGGCACAGATCAGCCTATATCTGATGCAGATGTGCATGATGCACTTGAGGATGAGAGACAAGAGATTGAGGGCTCTAGGAATATGCCTAGATGGCTGGTGCAGACTTTGCGTGACAGCAAGTTGGATGCCCCTTTGTCTAGTCGCACTCGTTCTGGCTCTCATGGTGCCTCTTATGCGTCAGATTGTTATGCATTGGCTGTTTCTAGTATGTGCGATGAAAGTGAGCCTGTTTCATTTGATGAGGCACAAAGTTCAGAAAATTGGATGGCTGCTATGCAAGCAGAATACGATGCTATTATGAAGAATGGTACATGGTCTTTATGTGACTTGCCCCCTGGCAAGAAGGCCATTGGCACTAAGTGGGTATACAAATTGAAGCGTAAGCCTGATGGCACAGTGGATCGCCATAAGGCTAGGCTTGTTGCAAAAGGTTATGCTCAAGAGAAGGGCATTGATTTTGATGAGACTTTTGCTCCCACATGTCGTATGACCACTGTTCGTAGCATCTGTGCATTAGCAGCTCATAATGGTTGGAATGTACATCAGCTGGACATAAAGACTGCGTTCTTAAATGGAGATTTGCATGAGGAGGTGTATGTATCGCAGCCTCGTGGTTTTATTCAAAGAGGGCAGGAAAACAAAGTGTGCAGGTTAAAAAAGGCTTTATATGGTTTAAAGCAAGCTCCACGAGCTTGGTATGAAAAAATACATGCATATTTGACTGCACATGGGTTTCAGAATAGTCCAACAGAAAGCACTTTGTATGTTAAACGTGTGGATGGTGTACATCTAATCATTGCTCTCTATGTCGATGACATGCTGCTCACAGGACCAAATGAGAGTCATATTGCTGATTTTAAGGCTGATTTGAATGCCTCTTTTGAGATGTCAGATTTGGGGCATTTGCATCATTATTTGGGGATACAATTTAAGCAGTGTGATGGAGGTATTGCTTTGTGTCAGACAAAGTATATTGAAACATTGTTGCGGAGATTTGGCCTTGAAGACTGCAAGCCTATTGCTACTCCAATGGAGACAGGTTTGAAGTTGAGTCTTCATGATGCTGGAGATCACTTTGATGTCACACTCTATCAGACAGCTGTTGGTTGCCTCATTTATGTATGCATTACGAGGCCAGACATTCAGTTTGCAGTCTCACAGGTGAGCAGATTTATGCATAGCCCAGGCATTAAGCATTGGCAGGCAGTGAAGCGTATCTTTCGCTATTTGAGTGGTACTCGGCATCTTGGGTTGTTTTATCCCAAGGGGGGATCATTGCCGCCAGATTTACATGTTTTTTCAGATTCTGACTGGGCTGGTTGTTATGACACACGCGTGTCCACGAGTGGTTTTTGCTTCATGCTTGGAAGCTCATGCATATCATGGTTGAGCAAGAAGCAGCCTACTGTGGCCACTTCTAGTTGTGAAGCTGAGTACAGGGCAGCTTTCACAGCTACGGTTGAGTGTGTGTGGCTCAGACGCCTTATGGCTGATTTGGGTGTTGGGCAGCCATCTGCCACCACCATCTTCACTGACAGTCAGAGCGCATTGGCAGTTGCGCGGAACCCAGTGTTCCATGCTCGTACGAAGCACATTGAGGTGCACTACCATTATGTCAGGGAGAGACTCTCTGCAGGAGAGATCAGTTTGGCTTATGTGCCAACACAGGATAACCTTGCAGACCTTTTCACAAAGGCTCTGCCTCGTGAGAAGTTCGAAGCTTTTCGCAAAGCTTTGGGCTTACTCCCTTTTGTGGATTCGTCCACATAGCTAGACACTTCCCTATACATGAGTGCTAGCTCTTGTTCACCGCATCACTCCAGGGGGGATTTGTTACCATATTATAGTAGTGATGTGTGTGAACACACTTAGGACCGCCGGGGCACTTTTTCCCTCACTAGGAGGTTTTTTCCCCCGTGCATTGTATATACGCCCATTATCTTCTAGGGCTTGTTATCTTTCATTTTTGGCACTCATAATACACTACTGTGTTGTGCTCAAGCTTCTTC
The DNA here is from genome assembly GCF_041138505.1 of Cibotium barometz. NCBI lineage: Eukaryota > Viridiplantae > Streptophyta > Polypodiopsida > Cyatheales > Cibotiaceae > Cibotium > Cibotium barometz. The sequence goes on from NC_141046.1 coordinate 33,754,854, forward strand.
ATCTTCTTGAAGTTGTGTGTGCATTCCTGCAACCCTAATTCCAACAATTCTTACACATGCACATGCTCATCACTCAAGAATGGCCCTAGGGCCATTCTTGGATGGTCCATGGCCATTCCAATACAATCTTGAGGCTCAAAGAGCATGCAAGACTGGAATGGTCCTTGGGCCATTCTTGGAAGAATACACTAGAGCATTGCTAGGGCCAATCTTAACGTTGATGTGCATAAAAAGAATGGCTCTATGACCATTATTAAATCATTATACTGTGCATACAAGAGACTCTGCATAGCAAAAAAACCTGACTTTTCATATGTAGTTTGGACCTAGGGCCATTCTATTGTGCATAGAAGAGACAAGAATAACTTCCACAAAATATTTAATTAGACACCTTAAGGTAAACAACATATTTATATTCAATAAAGAAAAAGACATTTACAAAATCAATGCCGCTAGCTCGTGAGACTCCTTGTAGAAGAAAGCTCTCTTAGCATCTAGTGAACAGTTACACAAATTAGAAGGTTTGGCTTAGAAGCCAAACCTACAATAGAAATTTGTCTCACAGGCAAGGATTGGGTTTCTTCATTTGCTTGCAAAACAGATGCTTGGGAGGTAGAAGTAGCAGTTGGTTGTGGGTTCTTAGGGATCTTTGCCTGGTGAGACTAACACTATGATCCAACTTTGCAAACGCCAAGATATTGGAATGCATGTCATCATGGACTTGAGCTCTCTCAACTAGACATATTACCTCTCTTTTTGCCTTCAATGCTTGCTTTGACACAAAGCTATTACTATATGCATCAATCATCATAAGATCTTGCATACATAGAATCTTTATGCATTGATCAATGACCATGGCCTTTTTCAGCAGTTGTAAAAAGACTATGAGGTCCATACTCTTTATCATACTCCAATGGTGGTAACATAGTTACATCTAAGATGGGACCGTGAGTGCCAACATAGTTGTCATAGCCTTCATACGTGTTTTCCTTGCTCAAAAAAATAAGCACATTGAAGAGCTCGATTGCACCACTGCATGGTGCATCATGCACAAAATGTAGAGCACCATAGAACATTCTATGCCATCTAGGAACTTTCTGTAGAGCATCTTGCAGACGCACAATATCAACAATCTTTAAAAAGGCAAGGAATGCATATTGTGATTGTAAGACTACCATGATGCGATTCAACAATTGAGAAAATCTCTCAATGCTCCACTGCATATCTCTTGCACTCCCTTCGGTGCTATCCAAGACACACAATCCAACCAAGCTAAAAAGTGTTTGCCTTCCATCTCTAAGATCACAATGGGAATACACCATGGAAGATCAGTCAACCTACTCTTGCCTATTGACAGCAACAATCCATTGTATGTAACCCTTTGCACCTGATGGAAACTCCAAGTTCGTCTTACCAACCTGCAATCTTGCTTTTATCCATGGCTCACACTTTCGATGAAGCACATGGTAGACACTATCATTAATGTGATAAGTTGAAGCCAGCTCCTGCCAGACCTTGCATTTATTTGAATCATTAACATTGTTGAATTGAAGCAATAGCTATTCTTGCAAAACCTTACCCTACTTCAGTAGCATCACTCTATCAACCATGTCAATCTTTTCCTTGTATGCAACCCCCTTCGTCGAGAGCAAGATGTACCCTTTCAAAAGCTCTGTTTGAATAAGCTTGATCACGTTCTCTTCTAAACCACACAAGCATCTGAAATGAGATGGATTAGGCTTCTTTCCCCCAAGTTTGCCATTCTCAACATCTTCTATAATCTTTAGCCAAAAGTATAGAAGATGTCATCGGGGCATGTAACCATGTGTGCCTGCTTCTGTGCAAAGTAGGCACCCATTAATGATTTGGGACTCGAAGAGAAATTTTGTCATCACACGAAAAAACAAATAGAACATAAACAACAAGATAGTTCCAATTTTGGTACATCAAGAAACCTATTAAATAAGATTTAAAAACATAAGATACAATGACGTACATATCCCAATTTACACGAGAAGGGTGTCCCTTTAGGACTCCAACTGCTAGTCTTGAAGGCTTTTTATAATGCTCGTACTGGCTTCTCAAGTGCTTTAATATGTCACTATAGGGATGCTTCATGAATAAGAATTGTGCCTCTAGATTTGCCATCTTGGAGATGGCCACCCTCACTGTTAGAGGTACATTCACAACAATCCGAGCCTTTCGATACCTATATAAACATCTTTCAAGTAGAGTAAGCTCGGATCAAGATTATTCTATGATACAACTACCTTTGTAACATAGATAGAATGCTAGCCATCTATGATCCAATATGCATATTTCTTAACATCCCCTGCCCTTAGATCTTCCTTGGCTAGTGGCTCATGTATCCCTTCAGAAATCAGCTTGACAAGCATTAGGTACGCACATGAACAAGGATTGTTTGCCTTTTGGGCAAACCATCCACAAATTTCCTTTGCTTTGATAATGTCCATGGGACGACATATAGTGTGGCTGGGTGCTACCAAATAATTCTTCCAGGAATTTCGTACCTCAGTATATAAACCCAGAGGAAAATATTGTGCATACTGCTCCATCCCTCCTAAAGGCAAATCCTTTGCCTTTTTTCCTTTCTTAACTAGATCTTTTGGGTTAGAAATGGTTAGAGTGGAGCCCCCAATCTCTAAAGTTGTGGCCACACCTCTTGTACCTTTCACTTTTTTGATCTTTTTGATGAGACACCAGCCCGAGAAACTACATCTCTCTTTGTTACTTTCTTTTGTAGTATCATAGTAAAAGCATTGAATATCATTTCACAAGTAATGTCAGAGACATTCTCTATAGTCAGGTTCCACCCTCTGGAGAACATAGAGTCCTCTTGATCAACCCTCATACGATCCCTCCTATATGCAGTGGGAGAGAGTTGGTATGCGAGATCCCCACGGGTCTCAACATCAATGCATTTGATTTCTTGATGCAAATCTATCATAGAAACATTGATTGCCTTGACTTGTCCCCTACCCTCAAAAGACTCCTTACTGTCTTCCGTCTAAATGATGAAGAGATGGATCCGATGTAGCTTTTTGCCTTGAAGGTCATAGAGATCAAGGTACCAATCCTTTGAGTCTCCGCTGGCCATGTCAATGCTTGTGCTTCCTTTTGCTTGACATCTTTTCCCATGTCAATGCTTGTGCTTCCTTTTGCTTGACATCTTTTCCTATGTATGTTAACCCATGAACGGACATTGAGACGTACTATGTTTTACGTGATTTATTTAAATATTCTGAGTCATGGGCCGGTCTTGTCGGCACCATATGTTAAGGATAAAGGGATTGGGTGATCGCCGATGAGAGGCGCACCTTGAATGTCAGTAGGATAAGGGTTAGGATCGGCCGGCCATGTATGGGCGCCCAAGTGTGAACGGCCAAGTCACCTATAAGAGTCAAATGTAACCCTAAAATCCTCATTCTCATGTGTTGTGAATACAAGAGTGCTCTTGCCTTATCTCCTTGGTTTCCTTCTCCTGCGTGTGTGTGTGAGAGAGAGAGAGAGAGTGAGAGAGCGATCGAGCGCACTGTGTAGCGGCACGGCGGCGGTGGCGAGGCAGTAGAGCGGCGCGACGGCGGCTCCTCCTTCGCAGCTGCGATGCGGGAATCCTTCAAGGCGGCAGTCAGGCGGTGAGTGACACACCTTTTGCATTCTGTTTTGAGCTTGCCTTCCCTGGTTGTATGCTTGCAGCCATTCGTGGCTCGCATACGGTGTTCGGCAAGTCCCCAGCTACGACCTGTGCGGCAAAAGCGCACATTTTTGGCACCGCTGTGCTGCCGGGGAGTTGCCTTGCACCAAGCTCCAGTCTACAGCTCGGTTGCTGAGTGAAGTTTAATCTACACTGCAGAAAAGCGACTGTGTGTTTGTTGTTTCTGTGTTTTGCAATCTGTCTTTTGTAATTTGTCTTCCGCATTTCTGTTCCTTTTGTTATTTTTTCGCTCCACGCGTGGGCGTGCGTTTTGTTATCTGGTTATCTGAGTGCGGGGGGATTTCTGAATCCCCAATGCTGTGTGTGTGTGCGAACTGCGCCGCGGCGGCCAAGGTTGAACACTAAAGAAACCCTAGAAAACTTATCTCAAAAAAAACAGAAAATAAAAATTTTAAAAAAAATAAAAAATAAAAAATAAAAAATAAAATTTTTAAAGAAAGAACCAAACGTGTGGAGAGGAAAGATTTTCTAATTGGAGAAAATTTTTTTGAAAAGAAAGAACCCCAATTGACCCACGACCCCCGGCCCCGGCCTCGGTCTTTTGATATATATATATAGGAGAGTGAGCTTCTATAGCTTTCTTTCAAGTGAGAGCTTATGGGAAGTTGTGCCCTATATGTAGCCCACTCCCCAAGGAGTAAAGTGAGCATGTGGGATAAAGCCCTCACCCTTTCCTCCACAAGCAAATAGGCTTTTGCCCCTTCCCCCCAAGGGAAACGGACTGTTTTGAGGACCACAGGAGCTCTAGATAGGCGAACACGGTGCTGTAAAGCACACTAGGACCCTTTGAACGATACGCTCGTTTCGAGCTATCACACGCCCTAGTCCAAGTTCGACCGTAGGTAAGGGGGTCAAAAACAAGTCAAAAACAATCTAAAAACAAGTAAAAACAGGGTGCGAAACACCTAAGAAACCATTTGTGTGAGTTTCAAGGGTAGTTACCAACGCACGTAGGGTACCCACATCACATGCATCTACGTTCTGGTCGGGTACTAGAGCCTGAACCACTAGAAAGCGTTTCAGTCTACGTAGGCTCACACCATCCCTCCACGTTGGCATCTTGGCCTTCGGCTGGAACCCAAGGGAGTGCAACCCAAGATCCACGAATAGTGGATAGTGACTTATCCTCTGACTCAGAAGCCATGGAAGGGCACCCTACCAAGAACCCTGAGGAGACAAGCCAAAACATGCCAGTGTGGGCCCCACAACCCGGATCTAGCATGTTTAGTCGTCTAATAGAGACCTTTAGTAGAGCTACACGCTCTGAACATGCGACAAGCGAAGTAAATGAGGAAGGAGGGGTAGTAGATTCGCCATTCACATCTTATGTAGACCCTACCCTCCCAAAGAGTGTCCATGTGGATATTCTACCCACTTCGTTTAATGAGGGCCCTACTGAGCTACCACATTCCGATGCTCTTCCTAAAGTAGAGGTCCCTAGAAGCCAATCCATAAGAAGTGACATTGCGTCCACTTCAAGAGAACCGTTTGGCACACCAAGTCTAGATGGGATATTTCTCAATGAAAATTGGGAATATGATCTACACACAGAGACTCTAACGGACCTATACACGGGTTACACATACCATGTAGGTTGGTTAGAAGTCCTACGATCTACATCTAGTGCCACTAATCTAGAAGAGCAACAGCAAATGATATGTGAGGTTATTCATAGAATTATACAAATTGAGAGGCAAAATAGGGGAGTGGACCTAGTTTCCACTGGCCCTATGAGGTTTTTGGATACAGGCAAGGCCAAACAACCAACCCTATCACAATTGGAGACTCCCTCGGTGAGTCCCATAGACCCTTCGTATGTTGTTTCGCCTGGAGTCTCAATGCAGGTTGAGCCCACGAGTAGTAACTTTAGCTTTCCAACCTTGGCTCAACTTTCCATTAGGGAATCCGCAATGCCTACCCCAATGATGAGCATAGCTGAAAGTGCACCTGTTACCGTTGTAGTTAGTACGACACCGCTACCTAGTGGAACAGTACCTACAGCAGTGCGTGCCAGTGCCTATCAACCATATGTACCTATCGCTACTCATGCTCATGTAGCTCCTATGCCTCTTAGTATGCCAATGGCATATGCTCCACGATCGCCTTATCACCACCCTTATCCAAGAGGAGCTAGGCCTAGTCACATATCATATCCTACGTCATTTGCCAACATACTCAGACCAACGCCAACTCCTATCAGCCAGGCTATCCCAGAAGTGCCTCCACCAACTATGCCTGCTCACTTAGGTGATCTCGCAGCGTTTGCTCAGACGATCGGACGATCCATTGCGGAAAACATGCGGGGCATGCCTGAGAGAGAACCTAGAAGCAAGGCAGTACAAGTGGCTAAGCTCACTCAAAACTTCAGTGGTAACGAGGATGTTAGGAAGCACATTGAAGCACGTGTGTGATTCCTTGGAAGAGCACAATGAGCTGCATAAGTGTAAAGCCTTAGGCTTAACCTTGAGTGGGAAGGCCGGAGATTGGTATCGAACCTTAAGGGTTGAAGAGCGCACTCACTACCCCACTCTCAAGAGATTGTTCTTGAAAGAATACATACGCGAGGGTGTGCTTTGGGGAGTAGCATCTCAACTCCAAAAAGCTGAACGCGAGGAAGGGGAGTCAGTGAGAGACTTTATAAGTCGATTGAAGCATCTAAATTCTCGCTACACTCCCGATGAACGCTTCAATAACAACCAACTCCTCGATAGATTCATCCGAGGATTGTGCCACGAGGACATTTACAATGGCCTAGTCATTAGAGGTCTTACAACGTGGGAAGCAGTCACTGCCAATGCAATCCAGTTAGAAGACAACTTGATGATTGCAGATAAAAAGGTGTCTTCGGACAGGAGACGACCCCGTGTATATGAATGATCCTGAAGATGATTCTGATTCAATAGAAACCATGGGGACCAAAGCCACTACCTTAAGGGAGGAACCCACTCGGGAGCTCAATGAAGGAGAATCAAGCGAGTACAAAAATAAGGGGAAACTGACTGAGACTCCCCAAGACAAGCCACGTGGGCCAAAAACCCTCAAGAAAAAGATTGGAACTTACCCAAACCCAGTTGAGGAGATTGAACAAGTGCAACACTTAAGGGGTTGGGTGGAAGAAACACAAAGAGAACTAGAGCCAAACCCGAGAAAAATCAAAATTCCAGACACTGTGTTTCCTACGCAAGTTCAGCCTCACAGGAACCATAAACCGTTAGCTATACCGAGTATCATTCGAGAAGAAAGTGAGGATAGAACATCAGGAAGTGGGCACCTTTTTGCTTGAAAGAATGTTTAGTGAGGGAATGCTTGACCCCATCGAAGAGGAAGTGATTCCATCTTCACCAGTCCCTAGTCAAGGGGCGATGTCTCGAAAAGTACCGTTGAATGTGTCTAAGCTAATGGATTTCATGTCCTCTGAGATCGGAACCACGATCATATCCAAATTATACAGAGATCCTGAGCTATTCTTAGCTCTTCGGGCATTTCTCAATGGAGAACTAAAGGCGGGGCTACCACAATTTGCAAATATGGATAGACCCGACACGCTTCAAGATGAAGGGGAGCATTGGGATCTACAACCCAACTTTGATGAAGATTCAGTCGTGGAAATACCTGTGAACAAGTTGGGACAGTACTTTGAAGGTGACGAATCTAATGCCACCCTCCCCATTACTACCAAGGGATTAACTCTAAAGGGAATCCTTGATGGTGGTGCTGGAGTGAGCATTGTGACTAAAAACTGTTGGGAATCTATGGGAAGGCCTCACCTCGAAGTCACAAACATAGTGGTTAAGATGGCAAACGGAACCATAGCTAAACCTATTGGAATGTTAAGGGACCTCAAGATCAAGGTCCTGGGATACAAGGTAAAACATACCTTCATTGTAATGGATTTCTCCAAGCATCCTATGTCATATCAAATGATCTTAGGACATCCTTTCATGAGGGAAGCACAAATGGTACATGACTGGTCGAAAAACCATGTCTACCTACAATTCCAGGACTCTGTCATTCGAGTTGATCTTGAGAATGGTCGTGCACATCCTTTAGGAAGCAAGGTTATCATCGATAATCGATCGAATACCACTGTTCATTCCGCCCCATTAAGGTATTGCTATACATGCAAAAAAGAGACTGATGATGGGAAAGATTTTCCTTACATGGATGTCCTACCGGGTATGACTGAGTCGGATAACGTGGATTGGGTACACCTAGCGGAAACCATAGACACATGGGGAAATAGAGGCACAAGTTGGGTAACACCTGAGGGGCAAGATATGCCACCGTTAGTGCCAACTTTGAAGGTGACGAATCTAATGCCACCCTCCCCATTACTACCAAGGGATTAACTCTAAAGGGAATCCTTGATGGTGGTGCTGGAGTGAGCATTGTGACTAAAAACTGTTGGGAATCTATGGGAAGGCCTCACCTCGAAGTCACAAACATAGTGGTTAAGATGGCAAACGGAACCATAGCTAAACCTATTGGAATGTTAAGGGACCTCAAGATCAAGGTCCTGGGATACAAGGTAAAACATACCTTCATTGTAATGGATTTCTCCAAGCATCCTATGTCATATCAAATGATCTTAGGACATCCTTTCATGAGGGAAGCACAAATGGTACATGACTGGTCGAAAAACCATGTCTACCTACAATTCCAGGACTCTGTCATTCGAGTTGATCTTGAGAATGGTCGTGCACATCCTTTAGGAAGCAAGGTTATCATCGATAATCGATCGAATACCACTGTTCATTCCGCCCCATTAAGGTATTGCTATACATGCAAAAAAGAGACTGATGATGGGAAAGATTTTCCTTACATGGATGTCCTACCGGGTATGACTGAGTCGGATAACGTGGATTGGGTACACCTAGCGGAAACCATAGACACATGGGGAAATAGAGGCACAAGTTGGGTAACACCTGAGGGGCAAGATATGCCACCGTTAGTGCCAATAAACATAATGGGTGTTATGCACTTGACCCCTGATGGCGAGAAAGTGGCAAACTCCACCGACACTGAAAGTAGCGAAGACTCTGACCAATGCAACTCTGAGTATGAATCTCAAGAAGAAACTGACCCTGAGCCTGATGGGGAAAATGAATCAAATATTCACCCAAATGTGGAAGCAAGGTGCTCAAGGCCTAGGACAGTGACCTCCTGCAGTTCATCCGAAAGTGAGGGGGACACAAGTGAAGATCGACCAAGTGAGTCCGAATCTAATAGAAACAAAAAACTTGGTAAGAAGAAAACGAGACATAAGCGCCAACGCTATCGAGCTAATGTACGCATTGCAATAAATAAGGAGAGATCCACTGCAGAATGGCTTAGTTATGTAGGAGCCATTGATGCTCATCGGCGGAAGATAGCGGATAATTGGGGACAATACCTCCAAAGTGTCATGTGGTGTATTCCGCAACCTCATGATGTATTCCGCAACCTCATGACGTCGCCCAATTAGAAATCAAAGAGAAGCCAAAACTAAGTCGTACTGCAAGAAGGCGGCAAAACCAAGAGTTGGCTCAACAACAAAAGGAGGCGGAATTAAAAGAAAAAAACCGGGCACAATAAGAACCAGTAGACTTACACCCCGCACCCGAGCATTTCAAATCATTCACCAAACAGGGGAACGTAAAGTAGTCTACACAAAAGCCCAACGATGAACGCCTACCAATGGGAGTAGCGGTGTCTACGATGGCCCTGCGAGCGGTAGTTAAGGAGATAGACTTAGCAGATCCGGGTGAGGAGTCTAAACCAGTTTTTATTGCTCAAGACCTCACCAAGGCGGAAGAAGCTGCACTTACGAAGCTTCTTAAAGAATTCAAGGACATATTTGCTTGGACATATCATGATATGAAGGGTGTTCCACCTTCGGTGGTGCAACACACAATTCCAATGATTAGCACTGCTAAACCAGTCCAGCAACGTCCCTACCCAATGAATCCTAAGTACGCAAAGATTGTACAAGAGGAAATTGAAAAGCTGGTAAAATGTGGATTCATTTACCCAATTGAGCACTCAGAATGGGTTTCTCCGATAGTCATCGTGCCAAAGAAGAATGGGAAACTCAGAGTGTGCATTGATCTCAAAAAGGTTAATGCAGCCACCAGAAGGGATCATTACCCCTTGCCATATTCTGAACATGTGCTTGAAAGAGTGGCAGGCAAGGAGGCATATAGCTTTTTAGATGGGTACTTGGGTTACAATCAGATCACAATTGCAGACGAGGACCAAGCTAAAACAGCATTTATCACGGAGTTTGGAGTGTTTGCCTTTTGCGTCATGGCTTTTGGCTTGACCAATGCACCTGCAACATTCCAACGATTGATAAACACGGCCTTTAAGGAATATCTAAGGGACTTCTGTGAAGCTTTCTTAGACGACCTTTGTGTTCATTCCTCTTGGGATGAGCACTTGATGTGTTTACGAAAAATATTTGAAAGGTGTAGATTATATCGCATCTCCTTGAATCCTTTCAAATGCCAATTCTGGGTTAAACACAGAGTTATCTTAGGGCATATAGTGTCCAAAAATGGGATTTCCACTGACGAGAGTAAAATCAAGGTCATTTTGGAATTACCCCCACCCACCAACTACAAGGGAGTCCAACGCTTTATGGGCCACGTTGGTTATTATCGAAGGTTTATTCTCTTCTTCGCCGAGATAGCTCGACCATTGTATAAGCTTCTCATCGAGTTTAATTGGACCGAAGAATGTGACCGTGCCTATGAGCTATTAAAGAAGGCCTTGGCGAGTGCTCCAATCTTGAGAATGCCTAACTGGGATTTACTCTTCCATGTGCATATTGATGCATCAAACTTTGCCATTGTGTGTGTTATAACTCAACCTGGAGAACACAAGCTAGACTACCCCATTAGCTTTGCCAGTTGAACGATGCTGAGATGAACTACACCACTACGGAGCGAGAAGGGTTGGCAATGATATATGCAGTAAGGAAATTTCGTTATTACCTCCTTGCCACCAAGTTTGTTTTCTATGTGGATCATCAAGCATTGTTGTATCTGGTAAACAAACCATGCTCCACAGGAAGAATCACACGATGGCTATTGATTCTTCTTGAGTTTAATTTCACGGTTGTTGTGAGACCTAGCAAGAAACATGTTATGGCTGATCATTTGTCTCGCATACCCAATGGTGAGGCTACAGGGGTTGATGATGACTTACCTGACACTTCCCTGTTCATGGTGGAGACAATGCCTGAATGGAGTGAGAAGATTGTTAACTTTTTGGTGAGCTTCGTAAAGATCTAGCTCGAAAGATAATCAAAGAATGCGAACCCTATTGCCTGATAGCCGGGACTCTTTATAAAAGAGGAAAGGATGAGGTTCTTAGGCGTTGTGCTCGAGAGGATGAGTATCTATACATTTTACAAGAGGCACATATGGGCGTAGCCGGTGGTCACTTCTCAGGAGACTTAACTGCGCGAAAGATCTTACAATCAGGGTATTGGTGGCCCACTATGTTCCAAGACGCATCACTCTTTGTGAAGGGTTGCGATGAATGCCAACGATATAAGAAACCCCAGAGGAAAGATCAGATGCCCCTACATCCGATCAAAGTAAACCAACCATTTGAAAAGTGGGGTTTAGACTTTGTAGGTCCAATTAGTCCAGCGGCCCGAAACACACAATCTCGCTATATTATTGTGGCCCCACTGACTATATGACCAAATGGGCTGAAGCGAAAGCGACACGTAAGGCAGATGCGAGGACAACAGCCAAGTTCCTCTTTGAAAATATAATCACACGATTCGGTTGTCCTTTTGAACTTGTGAGCGACAATGGTACGCATTTTATAAATGAAGTGATTAAGGAGCTCACAACAAATTTCATGATATCGCATCATAAATCTACTCCTTACTATCTGCAAGCGAATGGCCAAGCCGAGAGTACCAACAAGACTTTAATCTCTATTTTGACAAAGACAGTTGAAGCTCATCGCACGGATTGGGATCTAAAGCTTACGACAGCTTTATGGGCCTATCGTATTGCGTACAAAGTGGCTATTAATTGCACACCATTCAAAATGGTATATGGCCAAGAAGCAGTCATGCCGTGGGAATTTGTCATTCCTAGTCTTCGTGTTGCTACTCAAGAGGGTTGGGATGGTAATCCCTCAGAGAGCGTCTGTATATCCTTGAGCGACTAAACGAAGAAAGACAATTGGCTGTATACAATGCCCTTGTAGAGAAGGATAGAAGGAAAAAATGGTTTGATCGCCATCTAAAGGACAAGGACATCAAGGTTGGGGATAAAGTCCTGATGTATGGAGTGCGAAACAAAAAGAAGAAGCTCAAATATGCTGGTAAGGGACCATATAGAGTATGTGAAATCACCCCGCAAGGTACCATTAGAGTGGAGACTCTCGACGGAGTTGAAACCATTGGATTCCTTAATGGGAGTAAATTCAAAAGGTACTATGACCCCCTGAGCCAAGAGGAGTTACATGCAATCCATCAAAAGAAGGCAGCTAAAGAACAGGCTGAGCTTAAAAAGATACAAGCGAGAGTTGAAGCCAAAGAACGTCAACAGCGTGCTAGGAGACAACGAGAAGCCAACTTGGGAATTACGCAAGTATTTTTCGAGGAAGCAGAGGAGGATGCATTGGAATTTGACCCACCTCTAAGATACCCAATTGAGTTACAGAGTCCTTACGGGGAGGTGCTGTATAATGCATTATTGGATACAGGAGCTCAACACAATTTGCTATCATATGGCGTTGTCGTGCCATGGCACGTCTATGGTGTGAAACCGTGCATGTGAGGCCATCAAATACACATCCAGATGCATGGGGTTAAGTGCCATGACGAGTCATTATATGATGCCATGTACATATGTTCATATTGTAGATAAGGTTCAATACGATGAGCTGAGGCTGAGCCAGGTCTCGAAGCCTTTGACAGTGTGGTGTGAATTGTGGAGGATTTTTTTTTATGTTTATGGAGAATTTTGGAGCTAGCAGAGACCTTGTGCCTTGATAGGACTGGATTATGCTTGTGGTTCGACTGCTTTATTGATTCCATGAGATGGTGAATTGCTCATAAGCTGTGCCTAACATGGTTGAGTTGATATTAGCATTGAGACAGAGGACTTTATGGTACATAATGGTTGTGGTCTTGATCGTATGCTTTAGATGGCAAGGTCGTATATGCAATAAGGTTACCGAATGAAGCCTACCTTGATGTGGTGTGGGAGACCTTAGCAAGGCTATGGTGTGAGAAAGTTAATTTTTAATGAATATTACTTGAAAAAAATACGCTTGGAAAGTGAGAAAATTTAAAATGGGAAAAGCGCGATTTTAGCTGCAAAAGGTGAATTTGAGGGGGTGGAATGTAAAAACATGAATTGTGAGATGGATGCTCATGTTGATACAAAGTACAAAACGGTTGCAAAGAAGGTGAAACCAGTTGCCTTGCCCTTGCCACCAGGAAGCAAGGAGAAGATAGATGAAGCTTCTATGCAACCAAATCTTAGAGATCCGAAGAAAATTGGGCATAAATTTACTCAAGAAACTCTAAAAGAACTGAAGATTGGTGAGAAGGATTTTCTGTTGCCAGTTGAAAGGGAATGCTTTGAGGAGATGCTTGTAAAACATGGGAAAGCCTTTGCTTTTCAGCCGCATGAGATAGGCTGTGTTGATCCAAGTGTAACAGCACCAATGGTGATCTTTACTGTTCCACATGTGCCCTGGAACCTGCGGCCAATTCCAGTACCAAAGGCTCTCTTGCCGAAGTTGATGGAATTACTAAAGGAAAAGATCAGGATGGGAATCTTGGAGCCTTCATGTGCCCCATATTCCAACAGATGGTTTACTGTACCAAAGAAAAATGGGACATTGCGCTTTATTCAAGACATGCAACCTGTAAACAAAGTCACAATCAGGAATGTGGGAGCAGGTCCAATTGTGGATGAGCTTGCAGAAGCATTTGTTGCAGGGAAAGCTATATACTCTATGGGTGATCTGTATTCGGGATATGATCAGTTCCAGCTGGATATACAAAGCAGGGACTTGACCACAATGAGAACTCCTTTGGGATTAGTAAGGATGTGTACCTTACCACAGGGAGCCACTAACTCAGTGGCACATATGATGAATGGAATGAATAAAGTCTTACGAGACTTCATACCACAAAAAACTATGCCATTTTTGGATGATGTGCCAATAAAGGGCTGTGATGAGAAAGACAAAGATGGGGATTTGGATTCAAAGGGGTGCCGCAAGTTTGTGGCAAATCATATAAAGGATTGTGACATGATTCTATCCAGGCTTGAAGAAGTGAATCTTACTTTATCTGGGCTGAAATCAGTGTTTGGAGTTGGTGAAGTGCTAATAGTGGGACATCTTTGTAGTACTAGTGGACGCCGACCTTGTCCAGCCAAGATAGATGCAATACAAAGAATGAAGGAAACATGCATTAATGTTACAGAGCTGAGGAGATTTCTTGGAGCATGTGTCTTTTATGTTATTTGGATCCCACATTATGCACATGTAGCAGATCCTCTTTATCAACTTTTGAGGAAAAATCAAAAATTTCTGTGGAGTGCAGTACATATTAAAGCTATGCGGAAGCTGAAATATTTGCTCCAATCATCACCCACTTTGAGAAAGGCAGATTATGAGTGTGGCAGGCCTGTGATTGTTACAGTTGATACTAGTCCTACTGGGATAGGATGGGCAGTAGGGCAAGATGATGAGGATGATCATAGGTATGTAATTAGATTTGGAGCAAAGGTATTAAGCTTTCGGCAACGAAAGTATCCACAGATCAAGAGAGAGTTATGGGGGATAGTCACTGCTCTAGAATGTGAAAAAGAATATCTTATTGGGGCATCTGTACTTGTGGAAACTGATTGCTTGCCACTTCTTGGAATGATAGCAAGTTGTACCACTCCAGATATTGCTATGCTTAGGTGGATTGCTTATATCAAGTCACTAAATCCTGAGTTTGAGCATATTGCGGGAAAAGATAATCCAGTTTGCAGATATGCTATCAAGAGCCAGGTATGAAGATGAGAAAGAGATGATTAGTGACATTGATGATGTGGGTACAAAGTTCTATACTACAGCATATGCAAAAGGGGATCATATTTGCCTATCAAATGCACTTGAGTCTTTTATTGAGGAAATATATGAAGGAGATTGGTTGCTTATTGGTCAATATTTGAGTACTCTGACAAGGCAAGAAAATTGGTCTGACCCAGAATTTAAGAGGATCCACAAAAAAGCATATGGTTATTTCCTAAAGGATGGGTATCTCTGGAAGCATCCTAAGCAGAGGAATGCTATGCCACAGAGAGTCATATGTGATAAAGAGACTCAAGGAAAGCTTGTGAAAGAATTCCATGAGAGTCTCTGGGCTGGACATAGAAGTGTGTGGGCCACCTTTACCAAAATAAAGGAAAAATATTGGTGGAAAGGAATGTACAAGGATATTTCCCAATATGTGGAAACATGCATGATATGCCAAATGTACTCAAATGTGCGGCATCGTGATGGCTTGCAACCAACCTACCCACCTGCCATGCACTACAAATGGGTAGTGGATCTAGTTACAATGCCCTTGGGAATTTGGCAGATGCGGTATATAGCACTTGCAAGAGAAGATTTGACAAATCAGGTAGAGGGGCGTGCTCTTAGAACAAAGAGTACGGAAACAGTATGTAAATTTCTCTTGGAAGATGTGATCTGCCGGTATGGTTGTGTTGGGAAAATAACAGCTGATAGGGGTGAGCTAGATGTTGAAGAAGCAAGGGAATTCTTCTCTAGAATTGGTATCAAACTGTCCCTAACATGTGCTTACAATCCTGAGGGCAATGGGAAAAGTGAGCGAGGACATCCTCCAATCATTAAAGCTTTGGCTAAGGCATGCAGAGAAAGAATGCGAGAGTGGCCAAAGCTGTTACCATATGCCTTGTGGGCTGACCGTACAACTCATAGCTCAGTGACAGGATACATGCCTGCAGAATTAATGTATGGTCAGAAGCCAGTGATGCCAGTTGAAGAAGTAGTTCCAACTTGGAATGTATTGCCCTGGGTGGAAGGATTGAGCAGAGATGACCTCCTTGCATTGCGAATAAGACAATTGGAGAGGAGGTCTAGAGATGTAGAGCTTGCTAAAGCTCACTTGAAAGATGCAAGGTTGAAAAATAAAGAAAGATTTGATAGTAGACACAGACTCCGGCCAAAACCTATTGAAGAAGGTGATTGGATTCTAATGTATGATAGTAGCCTTGACAACCAATTCACCGTTCAAAGAAAATTTGCAAAAAGATGGTTTGGCCCTTACATTGTCAAGCATGTGCATGGAAATGCCACGTATACTCTGTGTGAGCTTGATGGAACAGAAATAAAGAATCTTGTGGGCAGGCAAAAGAATCAAGATATTTAAAAGAAGGCATGATAGTGATTCTTTTGATTCACAGGAGACTCAGGATGAGAGGCTTGACAGTGGTAGTATGGATATGGTTGAAGAGGAAGAGGATGATCTTCCTGACAATGCAGAAGATGAAGATGACATCCAGCTATATGTAGATCTTGATAATGATTTGGCACATACCAAAGGATGTGCAGGTTTAGAGGGGGTGGATGTCGTGCCATGGCACGTCTATGGTGTGAAACCGTGCATGTGAGGCCATCAAATACACATCCAGATGCATGGGGTTAAGTGCCATGACGAGTCATTATATGATGCCATGTACATATGTTCATATTGTAGATAAGGTTCAATAAGATGAGCTGAGGCTGAGCCAGGTCTCGAAGCCTTTGACAGTGTGGTGTGAATTGTGGAGGATTTTTTTTTATGTTTATGGAGAATTTTGGAGCTAGCAGAGACCTTGTGCCTTGATAGGACTGGATTATGCTTGTGGTTCGACTGCTTTATTGATTCCATGAGATGGTGAATTGCTCATAAGCTGTGCCTAACATGGTTGAGTTGATATTAGCACTGAGACAGAGGACTTTATGGTACATAATGGTTGTGGTCTTGATCGTATGCTTTAGATGGCAAGGTCGTATATGCAATAAGGTTACCGAATGAAGCCTACCTTGATGTGGTGTGGGAGACCTTAGCAAGGCTATGGTGTGAGAAAGTTAATTTTTAATGAATATTACTTGAAAAAAATACGCTTGGAAAGTGAGAAAATTTAAAATGGGAAAAGCGCGATTTTAGCTGCAAAAGGTGGTATGGCGCCGACTTCCTCGCGGGAATGAGAAGAAAAAACCAGAGATTTGGCAGGCGGTGCTTATCAGAGTGTGTCTGCAGAAAAAAAACGGGGAACAGAGGCGTGTTCGACCAGAGAGATTCATTTCATGCAATCAATGACTGTCGTTGGCGTGTTGGGGCTTGAATTAGAGAGCAGAGTTGCTACTATCTATTGATACACCTTCTTCAAATTCACAAAAACCAGCTATGCGCCGGCTGTGCGCTGTCTGCAGCGAAGTGTG
The DNA here is from genome assembly GCF_041138505.1 of Cibotium barometz. NCBI lineage: Eukaryota > Viridiplantae > Streptophyta > Polypodiopsida > Cyatheales > Cibotiaceae > Cibotium > Cibotium barometz. Next base: position 33,772,057 of record NC_141046.1, read on the forward strand.
GGAAGACTATTTTTCAAAAGAAAATCGAATGAAATCGCTTTTCCCCGCCTTCAGATAAGTAAAAACTTGATAAAATTTCATTAATTTTCCTACCTACCACGTTTGTAAATACATGGTGCCAATAAACCTTCAAAGGTTTTGTAAAAAAAAAGGGGGGTTTGATATGAAGAGATGTGAGGATATTGCATCAAGGGACATGGAATCAAAGAGTCAGAAATACAGCAACGACTCTAGTGAAAATTGACTTTGATTCTATCTTAGTGGATCTAAATGCAGGCCATGGATTTCTTTTAAAATCATGTGAATATGTTAAAGTTATGCCATATATCATTTTGTGTTTGTGAGTTGTTGGAATTTTAAGCCAGATTTTCAGGTGATAAAGAACATTATGAGATGTTGGGAATGGTGACAGTGGATGTATGGAATGAAAAGGGTCACATGTATGTTGGAAATACTTAAAGGTTATGTTATGCCTACATGTGATTAGCTGGAAAGTTTTGGAAAAAGAAGCCAGTGAATCTATGCTTGGAAAGGGATAAGCAATTGGAACACGAATTCAAGGATGGATTTGTCCTATGCCTTTTGGGAAATTTTGAATGTGAGTTTCTTTGTTAGGTTTGGCACCAACTCTCACAGCTAGAAGTCTCGTACTTTCCTGGCTATTCCGCACACGTCACGACAGCGTGTGGTGTCAACTGGGAAAACCACCTTTATCCAAGAGTTCTATCCAAGTTCAAGGAATCAACAAGAAGAAAACCCCTGTCTCAGGAATTCTGCACACTCCAGTTGCTTATGACAAGGGAACCATAATTCAAAGCTTTTTGGTTATGCCTACTGGTACCATGGAAGGGACTGTAATCTTAGGGCGCAAATGGATGATGGCCACCAAGTGCAATATCGATTGGGCAACCAGACAAGTCACAACGCAAGAACCAACACTAGGTCTGACCGCTCAAAATCCCGCACCTAAGTCATCCACTCAAATATTAGATAATGAAAAATCACAAAGTCCAGTAGCAAAACCATCTTTGATTGTTGGCCACCCCTCTAACGATTCAATGCCAAGAGTGGAAACAGGCAAGGTGGTCCCTAAAGCTTCGCTTACTATGCCAAAGAGTACATACAAATGGGTCCCCAAAGCTTCGTTAAAACAGCTACTTCCCCTGCTCAATCTCGTTCAGCCACCAAGAAGCCTCGTAAAAGGAAAGCAGCTACCCACCCGAGAAAGGGCAATGTAACATCGCGATGGATCCCTAAAAAATTATTAGTAGCCCAAGGGTACTATGAGGGGAATGACCAGATTTGGGTCCCTAAACATAAGTTGAATCCCTCTACATCACCTGTAAAACCTTGCAAACCAATTGTTGCCACCCCAATGACAATTCAAGACCGTGGTAAGGGAAAGGTAATAGAGTGCTCTGCACCACTTCTTCCAGAGTTAGTTTGGATTCCCAAACGATATCGATCATTACCACCTAGCTCAGGAAGGGGGGAGCCACATGAAGCTTCTAGCTCCTCATGCCAGGCACACACTCATATAGAAGTTTCTACATGCTCTACACCTACTCTTGTCAACACCCAACAAAAAACCGATGAGTCTACGTCTCCCCTTGTAATAGTATCATCAGAAACCATTTCCTCCATTCGTCAATGGGAGCGTACACTACCATCTCTGCAATTGGATGTGGCCACAAGGGTCATAAAAAGCTATCTGCCCACATCACAACCTATGACCCGCTGGACAAATTGGTTCCAAGAGGCTGCAACATCATTGCAAATAATATGATCTACCCAAGGAAAGGAAGAGCATGTACTCACGCTCGACATTCTAATGCTTCCTCCTTAACCTTCTCCCCTGACCATGTAATTGCCAAATTCAAGGGGATGTATATATATAGCTTCATATATATATATATATATATATTTATTTATTTATTTTTAAAAACAAAGAAAAGAAAAACAAAAAATAGTAAAAAGAGCAAGAGCACAAAAACAAGAGAAATATCTGTATACAATCAAGAACTAGATTGACCTGTCATAAACCTACTGATGCTATATCTGTGTTTGCAGATATGGCAGATGCCCGATCATCATACACTTCATCCACTCCTACCTTTGGTGAGAGGTATCATCTATACCTTTCTCAGATATTTCACATGTGCTATCCTGTTATTGAAACTGAATGGGATCATATAGATGTACTAGCCAGAGAAGAAAATGTTGAAGAATTAGAATGGCTAATTCGCCTATTGACCATGACTGACCCCTACTCCGTAGGAGGACATATCCCCGATAGCCCAATGCTTTCCTTTTCCACAAGATGACTATCCTCGCATGGTTACATTTTTGATGAGTTTATGTGGATGGGAAAATGAAAAAGAAATATTTGACAATGATGAATGGACGGATGAAACTCATGGCACTACTGAGGTTGACTTTATTTGTTTGGATGATGCGGATAGAGGCTTAGCCTTAGGACTAGAGCCAGGACTCTACAACGTCCTCTTACCGTATCCTCAGTAGTAGTGTGGTGACTGGTAGGTAGGTTAGCATTTCCAAGTTTTTTCTAGTTTAGATTCCTTAAACAAGTCTTGAAATTTTCACACTGATGTGCCTCTCGAGGTATAGTGCTTGTTAGTTGATTGTACAGGTTGAAAAGTTTGAGGTGGGTTCGCTTTCAAGTCCTGAGACTGCCGCAACGTTCATCAAAATATATCTACATCAAAATATATCTACATCAAATTGCAAGCTGTCTCGTCAAATCAAGGAGATCTCCAACTATAGGTGTAATTCTTCCATACCCACTCTCTTTCGTTTTTACTGTTCAATCAATTGCATAAACTATAATGCATGACCACATGGGAATTGTCAATGTACTACTTGAAGTTGCTTGCATGCTAGTGTAAATCATTAATGAGCTTAACTTTATTGGAAATATTCCTAGGCAGCATGACGTCTTTAGTTAACCTTGGAATACGATTGTCTTAGGTCTAGGGTCAAACCATCTTAATGTTTGACACCTGGCCATGTGTGTGTTGACCTCTAGGACATAGCTATTACCCCTTTGTCGAAAGGATGCAAGACAAATTATAGTTCAGGAGCGAAGATCAAAAGAAATAGATTTTTAAAAAAAAGCCTACAATAAATGGCAATACAAGTCTATGATGTGCTTTAATGTTGGCCTATCGCCTTATTGATACTTGGTAGGCGAGGAGTATTCTACTCCAGACCGATGCCTTGGTTGGTAGGGGGTAGCCTTGCCTAAAGTGAGCTAATAGATTCCTGGATAATGCCTTGTGTTAAACATGGTACCAGGATCGATGTTAGTTTTGCATTAGGAAGGTCGCCATTGTGTGTAAAAATTGTCACGTGCATTTTTTTTAAAGGCAAAAAGCTCCTGTAACTCTGAAGTTTCTTGTGTCCCAAGGCTTGTGGTATTAACTTGTTCTTAGAGTAGACACAGTGTGGTCATCTGTTTATTTATTAAGCTTGGTTATTTTCCTTGACTTAGGCCAGTTATAAACCTTGATTAACCTTTGACACCTTGCTTACTCTTGATTTACTTTCAATAATTTTAAACTCCTGTTAATTTGCTACACTAGCTCATTCATGTGACCTTTAAACTAAGTTCTCATAGCAACATCCATTGTGGTTTAACATGCTTGAATTTACACACTTTATATCTTTTGAATTCCAGCATACTTTCACTCTACTTTCCTATTTTGCAGACGGTCTACCACAACAACCCTATCGAGCTTACCATACCATAGCTTCCGAGGACGGAATCTACATCAAGAAGGGGGGCATGTTAACCCATGAGACGGACATTGAGACGTACTATGTTTTACGTCATTTATTTAAATATTCTGAGTCATGGGCCGGGCTTGTCGGCACCATATGTTAAGGATAAAGGGATTGGGTGATCGCCGATGAGAGGCGCACCTTGAATGTCAGTAGGATAAGGGTTAGGATCGGCCGGCCATGTATGGGTGCCCAAGTGTGAACGGCCAAGTCACCTATAAGAGTCAAATGTAACCCTAAAATCCTCATTCTCATGTGTTGTGAATACAAGAGTGCTCTTGCCTTATCTCCTTGGTTTCCTTCTCCTGTGTGTGTGTGTGAGAGAGAGAGAGAGAGAGTGAGAGAGTGATCGAGCGCACTGTGTAGCGGCACGGCGGCAGTGGCGAGGCGGTAGAGCGACGCGACGGCGGCTCCTCCTTCGCGGGCTGTGACGACGCGAGAATCCTTCAAGGTGGCAGTCAGGCGGTGAGTGACACACCTTTTGCATTCTGTTTTGAGCTTGCCTTCCCTGGTTGTATGCTTGCAGCCATTCGTGGCTCGCATACGGTGTTCTGCAACTCCCCAGCTCTACGACCTGTGCGGCAAAAGCGCACAATGTAAAAGTGATTTTTGTCAGACAATTTAAAAACAGTTCTAACATATTTATAAAAATAAATAAAGCGACAACGCACAAGAGCTAAGAAAGATAACTTCATGCATATCACCAAGGAATGGTCCTAGGTAAATAATAGCATGCCCCAAGGGCATTCTTGAATGCTGCTATGGGGCCATTATTAATTTAAAATTACATGAAAAGTATGGCCATAGGGATATTCTTGGAAGCCCTAGGGTCAGTTGTGCATGAAAAGAATGGTCCTCACACCTATTGGGCCATTCTTGGTGGATACCCCATGGCCATTCCAAAATGACCTTAAGGCTTTGGGTCATTCAAGAATGGCCCTTAGGCCATTCTTCCACCTATTGTGTATGAAATGAATGGCCCTATGGCCATTCTTGGATGCCCCATGGTCATTCCAAAACGACCTTGAGGCCTTGGGGTCATGCAAGAATGGACCTCGGGCCATTATTCCAGTTGTGCATGAAAAGAATGGCCCTAGGGCCATTCTTGGATGCCCAATGTCCATCCCAAAATGACCTTGAGGCCTTGGGGTCATGTAAGAATGGCCCTTGGGTCATTTTTCCACCTGTTGTACATGAAAAGAATGGCCTTGGAAGCCTCATGGTGGCCATTCCAAAATGACCTTGAGGCCCAACCTTACACATGGTGTGCATGGTAAGAATAGACCTAGGGCCATTCTTGGATGTCCCATGGCCATTCTAAAATGACCTTAAGGCCTTGGGGTCATGTAGTAGGAATGGTCCTTACACTTGTTATGCATGAAAAGAATGGCCCTAGGGCCATTTTTAGATGCCTCATGGCCATCCCAAAATGACCTTGAGGCCTTGGAGTCATGCAAGAATGGCCCTTAGGCCATTCCTCCACCTCTTGTGCATGAAAAGAATGGCCCTAGGGCCATTCTTGGATGCCCCATGACCATTCCAAAATGACCTTGAGGACTTGCGGTCATGGAAGAATGGTCCGTACACATGTTGTGCATGAAAAGAATGGTCCTAGGGCCATTCTTGGATGCCCCAAGGCCATTCCAAAATGACCTTGAGGCCTTGAGGCCTTGGGGTCATGTAAGAGTGGCTCTTGCGGTCATGCAAGAGTGGCCCTTGGGTCATGCAAGAATGGTCCTTACACATGTGCATGGCAAGAATGGTCCTAGGGCCATTCGTGGATACCCCATGGCCATTCCAAAATGACCTTGAGGCCTTGGGGTCATGCATGAATGGTCCTTACACCTGTTGTGCATGAAAAGAATGGCCGTAGGGACATTCTTGGATGCCCCATGGCCATCCCCAAAATGACCTTGAGGCCTTGGGGGGGTCATGCAAGAATGGCCCTTGGACCACTTTTTCACTTGTTGTGCATTTTAAGAATGGCACTAGGGCCATTTTTTCACTTGTTATGCATTTTAAGAATGGCCCTAGGGCCATTTTTGGATGCCCAGTGTCCATCCCAAAATGACTTTAAGGCCTTAGGGTCATGCAAGAATGGCCCCAAAATGACTTTGAGGCCTTAGGGTCATGCAAGAATGGCCCTTGGGTCATTTTACCACCTATTGTACATGAAAAGAATGGAAGCCCCATGGCCATTCCGAAATGACCTTGAGGCCCAAGGGTCATACAAGAATGGTCCTTACACATGTTGTGCATGGCAAGAATGGTTTTTTGGCCATTCTTGATTGCCCCATGGCCATTCCAAAATGACCTTGAGGCCCAAGGGTCATACAAGAATGGTACTTACCCCTGTTGTGCATGAAAAGAATGGCCCTAGGGCCATTCTTGGATGCCCCATGACCATCCCAAAATGACCTTGAGGCCTTGGAGTCATGTAAGAATGCCCCTTGGGCCATTCTTCCACCTGTTATGTATGAAATGGTGGATATTTGAAGCCTTGGGGTCATGTAAGAATGGCTTACACCATTTATGCATGAAAAGAATGGCCCTAGGGCGATTCTTGGGTTTCCCATGGCCATCCCAAAAATAACCTTGAGGCCTTGGGGTCATAAAAGAATGGCGCTAGGGCCATTCTTCCTCATGTTGTGCATGAAAAACAATGGCCCTATAGCCATTCTTGGATGCCCCCATGGCCATCCCAAAATGACATTGAGGCCTTGGGGGGGTCATGCAAGAATGGTCCTTGGGCCATTCTTCCACCTGTTGTGCATGCAAATAATGGCCATTATTCCACCTGTTGTGCATGCAAATAATGGCCATTTGGCCATTCTTAGATTTCCCCATGGCCACTATTTCATTCTTTGTGATGCATTTCAAAGTAAAAAAGTGGATATTTGAGGCCTTGGGGTCATGCAGGAATGGCCATTACACCTCTTGTGCATAAAAAGAATGGCCCTTGGGCCATTCTTGGATGCCCCATGCCCCAATGGCCATTCCAAAATGACCTTAAGGCCTTGGCATAATGACCTTAAGGCCCTAGCCATTCTTCCACCTGTTCTGGATGAAAAGAATGGCCCTATGGCCATTCTTGGATGCCACCATGGCCATCCCGAAATGACCTTGTGGCCTTGGGGTCATGCAAGAATGGCCCTAGTAGGGCCATTCTTCCACATATTGTGCATGAAAAGATTGGCCCTATGGCCATTCTTGGATGTCCCCAAATCCATCCGAAAACGACCTTGAGGCCTTGGGATCATGCAAGAATGGCACTAGGGCCATTCTTCCACCTGTTGTGCATGAAAAGAGGCCATCCTTGGATGCCCCATGGCCATTCCAAAAAATGACCTTGAGGCCTTGGGGTCCTGCAAGAATGGCTTTTAGGGTCATTCTTCCACCTGTTGTGCATGAAACGAATGGCCCCAAGGCCATTCTTGGATGCCCCATGGCCATCCCAAAAATAACCTTGAGGTCTTGGGATCATGCAAGAATGGTCGTAGGGCTATTCTTTTTCATACACAATTCTTCCTCATGTTGTGCATGAAAAAGAATGGCCGTAGGACCATTCTTGGATGCACCCATGGCCCCTTAAGGTCATGTAAGAATGGCCCTTGGGCCAATCTTGGATACTTCCATGGCCACTATTTTATGCACTGTAATGCATTTTAAAGTAAAACGGTGGATATTTTAGGCCTTGGGGTCATGTAAGAATGGTCCTTTCACCTATTGTGCATGAAAAGAATGGCCCTAGGGCCATTCTTGGATTCCCCATGGCCATCCCAAAAATGACCTTGTGGCCTTGGAGTCATGCACGAATGGCCCCATGGCCATTCTTTCTCATGTTGTGCATGAAAAAGAATGGCCCTAGGGCCATTCTTGGATGCCCCCATGGCCATCCCAAAATGACCTTGAGGCCTTGGGGTCATGTAAGAATGGCCCTAGGAGGGCGATTCTTCCACTTGTTGAGCATAAATTAATGGCCATTTGGCCATTCTTGGATGTCTCCATGGCCACTATTTCATGCTTTGGGATGCATTTTAAAGTAAAACAGTGGATATTTGAGTCCTTGGCAATTGTGGTGCTTCTTCATTTGTGTGGATGGTGGTGTATCCACCTCTTATATGCGCAGGATGCCGCTTCCTCCATCTTCTATAACAATAGCTAATCATGAATGTGACCAGACGAATTTCCAGCAAGTCAGAGAGATGAGGGTTTGCTAGCCTTGTGTGTTTTGTGACATTTGCCCACAATGTTCCTTCTCCTGCCCCAAAACGGAAGTAATTCCTCTAATTCCGGACGTGTGGCATGGAGAGGGTATGGTACATAGTGTTACCTTGTGGGTGTGACTGTAGAATATGCTTCTGTAAAAATCTAGCAGGTAGGATCGAATGGAGTAATCTGCATCAGCACTTTGAACATGAGCTTCGGCTTTAAGAGTGGATTGCCTTCTTGGATAAACATCTCATACTATGCAGCAGCTGTGTCAAGGAATCCAAAACATTTTGTTCAGTGTAAGGCACAACATTATCATGTGGAGGCAGATTACCTACCTCCTAAGGTTGCCGTGGTGGAGATGGGATAGGTGCCAATACCTCCTCGAGGGGCGAGATTGTTAGTGGGAAAATCTAATTCTAGCAAAGAGAAGGAAGAGCAGATGCAACCAGCTTCTTGGGAAGATGAAGTAGGTGGCATGCTAGGATAAGGATGAAGAAGCCTACTGGCAATATTAGAATATACAGGGTATGTTTTTGGAAACTAAAGATGGACCCTCATCTTCGCCTTGACCAGTGCTAGGGGCTGGGTGGCTAGGCTTATGAGCTTTAAAAAAGTTTTGAATTTTAAGTATTTCTTCAGTATCAATATCCGAGTAATTTATGTGAGTGGCATCAAAATTATAGCTTACATTGGTGAGCATAGCCTCTAAATGCTTGTGTATATTAGTATAGAGCTTAAGTATGCCAACCGGGTGATATACTTCTAACCACCCATGACTAATTACCCATTGATAAATATTAGCCACCACCTCGTAGTTGTATTGTATACTTCTAACCACCCATGACTAATTACCCATTGATAAGTATTAGCCACCACCTCGTAGTTGTATTGTATACTTCTAACCACCCATGACTAATTACCCATTGATAAGTATTAGCCACCACCTCGTAGTTGTATTGTATACTTCTAACCACCCATGACTAATTACCCATTGATAAGTATTAGCCACCACCTCGTAGAGTTGGCTGGTGTCACTGGTATGCCATCTAGAACAAACAGATCGAGTTTTTCAACACTGCTGTCCAGAATGTCAGAATTTTGTAACACACGACACCAACTACTATGGAGGTTGAGGACTATAGGATGCAAGGGATAGAAGAAGATGTCTTGAGGGTTAGTTAATATAAGGTCCCCCCTCAAAATGCCCATAATGATTGTTGGGTCAACATCCCTTTCAATATTTTGTTTAATTAGGGTTAATTCTCCTAAGCCTATATCTTCAGCTAAGTTGATATCATACTGAAGTAATGAGAGTGTCAGTGTAGATAAAAACAAAGTTAGAGTTTGAGGAGGGGCCCGAGGAGTTACTGGCAACTGTCTCAATTTTGAGGCGCACTCAAGGAGGGTACGTAGATCATCTGTGGGCTCTGGGCGTTAACTCCTTTCTTGTGCGGCTAATTGGCGAGCCAGATCCAGCATGCGGATGTTAGCATTGCTGAGTTGGTTGGAGATGGCTGTTTCCCGGATCATTCTCTCAACATCCATTTCCTCAAACCTTCTTGTTGCAGCTTCGTGTGCTCTCCTGGTAGTGGCTTCCCGTTGTTGTGCCTCAGTAATTTGATTTAGCCGTTGTGCTCCCAATCTTTGTGTATCCTGTAATTATACTTCCAGTTGTGATATGATCTCTTGACTCCTTTGCGTCGCTACTTGGTTGGTGACGATGGTTTCGTTGAGGGCTTTGATTTTTTCTGCATGCGCTTTGTTAGCCTGTTCTCTTTCCTGTTGCAAACTTCGCACTCTTTCTTGTTCTTCCTTTAGTTGGACTGTTAGGATCTGTAATTGTTGTTGAAGCATATCTTCATTATGCTTTGCGCTATCTTGGCACTCCTTGATTTGCATGGCATGCATAGTTGTGAGGCTCTGTGTGTGGTCGATCTCTTTTTGAAGTTGCTCTTTTGCCTACTCCAGCCTTGCATTTAAGTCAGCGTTTTCGTTGATCTTTTGTACAATTGTTTGACTTAAAACCAGATTATTGCTTTCCAAGGCATTGTATCTGGTTTCTTGTTTTTCTGCAGCCTTTAAGCTCTTCATGATCACTTCTTTATCAGTGTCTTCTGCTGTGCCGCCAGATTTGCTTTTACGCTTTGCATTAGTCCATTAGCAATTTCTAAAGTTGCTTCCATAGGTCGGCGTTCCTGTCATGTAACATGTGTGTTGTCAATAAATGGCAATGCCACACCTTTTGCTCCTGTTGTTGAAATTTGAGCATAATGATGAGCTATGGTGGATCATACACTAGAATCAACATCATTAACAAAGTGATTAGTAAATGATTAAGACGTAATTAGTGAATAATTAGCAAATAGATTAATGTAGGCATGGATACTCAAAAACCAGCAAATTCTCATCAGGGCTATGCCTCAATTTATAGAGTTTACATCAAGCATCAAATCCCATTGATTTCTCCATGATTTACTCCCAGAATATCTCCACCTTTTGCCTGATTCTCTCCACCTCTTCTCTTTTCCCTGAATATCTCCCAGAATATCTCCACACTCCTAAATTCTCTCATGCTACCCATTATTCTCTCCCAGTAGATTCTTCTCACCTTTTCACAAGTTCTTTCACAATTACATCTTCTCTTTTACAGTCTCTATCCAAGAGCTTGTTCCCACACACACCCTGTTCACTTGTATTTTCATTACCTCCCCTCAAGTGAATAATCCTAGCACACCTAGACCCTATACCAAGTTTGCCTCCCCTTACTTGATAGTCCGCGACCAGTGTCTACACCTCCCCTCAAGTTATCTCAGCACACCTGGACCCTGTATCAAGTTTGTTTCTTACTTGACAGTCCGCGACCAGTGCCTCAAGTCCCTAAACTCCATAGTCCTTGACACTCTCTCTCTCTCTCTCTATGTGTCCAAGGCTACTATAAGTGCCCGCGACCTTGACTAAAGTGCTCACACATACATCTACCACGTGGCCTACATCATCGGTGACTCAGAGGTGGTTTTACTTTATTGGGGCAGGTTACATTGGGTTGTGGGGTCTCTCTCTCTCTCTCTCTCAGAGATTTTGACATGGCTCCTCACTCTTTGGAGCCTCACATCTTCTCTTGTCTTCAGTCTTCTTCTCGTGGCAGCTTCTCTCCACGCATCCGTCTCTTCTTTCAGTCTTCTTGGGGTAGCTTCTCTTCTTGTGGCAGCTTTTCTTCTCGTGTCCATGTCTTCCTTCAGATCTTCTTGGTGTGGATCCTCTTCTTGGGAAGAGATATTCTTCTTCTTTCATAGCTGGGGCCATGAGCTCGTCCGTCAGGTCATTTTGCTCCATGTGAGCAACATGTTTCAATGTTTTACTGACAGTTACTTTGGGCTTTTTATGTTTATCTTGTGTCATTATGCAATGCAAACCCAAATTTATGCGGGAGGTCTTACCTCTTGCCTTAATCTGGACAAGGACAGTGTCTGATCCCATTTTTACACTGATGCAATGTGCCCAATACATAATGCGTATAGCATTCATTCTCATGCACATTCCAAATGCAATTCTGGCTATGAATAATCTTGATTTTGAGTGAGATTTATAGGCATTAACCAAGGGTTAAATGCAAAATGATCAGCACAATTTTACCAAAAATTACATTAAATCAAGGGTAACCAATTTGTACGGGATGGTTGGAGTATCAAACCAACTCCGATTTGCAATCTGAAGCTTTAGGGATCTGTATCCGATACCTAATGGTTAATTTGAACCCTCAATTGCACCAAAATATAGTGATTAGCACTGATTAATCAATGATTAGCAAATTAATGCTCTGTTTTGTGTACAGAAAACAGAGTATGCAGGGAGTCCAGATCTGGTGCTTCCACTTCAAATGAGCACAAATGCTTTCAAAGGCATCAATAGCAATGAGTCTAGTAGAGGATTAAGCCAAGAAACACAAGATTTGACCAAATATTGAAAGCTTAATCTCTGTTTTACCAAAGTCACCTGCAGATTTGATGAAGAGCTTGGATCTCACTGTAGACTTGATGAAATTGAATTCTGTCTTCACCAGCTTGTAGAGCATGCTTGATTACCCCTTGGGCTAAGAGAAATTAGAAAGATTTGATCTGATGAAGTGGAGATCTTCAATTTACTCAGAAAAATCAGCGCTGGCCAAATCGTCGATTTCTCCTGATAGCGCCGGCGGTTTGCTACATTTTTTTGATGGGCTTGTAGCCAAAGATGTAAGCTATGATATACTGGAAGCTTGTGCCCTAATTGTGAGTGTGCCAGGTGCTAGAGATCCTCCACTGGCTGGGGGTGAAGGGGAGAAGTGAAAACTCACTAAAAAATTGATTTTTTACTAATTGCCTACTAATCCTAATTAATTCACTAATGGGCTCATAAATCTGATTGATTCTAGGCATGGCTCTGATACCATGTTGAAATTTGAGCATAATGATGAGCTATGGTGGATCGTACACTAGAATCAACATCATTAACAAAGTGATTAGCAAATGATTAAGACGTAATTAGTGAATAATTAGCAAATAGATTAATGTAGGCATGGATACGCAAAAACTAGCAAATTCTCATTAGGGCTATGCCTCAATTTATAGAGTTTACATCAAGCATCAAATCCCATTGATTTCTCCATGATTTACTCCCAGAATATCTCCACCTTTTGCCTGATTCTCTCCACCTCTTCTCTTTTCCCTGAATATCTCCCAGAATATCTCCACACTCCTAAATTCTCTCATGCTCCTAGAATATCTCCACACTCCTAAATTCTCTCATGCTACCCATTATTCTCTCCCAGTAGATTCTTCTCACCTTTTCATAGGTTCTTTCACAATTACATCTCTTTTACAGTCTCTATCCAAGAGCTTGTTCCCACACACACCCTGTTCACTTGTATTTTCAACACCTGTTCCCAGTTGGTACTAGTGTCAGCACCCATTTCTATAAGGGGATCACGGAGTAGTGCCTCTAATCCTTCCAATGTATCCTGGATGAAACGCTGTGAATCCAGATGAAACGCTGTGAATCCATGTCCTTGAAAGATTCAAGTTGCGGCAGTGGCTCCTTATCATCGACCCTTCTCCTTTTTCTTGGACCAGAAGGATTTGGCACAAGGGTTGGTGCTTACTAGACTCTGCTAGATCCTCCAGTACTTATGTTGTGACGACTGGTACTTCTTCAATTTTACTGGTCCTTCCACAGCATGGTCCTTTTGTGCTTCTTCCGTTAGCTGCCTCTGTTGGCGTATCTGTTAGTTGTGAATTTTTGAGAGGAGAGAGGTCTTTGAAGATGAGTTGTGCAAGGCTTGTTGGAGGGGTGAGCTGTTGTTGTTGTTCCCGTACAGTGGGGCTTAGTAGCTTTTCCTGCAAGGCCTCTTGGTATGTTCTAATTTAAGTTGCCACTGCCTCTTCTAGTTGTTGTGATTTTGTTGTGACATCTACAAGTAGTCCTCTCCTCCTCTTGTCTGTCTTATTTCGTCCGTCCTTCTTGATTGTCTTGATGAGCTCCTGCATTTCCATTAACACTGCTTGCCCCTCTTCTATCCTTCGAGTAGCGTCGATAGGTTGGTCGGGGATGATAGCTAGCTACAGGCTCTCCTTTGGTTCTGGCTCTTTTAAAGGCCTCTTTACCACATGGTTAAGTACCTGCATTAAGAGGTAAGGATTGCTGATCTTTGATTGATGTGCTTTTAAATAATTCTCCATCTCCTTATGCAGATAATAGGCACAGTCCTCCTCCTTCTCCTCAGAAGCTTTAGCTATCCTGTTCAAGCCCACATGGTTAAGTACCTGCGTTAAGAGGTAGGGATTGCTGATCTTTGATTGATGTGCTTTTAAATAATTCTCCATCTCCTTATGCAGATAATAGGCATAGTCCTCCTCCTTCTCCTCAGAAGCTTTAGCTATCCTGTTCAAGCCCACCTTGTTGTACCTGTCAATCGGCTTTATTTGCATCATTAATGACTGCTCTGTATGCTTTTTCGGTGGCTTCATCTTTGATGTTTTCGTATTTTGCCCCATTTGAGTTGTAAGAATCTCTCTTTAGCATTTCTTTGATTGGCATTGTATCAAGGGTGTGCATGTGTGCCTTCACTGCTGCAGGCTGGGAGTTGTAAAGATTCTCTGATTAAATCTTCTGTGATGAGTAGCTCTTCTGTGGTGCCATCCGCCTTTGTAATCCTGCCTCTTTTTGTTTGCTTGTCGTTTGTCCTTAGGTACTCGGGCGCAGAGGTCAATGTCAACTCCTAGGGGTAGTACCTCTGTCATTCTATCGAGGCCAACTTTATCAAGCTTAGCTTTGACTTTAGCATCCTCTCTAATAGATGGAGGCACTCTTTGCTGTGGAATCGGAGTGTGGAATCGGAGAGTTACCTTTCCATGTGGTGTGGTGACATCCTTCCTGATGAGTGTTCCCTTCTAGAATGACTGGGCATAAGGGCCCAAGAATTTGGTCTTTAATTTGATGGTGCTATGTAGTCTTTGACTAGATGGTGACCCTGTAGCACTTCTTGCTTGTGTTGTTGAGGGTTGCTCTCATGCCTTGGATTCGAAAACCGATATCTGCATCATCATGTACAGTCAGTTGAATGACTGATGGAAGTTACTTTTTTCTTTTTCTTTTTTTTCCTTTTTTTTTAAAAAAATTGGTAGTTAATAATGTTAGTGTTAGTATGTTAATCATGACGTAAATGGGTGGGTTTTGAAGCGTCAAGTAGTGAATGGTCGGAACATGAAAGACGTGAAAGAGGAAGTCATGAAAGACTAAGACGTGAATGTCTCAGACGTGAGACTGTAGACATGAATGTCTAAGACGTGAATGTCTAAGCCATGAATATCTCAGACATGAATGTCTCAAACGTGAGACTACAGATGTGAATGTCTAGGACGTGAATGTCTAAGACGTGAATGTCTCAGACGTGAGACTGCAGACGTGAATGTCTAAGAGGTGAGACTGCAGATGTGAATGTCTAAGCCGTGAATGTCTAAGACATGAATTAGCAGACGTGAATATCTCAGACGTGAATGTCTAAGCCGTGAATGTCTAAGACGTGAATGTCTCAGACGTGAGACTACAGACGTGAATATCTAAGACGTGAGACTACAAACGTGAATATCTAAGACGTGAGACTACAGACATGAATGTCTTGGAGCCGTGAATGTCTAAGACATGAGACTGCAGACATGAATCTGTAGTCTTGGATTTTAATCAGTGCATGCATATTTAAGGATGGAGTCTAAAAATGCATTCAATGGATTTTATATGCAATGGCGGCATTAATCATTCAATGAACAGATTCAAATGCAGAAAAGATATTTGAGATTTTCACGATCCATTGACGATCCATTGACATAACAAAAGATAGAAACAATGAAAGCAAAGAAAAAGAAAAAGCAAAAGTTAAGCTCCCACCTTGATGAGTTTGGGTAGGCGGTTGGAGGAGACCAGGAGCAAGCACACGATTGTATGAAGGCGATCAAAGAAGAAAAACACAAAATCACACAAGCAAGGTGATGAAGATAAGACAGAAATTCGATTTTATAGCGTAGCCGTCGGACAGGGCGACTACGTTTAATGAAGGAGCCATGTATCGTTTTATAATTGGCTGTCGTAGTTCTTACCATTTCACAGTGTGAACTTCTTCGCACTCTTTCACGGCGTGAAACACCAAAAAATGGTTCACGTCGTGAACGACTGTAGGGTGGTTCACAGCATGAACCATTTTCCTACAGTTTCATGCAAAGTTTATAAGATCGAATTTTTATCTTTCATGCTCAAACACTCACACATGCACATGATGATGCATTGCTTACCTTGTCCCTTTAATTTTACCATGAAAACCAAGGGTTCTCCTTGGCCTTTTTTGGCATTTTCTGATGTAATTTTTTAAATTCTATTTGGGAGTTTCTTATTGTTCCTTCCACCTAACTGAATATTTTTTTTGCTGTGTTTGCTTGTGTATTGCTTCCATTTGGAACAACTTTGCCTATACCTTCACATATCTTGTTCCATTCTATATTCAGAGTAGGTATTGTTGTTGCCTGGGTCAGTCTCCACTCAGTTGGCTGAATTTTCTTTATCCTCCACACAAGTGCAGGTGTGGTGTTGGCTCTCTCGGGGAGTTGACGCTGCAAGCCCTCACATTCTTTGTAATAAAACCTGTTGTGGTTTTAGCCATGGACTTTGGTTTGGGTACCCATATTGCTGTATTGCCTTGATAGTAGCCTTGTGCTTGCAGTAGGTCTTCTCGGACCCAGCTGACGACAGTCATGAGACCTTTGCAAGTGCTTGAAGTTCTGCCACTTAGTAGATGCTTGCAATGGCCGACTTTTGAACTAGGCTTTCCCCTGAATACATTTATTACTCATTGTCTCCTTTTTCTCTGGTTGATCCTCGAGTTGATTCTTGGGCACCCATTTATGTGTTCCCTTGTATGTTGGGTATTGTGTAGGCAATTTCAACACAGTGGGTGCATATTCTGTTTTCCCAGGTGTTGCCTCTGCAGTGACTTGTTTTCCTCCTTGATTTGCTGAGGTCCATAATGGTATGGACATGACCTTCTCACCGATGCTCAATGATGATGTTCTTTCTTCCCATTGGAAATTGCACTTGTTAGCACAGATCTAGGATCTTCCTAAGATCATCTCTTCTTTCATTGTACCTACAGGCATCATAAACACCTTTCCGACGTCCAAGGGATTATTACTGATGGAAATATTAACATTTAAATACCCCTCGGCCTTTGTGGTTGTTAGGTGCACACTACAAACTTGCACATCTGTGTGTTCAAGGTGTGGTCTCCCTAAGGCTATCCAAGTATCATATGAGATTAAGTTGTGTTGTGGCTGGATATCTATTGATGAAACACTTGTTGCAATGCCCTTAGCTTTGTGAGTCCCAACTTGAGTCGTGCTGGCTCAATGTTTAGGTCCCCTTCATCCACAAGGGTTACGGATGCCATGTTGACATGAATCAATCCTTTCTGCATTTTAGCTTTTGCTTGCCGAGCCTTAGCCTCATCTTGCGCTTGTTGGATCTTTTCTTTTGCCAGCTGTTTTTGTTGTTTTAAGAGGTGTTCTTGCAAGAGCATCTCTCGGGTCAATGATCCAAAATATTTTTTCAGTTTACTCCCATTGACATAGCCCTCCATTTGGATGCCGTCAATTATCTCTATTCGGACATACCCTTGAGGTGTGATTTTCGATACTCGGAATGGTCCCAGGCCTCAGTATTTAAGTTTCTTTTTCTTGGTGTTTCCCACACCATACATGAGGACAAGGTCCCCCGTTTTCAATTCTTTTTCCTTGAGGTTTCTATCAAACCAGTGTTTTCTGCGTAACTTTTCGACCATGAGTCCATGTGATGCTATCAATCGGGTCTCATCCAGTTTTTCCAAGTCAATTAGCCTTTCAGCTAATGCATTCTCAGTTAGACACTCTTGTACAACAATCCTTAAGCTTGGGGGACAAGGTATTCCATGGGCATAACCACTTCCACACCATAAGCTAGACGAAAAGGAGTATATCCTGTTGCTACCTTATATGATGTGTAGTAGGCCCAAAGAGCTGCTGTCAGCTTATGCTCCCAATCTGTTTGATTTGCTTCCAATGTTTTTGTCAAGATGGTACACAAAATCTTATTGTTGGTACTTTCTGTGTGACCATTGGCATGTGGGTAGTAAGGTGATGATTTTCGATGGATTACTAAGAATCCTGCAAGCAAATGATTAATCACCTCATTGATGAAATGTGAGCCGCGATCACTCACTAATTCTAAGGGACAACCGAATCTTGATATGATTTGCTCATATACAAATTTTGTAGTTGTTCGCGCATCAGCTTTTTTTGAAGCTCTGGCTTCTGCCCACTTCGTGAAATAGTCCGTGGGCCCACAATTATGTAGCAGGCTTGGGGGATGGATGTGCCGCTGGACTAATTGGCCCCACAAAATCTATCCCCCATTTCTCAAATGGTTGCCTTACGATGATGGGGGTTAGTGGCATCTTGTCTCTTTGTTGAGGAATAGCGAAACGTTGGAATTCCTCGCATCTTTTGACGAACTCTATGGTGCCCCCGAATAACGTGGGCCACCAGAGTCCAACTTGAAGCACTTTTCGAGCTGTAAGTTATCCATCAAAATGCCCACCTGCTATCCCTGAATGAGATTCTTCCAGTATGATCACGAATTCATCCTCTCTTCTTACGCACTGTCTGAGCACATTGTCTTTGCCTAGCCTATATAGTTCTCCGGCAATCAATTGATATGGTGCTGCAAGCTTGATAATCCGCCGCATCTTATCCTTCTTTAAAGGCATGTCCTATGAAAAACCATAAGCTAGATACTCTGCGATCTCTTCACTCCACTCAGGTACCATATCCAACTTGAATAAACAAGCATCAAGAAGGTCATAATTGACACCAGTTGTTGGTTCTCCATTTGGAATTCTAGATAGGTGATCGGCCAACACATGCTGTGTTCCCTTCCTTACCGTGACAAATTCCAAACAACAGCAATAACAACCAATGGGTGATTCTTCCTGTAATGCAAGGTTTATTCACTAGATATAGCAAGGCTTGATGGTCTACAAAAAATATGAATTTGTTGGCCAAGAGATAATGTCGATATTTCTTGACTGCATAGACCATGGCCAATCCTTCTCTCTCTGTAGTGGTGTAGTTCACCTTTGCGCATCATTCAACTGACGACTAGCGAAGCAAACTGGATAGTCTAATTTGAACTCACCAGGTTGGGCTATCACGCAACCAATAGCGAAATTTGATGCATCGATGTGTACGTGAAATATGAGATCCCAATTGGGGGGTCGCAAAATAGGTGCGCTTGCCCCAAGGCTTGCTTTAGACGATCATAAGCCTCTTGACACTCCTCAGTCCAATCAAAAGACAATGAGAAGTTTGTACAAGGGTTGGGCTATCTCAGCATAAAATATAATGAAGCGTCGATAATACCCCACATGACCCATAAACCTTTGCACTCCTTTGTAGTTGGTAGGCAGTGGTAGCTCCAAGATCAGTTTGACCTTGCTATCATCAGTGGGGATATACCATTCTTTGAGACTATGTGTCCTAGTATCACACCATGCTTGACCCAAAATTGGCACTTCAAGGGGTTTAATGATATCGGATATAATCGGCAACATTCAAACACTTTCCTCAAGTAGGTTAAATGATCTTCCCATCGAGAATGTGCACATAGATCATCAATAAACACTTCCAACCACTTTTGCAACAAGTAGTCCTTAAAAGCTGTGCACATCAATCGTTGAAAGGTTGTCAGGGCATTTGTGAGACCGAACGGCATGACTTTGTAAGCAAATGTCCCCCACACTATATTGAAGGTTGTCTTGTATTGGTCTTCTGGTGCTATGGACACCTGATTGTACTCGGAAAACCCATCCAAGAAGTTGTACGCTTCCCTCCTAGCTACTCTTTCCAAGATATGTTCAGTATAAGGTAATGGGTAATGGTCCTTTCGAGTGGCCACATTTACTTTTTTAAGATCGACACATACTCTCAGTTTCCCATTCTTTTTAGGCACTATCACAATAGGTGTGACAACCAATCCGTATGTTCGATCTCATAAATAAAGTCTACAGCAATGAGCTTATCAATTTCCTCCTTTACAATTGCTGCATACTTTGGATTCATCTGGTATGGTTTCTGCCTGGTTGGGTCTTGAGCCTTCCATGATTGGAATCGTATGTTGTACCACCTCCGGTGGTACCCCTTTCATTTCCTTGTAATTCTAGGTAAAACAATCCTTATATTCCTTGAGGAGAGCAATGAGTTCTTCTTCCTCTACTACAGAAGTCAAATCCTTAGCAATGTATACGGGCCGTGCTTCTTCCCCTAGTCCCGCAATATCAACCTTCTGACTTCTGCCGGACCATTGTATGATGCCGACAACCCTTCCTCTTTTACCCTAGTGGCTGTTAGCCGAACCACTCTCCAATCATCTACTATATAGTTCTTGAAATGGTCAGGTACTGAAAGCACATCTGTTTTGTCCTCATTGTCCTTTTTGGCTTTTGCCATGATCTTCTTGGCCTCACGCTCTACCTCAGCTAAGGCTTTGTTGCATTTTCGGCGTCCCGCTTTTGTAAGCTTGGGTGTATCGGTTTCTTGAAGGCTGATTTTCTCTTGGTGCCTCCCTTCCAATGATATTTTGCTCAACTCCTCGCCCCAATCCTTTGAGAATTCATCATGTACCTTTGTAGCTTCAAGGTATCTCAACCATTGGGCATCCGTAGGTCTGCTTCATAGAGCAAGGAGTTTCGTCGGGCTAGGTACCGTTTCTATCTCCGCCCCATCATCTGAGATGTTGGACACTGGTACGGCTTCATGTTCCAGTACCTTCTGTACTTGATGTCTCCCCTTCTGATTCCTCATGCATGGTTTGCCAAACCATGTAGATAGAAGTCGTGGGAATGGTTCCAGATTCCAAATGCAGATACTGGGTTCCCTTGGGCTGCATTACATCAATGGTAGCCAACACATGCATCCAATTTTCACTGAAGTTCGGGGAGGTAGTGATGCGTACATTTTCGTTTCCTCCTCATCCTTGGTCTCCCCCTCTGTAGGTTGGCATATCTAAAGGGATGTGGTTATCGAACGATTGCCCTTCCATGGGGTGTACTTTCCATGCTTTTAGATCAATCTTCAAGATTTGTGAGTCCTTGCGTACATATACATGATCCAAGGCCCAATCATGCACCAATTTGGATTCCCTCATGAAGGGTCGTCCCAATATTATGTCATATGTATTAGGTTGGCGTAGGGAGTCCATGACCACAAATGTATGACGATAGTGAAACGTAAAAAGTTTGAATTTAACATTTTCCAAAAGCCCAATGGGTCTCAAAGATGTTCCATCAGCCATCTTAACTATTAGATATGCTCTTTTTAGTTCAGGCTTCCCCCAGTTTTCGCAAAACAACGTTTGGTAATGATGCTGACATCTGCCCCACCATCCAGGATAGCCAATGCTTGACATCCATTACGATGAATCGGGATGGTAGCGTTCTTGTTGTCAATTTCATAGTAGCATCCCAGTTGGTTAACTAGTATCTTAACGACTCGCGTTTCCTTGGTATGCTTCAAGGGTCTTTCTGCCAAGGGTGTGGTAGAGTATCATCAATATTATTGGCTAGCCTTAGACCTCCCTTGACCCATTCTTTTACATCTGTCCATAAGGTGGGTGAGTTGCATAACAGTTATCCCAAGGGAATCTGGAGAGGTGTGGATAGTATAGCTCGCGAGGCTTCCTATGTCCCTGGGTTCCTTGGATATAGAGTGCTCTTCCCATCGAGGTGTCTTGTATTCTTCCAAGGGGAAGGAATGAATAGATCCCCCCAACTCATTTTCCTCAAACATTCTAGTCATTGTGTTTGTTTGGGAGTCCTCTTCAGTTCCCTCCGGAATCGGGGTTGGCATGTTCAAGACCCTATTCCAAGGTAGTTCATCTCGTGGATAGATGATATCCCTTACTTGACTGGCCCTTGGCTTAGTTTCATGAAGTTGTTGGTACTCTTTGACTAAGGCTTTGGCATCTACTAGCTTCCTTATTTCTTCATTCGGCATTGGGATACTCACCAACCCCCTTTGGAGTTGCTGATTGTTTTCCTTGCTTTCCCAGGTCTAATCCTCCCACATTGATCTCTTGATTCCCTTCTTCCTTTGATTGTGTGGATCCGGTATCAATTGTATCTGTCTTGGATTGTAACCCGTGTGTCCCCCTTTCCTAATTTCTTCACTCTTCTCCTACGGCCAGTTCTGAAAATAGTCGCATCTGCTCGGTTCCTTCCCTTGTCTCCTAACTGAGCTCGTGTTAGGACATTGAGCGACGTGATCTTCCCAGATTGTACACTAATGGTACGGATGGTGGCCTGATTAACAGTAGAAGCAAAACCACTTGCTCAGTAGGGACAATCTTTGATCAAATGATCAATTCCACATTTAGTGTAGGTGAGCACTGGCATGTCATTGGGTGTGGTCGCCACTTTTGTGGTTGGTGTGTATGATTCATATTCTTGTTTGGGCACTCGGCTTCTCGATGTGGCCCACCGCAGCCATAGCATTGTAAAGGTCCTCTTCTCATATTTGAGTTTATTTCCTTACCCTTCCACTGTACCATGGTTTGAAACACAAATACTGGCGTATTATTCTGTAGGACATAATATTCTGGCGTGACCTCACCCATGTCCTTGTAGTATTCCCCACTAAGTTCTAATTCCTACACAATCTCAACATCTTCTGATGGCTCTTCAATCACTACTTGATTGATCTTAGCCTGTGGTGGTTGTGGCGGTAGAATTGGTGGTGGCAAGGGCAAAGCGTCTTGTACCCGGAACATCCCCCTAGGTAAGTAGGAAGAGTTGGGTTGTCCAGCAATGGCAGAGATTTGCATAGGTGGTGCTGGCATGCCAATAGGGCTCTATTTGATGGTAGTTGTGCCACATTTTGAAACCTTGGAAATCTACACATTGATGTGTCATGATTTCCCAATTTTACACACTGCGCACAATAGAGTAATGGTCTTGCCCTTAACTATGGACATTCGGTAGTGGTATGATTTAGTTGGCACATGGAGCACCACACCAATTCCCTGTGGGGGTAAAGGTGACTATGCCCCTGCCCCAATGTCTCTCTTCCTTCCCTGACCTTTAATTTTTCTAATATGGCATTGTTGAGTTCATCCACATTCATATGCCCGACTTGCTTACTTCGAGTTCCAATTTCTTGGTGACTTGAGACACGCGAAGTCGTGGTTGCTGCAAATGTTTTAACATCTTCGGGTTGTGGCAATTCTAACATGTTATATTCATATTCGATTGCCAATTTGCAGCATGCATCAAGAGTAGCTGGCCGGGCTAGTACTACCAGGTAATCATGCATTTTATGGTCTCTAACCCCTCTCATGAAACAAGGTAACAATTGATCATCTGTCAACCTTTCCCGAAGTTTGCATCTTGAATTTAAGTGCTTCAAGCGAGAGACATAGTCTCTCATCGACTCATCTTCCTTTTGTTTGATGTTATGTAGTTGTGCCACGGGGCTCCATCTGTCACCCCACTGCTGCGTGCAAAGCTGGGCACAAAAACATTCTTTAATCTTGTAAAATTAACCTTGTCCTTAGGCTTAAGGGTTCTGAACCACTGATGAGCTTTTCCTTCTCTAAGGTCAGCGAGAAGACATGTATTATGGTCATGTCACTGACCGGTCCACAGGTTTCACATGTAGATTAAAAAATCTCTACATATTGGATAGGATCCCCATCCTCGGAGAAATTTTGGACAAGTTTTGAAATGATATGGGGTTTCATCTGGGAAGGTCGAGGTTCTAGAGTAGAGCCTAGTTCCCTGACCATCCCCCTACCCATCTTTGCTGCCATATTTAACAAGTCTGCCCTTGTGGGGGCCACATTAAGGTCTATGGCTGGATCGTTTTTAGGTCTCTGGGAATTGCTCCTTTCCTTCCTAGACCTCGTCCCCTACATGTATTGGATCTTCTAGGTATCTCAGGTTCATGGATTGGTCCAGTTGTGGTACCCTGGTGGGATTCCCCAATAGTATCCTCTGTGCGTCTTTGTGTAATTAAGAGCTCTATGTCTTGTAATGTAGGGTGATTAATCATTAACTCAATATCCTTCTTGGTATAGAGTCGGTCCTCTACTTCTATAGCCAAGTTAGCAATGTTACCCTCTTCTTTTCTGGTTGTAAATCTTTTCTCCATTCTGGATTCCTCATTGATGGGTTCCAAGTTCAGAATTTCTCCATCACTTCTACCTGTAGCAATTTCAGGTTCTTTTCCTCGTGATTGGAGTGGGTTAACACTTCCTGTCTCCTTTCTCTCAGCTCTTGCCCTACGAGTATCAAGCTCTTGTTTCCTTAAGCTCAATTCTCGGAGTTGTCGTTCTACCTCACTTCGTTGGAGGTCCAATTCCATTTCCTCGGTGGTGGGAAAGAATATTTAACCCGTCCTAACTGCACTTTCCATATCTCGTCTAATTCAAGGAGTGTGAGTATTTGACAGCCTAGAATTCAACGCTTGGAATGGCACTTCTTGTCTTGGATCGAGTCCAGCGCTAGTTGATGGACCCATGCTTGCAGATTGCGCTTCTTCATCAATGACTAGTTTGGAGACCAAAAAATCCTCGGCAATATCAATGATCCCACTGGACTTGGTTGGGGAGTGTGGTTTATCTCCTTCCCTAAACCCAGTGTATCTCAGCCCTTCTTCCATGGATTCTTTGCTACTGGTTTTCACGGTGGTCAGGTTTCTCAAAACACTCAAGTGTGTGCTTGTAGAATGTCCTAATCCAACACTTCTTTGGTAGGAAGTTCCTGGATGATTTGCTGCACTATCGTTAGGCGTAAGATCATCTCCGATGAGTTTTCCATATCTTAAGTGCTGTATGATTTGATAAGCTATTAATCAACCCAAATTGATTCAATTAGCAGAGAATGTTTCACGTTGTGAAATAGCAGGACGCGGTTCACGTCGTGAAACTGTAGGAAAATGGTTCACGTCGTGAGAATGGTTTTCCTACACTTTCATGTGCTCAACAATTTTCCTCCTTAGGGTTAAATTCTTTCTTTTAGTCAAATTCCCTTTCTTTAGCCGACCTTCACAACCTTAGTTTTGTCAATCCGTCAGTTTTGGCCTTCACATGAACCTACAAGATTTCTTTCATGTCGTGAAACAGAAGCTGTTTCACGCCGTGAACTGCTTCAAAAATGGTTCACGCCGTGAAGGTCTACTGCACTTTCACGTGATCCAATTTTTGGCAGGTTGTACCATGTCAAAGGTGTCAGGATAAGGGTTTCTATTTTTGGAATGTAATCCCGCGATTTTCGACAAAATCTAGGCACTGATTTTGTGAGCGATTCACGCGGCGTGAAACTATAGGAAAATGGTTCACGTCGTGAACAACTTTCCTGCACTTTCACGTGGAGTTTTCTGCATCGGTAATTTGTAGTTTTTGGTGTATAATACTTATCCAAATGATGAAAATTAGATTGTGCCAATGCTAAAGAATGAAATGCAAGTTCCTGGCTCAATCAATTGTCCCTTATATTTTTTACTTTTATGAATTTTTTATGAAAAAAGAAGAAAACAACACCCAACCTGCTTCTTCACGTTGGTGTTTTTTGTGATGCTGCTAACTTCAAAATTAACAAGAGTACCCAATGAATCCTTTCCTAAACTACTCTCCACAACATTCATAGCATCAAACTATAACTTTTTTCTCAACCACACACACCTTATCCTTTCATTTCCACACAATGCACTACCAGAATGCAAAGGCAATAATGAATACTATGCAATGGGAGCTGAAACTCAAAGAGTATGGAAGAAACAAAGGTGTTTCCCCGGCAGAGCGGTGCCAAAAATGTTATGGGCTACCTCACCTCCAAGAGGGAACTCTAAACATTCACCTAATGGATGAGCAATAGAACACAACCGTAGTAGGGTACTTACCAATGCTTCGATCTCGAGTCCCTTGAGGCCTCCAAGCTCGCTTGTAAAGCTCCAAACACCAAGCTCCACCTCCACACTGTCACCGTGGAGTCGCTCACACCATCACACATAGACCAATCACACTCTCTCTCACGCTCTCATACAAGCATAAACACACAAGCATGAAAGAGGCACAATGCTAGAATGCTCTCACTCTCTCACAAAGCATAAGGAGAGAGCTCTCAATAGCACAAAGGGGATTGTGTCCTTTTCATTATGAGAAAATACCTTATATACAATTGGCCCTTATTCACACTTGGGCGCCCAAAACTTACTAACTAGGCCTTGGGTGGCCAATATCTCATAATGTACAACCTTTATAGTGCCTTTGCATGACACTTATTAATGTCCTCAATTGAGGATCATGTTGTTAATCCGAATGGGATTAACATTCTCTCTCTCTCTCTCTCTCTCTCTCTCTCTCTCTATGTGCTTGCGTGCACACACCCACACCCACACCCACACTTATGGTATTTTATTGTTGAACAAAATATATAACATCAATGTAAAATATTCATATATATATATATGTGTGTGTGTCTGTGTGGTGGCGATGTAGATTGTTAGCTAATCTATATTTTTATATAGCAAGTGATAAAGATTTATTATATTTTATAGGTAAATACCCACCTACTTAAGAAAGAAAAGAAGATGAGCCTATGGTTAATCCTTCACTTATTTTTTTAGGAGGTCGAACCCTACCTTATCTCCCTCTTTGAAAAATCTATGTCCATTGGCTTTTCTATGGATCATATTTCATCATTAGTTTTGAGAGCTAAGATTTTTATAAAGAAAAAGGAGCCATTGTCAAAATTTTAAAAAATAAGTAGAGGAGCTAATTGAATTAATGTGACAAAAACAAGCTTCTTCTTATATGATTTTATAATGCTTCCTTAATTTTACCAAAATAAAATCTTTGGTAAAATAAGTTGGAATCACGAAAGCTATAACATAAATAAAACATTCTTCAAGTTCAAGAATAGATAATATTCATATATAACAATTTGAGTTATTCACCATGGAGTTGGTGAACCAATGTGAATGTTGGTGGGCTACTGCCAAAGTGGTTGTTCCACTTCATTCCCAAGTTCCAAAAACTTGTGAGTTTAAACATCAAAATAGAAGTTATACACATTTTCTCTTCAAATTTATCTAGGCTACCTTTTGGAAGTGAAAATTGGAAGCTGATTGGGGGCATGGAGCTACGGGAAATCAATGGGAAGAATCAAGGTTTACAAACTTGAACACAAGGTGCGTGGAATTATGAGAAAATAATGAATGGGAAGAATCAAGATCTTTTCTAATTGTATTTTCATATATATTCACCTTGAAGCTTGATACTACATTAATTGTTTTGGGTTGTCACCCAAAAAATCAAAGCTAAGATCAGATCTCAAAGCTAGATTAACTGTTTTTGGCGTTGTCACCCAAAAAAATCAAAGCTAAGATCCGACCTTAGCTTCTTTAAAGGTTCCTTCCTTTGTAAAGCCACCGCCACCACAGGCCCCTAAAGTTGCGACCCTCCCATGTCAACGAACTCCTACCCCTACTACTGACCCCGATCTGTGTCTGTCTCAGGTTACATATCCTTTTGTGTGTGTATGTGTGTGTGTGTGTGAGTGAGTGTGTGTGTGTGTGTGTGTGTGTGTGTGTGTGAGAGAGAGAGAGAGAGAGAGAGAGAGAGAGAGAGAGAAGAAGAAGAAGAAGAAGAAGAAGAAGAAGAAGAAGAAGAAGAAAATCATATAACGTCTACAAAAGACCTATGAGACCAAAGATGCAATGCAGAACAGAGACCATAAAGGTCTGAAGCCAAATATTCAATCCAACAAATCACGAAAGAAAAGCCCTACTAATCTAATCATCTAGTATATCTACAATACTAAAAGCGTCAGATATAGTCATCTAAAAACTTCTCATTTCTAGAATAAGTGGGTTTTGATCTAGGTTTGGGTTTGGGTTGGTCTTCAACATAATGCTGCTAAACATCCTATGCTTCTGTGATTCTATCATACTACCTATGGGTGCTCAACCTAGTTTATTTGGCTTCAGCCATGGTGGTGGTTAGTTGTAGGGGCGCACATTTCTTTGCATATGAATATCTGCTATGGAGGCACAATTATCTTAAAGGAATGTTAAAGGACAAGGATTTCGAAAAGAAACTTGTTGCTAGCCTTTTTGTTGCTACGTTGATTTAGGAGGTACCCAGTGGGCTTGTGCTTATTGAGAATAGGTTCGGACTTCTCTTGTTGAGAATATGTTTAGGAGGAGCGACTTCTTTTGTTGTTGCAAGTTGAGCACAGGTAGGAACATCTGGACCTTCTCCATTTCGAGCACTTGTTGACAAAGGTGAGACAAGTAGATGTGTAGGGGAAACCTCAAGCTGATGAGTCATGAACCAAATACATAGTCCATCTCTCTCTCTCTCTCTCTCTCTCTCTCTCTCTCTCTCTCTCTTGTTGGAGTAAAATTAGCACATTCAAAAGCATGCTTGTTTTTGTACGGATGAGTTTCTCATAGACTTGTCTCCTTGCTCTTTGGTGGCCTCGAGAAGCTTGTGGATATTGAGAAGCTTGTGGATGACACAAATTGAGAGAAAGGCAATATGCTGTTTTTTGCCAGCTGTGTTGATACAAATCGATTTTTTTTTTGCGCTACTGATCGATACAAATTTTCTTTGATTTTTAGGTCTTATGTTTGAATATGTCAAGTGAGATCTTTGATTTTTGGGAAGCAAGGGGAGCCACTAGTACAAATAATGTATTCATGTTTTCATAGAAATAATATACTCATGTTTTCGTAGAAAAATAATGTATGTAACATTGATCACCTTTTGTGTGAAACCTTTGGCAAAGGTTTGGTGGGGGGGTGCGTCCGTTTCCTCCAGAGGGACCTAGAACGTTCTCCATTGCCACGGTGTTTGGGGATCCTTCATGTATATTGAAGTTTTCTGTATCGCCATAGCCAGATCCTGATCGTAATTGTCTGTGAACATCTTCGTAGTCTCCCTGCTCTCATTCGTCATTGCCCTCATTCTCTGTTTTGCCCTCGTTTGCTGTAGCCAAACTGTTCACATCTTGTACTGCTATAGCCAAACTGTTCGCATCTCGACTCTAATTTGCTATCCTCTCCATAGCCAACCCCCACTTACTGCCCCGCCCCTTCTTACGCCTTCGCCATAGCTAGACCTCCCTCGTCATAGCCAGGCCCTCTTCTTATCTCGTCGCCAGATCCATAACCTCATCTCATACCCTCGCCATAGTCAAGCATACCATCAATCTGTTAAAGCCCTGATTTTCTCTTTCTCATCATATGGGTGTCGACTACTACAACGTTCTGAAGGTCCCGAAGACCGCCACCGATGATGACCTCAAGAAGGCGTATCGCAAGCTCGCCATGAAATGGCACCCTGACAAGAATCCCAACAACAAGAAGGAAGCTGAGGCTAAATTCAAGCAGATCTCCGAGGCCTATGAGGTTTGTTTCATTTCTCTGGGTCTGTTATCTCTTTTGTTTTTTACCTTTTAAGGGGCTGGGGGTGAGAGAGAGAGAGAGAGAGTCGAAATTCTGAATTCTGTGAGTAGACTGTCGTTCGCCCTTTGGTTTTTGTTAAGTTCAGGAAATAGTCTGAACTTTCCATTGGCATATGTTTTCCGCTATTAAGGGCATGTAGATTTCTTTTGAAGCCTCCAGGCCACCTGATCTGTATTGTTTCTTTCCATTTAAAGCGGTCCAATTGTCCGTGTGTGTGTGTGTGGGTGTGTGGTCTCTGGATTGTATTAATTCTTTCTTCCCAAAGCGGTGCTATTGCTCAACCATGAGTTTTTTCTCTTTCGTGCTCGCTTTCATCATGGCAGAGTCTGTCTTTCATCTCCGGAGAAGTGTAAGAAACTAAGATTTGACCACTATGGTGATTTATCTATTTGTACATACTCTTGGGTGCCCTAATTGTGCACGCAAGCATGGCTTAGTTGCCTTAGATGTAGATGGTACGCAATGGTTCTATGCAGCTAAAGCATTGCCTCTTATCAAAAGAATGCCATCTATTCTTTGAATGGGAAACTGATTCTTGATCGTAAGCTTGTTTAATGCTCTTTAGTTGGTTTGTCGTCGCTAGTTATGCTAATTAATGGTTATGTAATCGTAAGGTTAAGAGCTCTCTAATCCACTGCACTACATCCATATGGCTGGCATTATGAAAGTGACTCATATTACTTGTTTCAATTTGATGTTATTTTAATAAATAATCGAATTGTTTAAAGTACCTGTACTTGTTATACCGTTTTAACTGTACAGCCCAATCTTATCATTGTTGAAGAATGTGCTGATGGGATGAGCAGGGATTTCATAGCATGTCCTCTCTGCAATGCATGATAGTTGCCCATTTGAAGCTTTGTGAGTACACTCTCATGGAGCTAACTGGCTTTCCAGGTGCTGAGTGATGCCCAAAAGCGTGCTATCTACGACCAATATGGGGAGGAGGGTTTGAAAGGACAAGTTCCTCCTCCTGGTGCTGCTGGTCCTAACTTTGCCAACGGCGATGGTCCAAATGTCTTCAGATTCAACCCCAGGAATGCTGAAGATATCTTTGCGGAGTTCTTTGGCGGAGGAAGCCCTTTTGGCATGGGTGGACTGGGGGGGATGGGCGGCGGCCGGGTTGGGCGAAACCCCTTTGGTGACAGCATGTTTGGAGGCTTCAGTGGCACAGACAGTGTCTTCAGGTCTTTTGGTGAATCGGCGCCTCCCTCAGGTCCGAGGAAAGCAGCTGCGGTTGAGAACAAGCTCCCATGCACATTAGAAGAGCTGTACAATGGGTCCACCCGAAAGATGAAGATTTCAAGGAATATTGCCGATGCTAGTGGGTATGTATGACATGTCTCAATGTGTCTCTACATGGAACCTTTTGCAATGGGGAATACAGAGATTGTGACACTTGCCTGTCTTTGGTTTGCAGGAAAACATTGCCTGTGGAGGAGATATTGACAATTGATGTAAAGCCAGGTTGGAAGAAAGGCACCAAAATTACCTTTCCTGAGAAAGGGAATGAGCAGCCTAATGTTGTTGCCGCAGACCTAGTGTTCGTGATCGATGAGAGGCCCCATGCTGTCTACAAGCGCGATGGTAATGACCTGATCGTGACTCAAAAGATCCCCCTGGCTGATGCTCTTACAGGCACAACAGTGACATTGAATACCCTCGATGGTCGAACTCTGACCATACCCTGCAATGAAGTGATCAGTCCAGGGTATGAGAAAGTAGTCCCGAAGGAAGGAATGCCAATACCAAAAGAGCCGGGGAAGAGAGGGAACCTGAGGATTAAATTCGATGTCAAGTTCCCAAGTAGACTTACTGCAGAACAGAAGGCCGGCCTGAAGAGATTCTTGGGAGCAGGTTGAGGAGTTTGTAATTTGGTTATAGATATATTTGGCTTACTTTGCTCAGGTTAAAGATACAAATGCGTTCGATTGCTGGTATACCTGGTTACACCTGTGTCCGGATGTGCTGAAAGAGCACCAGAGCTAGAGGACTTAAAAGTGACTGCTTGCAAACTTTCGTTTTTACTTTTTGCAGTCTTAAGAAAGGAGGATCTTGTAAAGGTGCCGTGTTGATAGTTTCAGTTGAGGTGCCTGGATCTTCTATATGGTAGAGATAGCCTTCTTGACTTAAGGATGGAGAGTGTACTCTTCTTGTTTAAATGTATTAAATACTATTGTTACACCAGTACCCCCCCCCCCCCCCCCCAACTCTCTCTCTCTCTCTCTCTCTCTCTCTCACACACACACACACACACACACGTATATATGTACATACATACATATATGCATGTGTGCATGTGTGCGTGTGTGCGTGTGTGTGAGAAAGGTAAAAGGATAAGTCTCGATTCTGAAAGTAAAGTTTGTAGGTTATGAAGGGAATTCTAGGGGCTAAAATAGACTCCATGAGTATGGTAACAAAGGATTTATGACTATTTTGTGAGTATTGGTCTCTTATGCATTGCCATTACATGTAAATTTGTTTGTCTTTTGTGAGCAAGGAAAGTCAATGATCATTGTTCTCTATGTAGATGACCTCATCTTGACAAGGGATCACCACATCTCACACACACAATAGATGCTTCAAGTGCAAAGTTTGAGATGACCAATCTTGGGCTTATGCATTATTGATTGGGGATTGAGGTTTGGCAGAAGCCAGATAACATCATTTTCATCTGTTAACAAAAATATATAGGTGAGATACTTAAGGCATTTGGCATGACCAAATGCAAGGTAGTTGTTTGGAACCTCGATACGGTATTATTTTTCTCTTGGTTGACGATGTATATCATGGATCAATTAGATCACTTTGATTGCAATAGAGCTATCGCAACAAGTACAAAGTTACATGCTTTGCATCATGCAAGGCACTGTGACTGAGGAGGATTCTATAGGATATAGGTGTGGTCTAGAAGCAATCTGTAATGTTGCAATGTGACAACCAGAGTTGCATAACCATTTTTATTTCATCCTTGCACAAAACACATTAAGATTCATTATCACTATTGATATACTTAGTATCACTTTATGACTCATCAAGTTCAAGGAGGTCAAGATGGGGTGTTCCACTTGACGATAGAGAATTGTGTAGACATCTTGACAAGGCTTTTAGCAAGGACCAGATGGAGCAACATTCTCAGTATCCACAACATCAGTGGGACTACAGAAGTACTTCACCTTTGTGTGAGACCTCTACCCCTTATAGACACTTAAAACAACTATAGCAAAAGAATAACGTAAGGGTAGATCAACTCACTCGGGGCTTCACTATGACACTATCCTAATGTGGGATGTTCTAGCAACTTCTCTCGTAACTATTCTAGAATAGACTTTGCACTAATTAGGACATGCGTACGATTCTTCCAAGGAAGGGTCCCTCCATAATTCTCACAAATAGAAGTAGTCTCTCTGAGAAAGACTACCGTCCTGATCGTGGAGCAGATGTCTACCGAGTTTTCGATCTTCTTAGATAAAAAAATCCTGTTTTACCCAAGTTTACTAAGTTTTTTTTTAAAAAGGGTTTTGTTTAGAAGGAAACCATTTTATTTGGGTCCACCATGTATCCCACTTTCCAATGCTGTATCCAATTTCTACTTAAACCAGATCTATGGGCACAACCTAGACCCCATCCCTAGGTCTATCGTGTCACCCTACTATTGAGCCCATGGAGCCTGGGACATGCATATGATTCTTCCAAGGAAGGGTCCCTCCATAATTCTCGCAGATAGAAGTTATATACATAGTAGTCTCTCTGAGAAAGACTACCATCCTGATAGTGGAGCAGATGTCTCTACTCGAGTTTTCGATCTTCTTAAATAAAAAAATCTTGTTTTACCCAAGTTTACCCAAGTTTTTTTTTAAGGGTTTTGTTTGGAAGGAAACCATTTATTTGGGTCCACCATGCATCCCACTTTCCAATGGTGTATCCAATTTCTACTTAAACCAGAGCTATGGGCACAACCTAGACTCCATCCCTAGGTCTATCATGTCACCCTACTATTGAGCCCATGGAGCCTGCATGAACTCACACACCCATAATTGATATTCTTGATTCACACATCCAATTGAAAATAGTTCACACACACACACTCCACATCACACAAATCTTTTGAAAATTTACAATATACTTAACCCTTTTAAGGGTACAGAAAAACATACATACTGGAAACACAGAAAATCCATACTAATGCACTCCCATTTCATCATTTGGAATACCCAAGAAATGCAATTGTATAGGTAACTTGAGTCTTTTAGCTTTAATCTTTTGACAAATAAGGCATTGGCAGACATGATTCAGTACACCCTTTCTCATTTTTGGCCAAATGAAGATTTTCGTAATTGATGCAAAGGTCTTCACATAGCCAAGTTGTAAAGGCCTTCACATGAGCCTCAACTAAGATTCTATTCCATTCTATTCTTGAAATTTCCTCCTTTTGGGCACATAAACAATTGTTAAAATACAAGCATCCATCTTCAATTTTATATCCTTGAACTTTATTCATTTCTTGAATAGTTTTTCTTTCTTGACTTAATAAGGTGATAATTGGAGTAAAGAATACATTTATTTCAAATTTTTCTTTGATTTTTGTTGGGAGGGGATTTGATATAACTATTATAGCAAGCAAGGATACTTTTCGACTTAAGGCATCTACAACTGCATTTCCTTTTCTAGATTTGTGGTTGATTTCAAAATCAAACTCTTGCAATATCTGTATCCATATTCTTTGACGTATATTGAGATCACTCTCTATGTAAATTTCAAAATCTGTATCCATATTCTTTGACGTATATTGAGATCACTCTCTACAACTGCATTTCCTTTTCTAGATTTGTGGTTGATTTCAAAATCAAACTCTTGCAATATCTGTATCCATATTCTTTGACGTATATTGAGATATTGCAAGAGTTTGATTTCAAAATCAAACTCTTGCAATATCTGTATCCATATTCTTTGACGTATATTGAGATCACTCTCTATGTAAATATCCATTTTAAACTCTTGTTGTTTGTTTACCAAAGTAAATCTTTATATGAGAAGACAATGCCTCCACACTTTCAATGCATGAGTTGTAAATCATGGACTGCATAATTTCACTCATGGAGTTGGAGCTTTCTTCATTCATAAGCTACTAGCCTACCTTCTTACATAATAATTTTGCCAATTATTAAGCCACTTGCATCAATAATCGCTTTCTCGATTCATAAGCTACTAGCCTACCTTCTTACATAATAATTTTGCCAATTATTAAGCCACTTGCATCAGTAATCGCTTCAAAAGGCTTATTAAATTTTGGTAATTTTAGCACGGGGTTGATCATTAAAGCAAATTTAAGTTTGTCGACTCTTGCTATAGAGTGAGGTTTAATATTGATTCCGAATTCACTCTAGCACATCGGCACCTAAATATGAAGGGTATATCTTTCTTTATAAAAGTCATTAGAGGCGATGCAATTTTGGCATATCTTGGGATGAATATGCAATACCACTCTGTCAATCCAAGAAACCCTCGAACTTTACAACTTTTGGTTCTGGCCAATCTATAACAGCTTGCACTTTGGCAAGCTCAACTGAGACACCATCCTTAGACACAATAAACCCCAAGTATCTATGCGATCAATGAAAAAGATGCATTTACTTTTCTTAGCAAAGAGTTTGTCCTTAAGATATTAAAACTTTTCAGACATGTTTTTCTTGATCGATTGCATTCTTAGAATAAACTATCATTAAAGAATTCTAGAACAAAATCATATAGAGTTGCATTCTTAGAATAAACTATCATTAAAGAATTCTAGAACAAAATCATATAGAGTTCTCTAAAAATTTCTTACATTAGTCAGTTGAAAGTTGCAGGAGCATTGGTATGTCTTGTTCCTTAATTTAGATATGATAATACCAAGATTTTAAATCAATTTTGATAAACATCTACACACCATATAATTGATCCAAAAGTTTGTCAATCGTGTGGGTGATAGCAAACTAATTCAATCTTCTATAGCCAATACACTCCGTCCTCCCTCCTTTGAAAGAGAATAGACATACCCCACGTGGATACACTAGGCTTGATGAAATTCTACTTTAAAAGTTGCTTTAATTTCTCCTTAAGTTCAATTGCTTCAGGTACCACCATCTTATAAACTCTTCTAACAACTGGCTCAACTCCGAGTATAAGGTCTATTTCATGATCCACTTCTCAAGTCAGGGGAATTTTAGTCAATTCCTTAGGGAATACATCTGCATATTCACTCAACCATTTAGGTTGAGATAAACCGGAGTCTTTCTTGATAGAGTTAAGCCAATTACTTCTTTCTTCCTAAGCCCCTTCATCATTCTAGATACCTTTATCAAGTGTAACTTT
The DNA here is from genome assembly GCF_041138505.1 of Cibotium barometz. Taxonomy (NCBI): domain Eukaryota; kingdom Viridiplantae; phylum Streptophyta; class Polypodiopsida; order Cyatheales; family Cibotiaceae; genus Cibotium; species Cibotium barometz. The sequence continues at coordinate 33,807,501 of NC_141046.1, forward strand.
GGATATCCAACGACTCCAATACCTTGGACCTTATTTTGATGAATATCCATAAAAGAAACAGATGATAGTGTATATCTGTTTGATTATGAGTAAGCCAATCCATTCCAAAAATTCTATCATAAATTCCTAAAGTTAAGACTTTGAATTTGCATTCAGTGGAGTTTTCATCTAGAGTAAATTCAAGATTGTTTGTCTCATGGCCTATGAGAAAAAATTTTCCACTGGCCAATTTGACTTGCATTGGTTTACCTTGTTTGTGGTCCATCTGTAACTTTCACAAGCAAGCAGGTGAAATGAAAGAATGAGTGAGTCTAGAATCAATCAAAAGCTTAAACTACTTACCTTGATAGTTTGCAGGGTGCTTGAATTTAACAAAAATGTTGATTTTGGCCTTGATGCTCAATGGCCACGTGAATTCTACATTTATTATCTTCTTCCAAGTCAGTGGACTTGGGACCACAAATTCCTTGGAAACTACTACTTTTAGACTCTATACCATTGAAAACAGCGTTTCCCCATTCTACAGTAAAGAGGCTCTAGAATGCCCATACAAAGTGGATTAAAGTTTTTGGTCTTAATATGTTCTATTCCCATTTATACCTTCTTTAGAATGTATTATTTTGGAGGATTCAGCTTGACCATTTACTACCATTGTGCACATTTGTGGCTCTTATTGGCTCTACTAGCTGTGAAAATTCAGAGCTCCCAAATGACTACAGCTATGGGATTTGCCTCCATCGATTTTTTTTTAATTTTCAACGGTAAAGAATCTTATATATTCACATCCATAAAATTTAAGAAAAGAGACTGCAATTATTGTCGCACATGAACAAAAGACTGGTGCGAGGAGATCTGTGTCATGCCGACCCCGAGGGAGAGAGAGAGAGAGAGAGAGAGAGAGAGAGAGAGTCTACACAGAAATCTATTTCACGCCTAAGCCACAATTGGAGAGAGAGACTCTCTCTGCATAGAAATCTACTTCATGCTTATCCGAGAGAGAGAGAGAGAGAGAGAGATAGATAGAGAGGCATGCTTTCTTGTACTAGTGACATGTTTTTAATGGAAGTATTTGAAAGAGAGAGAGAGAGAGAGAGAGAGAGAGAGAGAGAGAGAGACTAGTGATGTGCTGTAATGGAAGTATTTGAAAAAAACTTGAGAATTTTCACACACCTCAAGCGGTGCATATCATTTGGAAACAATCGGTTCTGTCTTAGTGATTCATGTAACAAAGTCTTAGTCTTTGAAGAGCATAAATAAGGCACAATCGCGAGACGACCATCTCTCTGCATGGAACCTTGAAAATTGGTGAGAGATGTGGATATTTGAGAATGGTTTACCACAAAGAAATGGTTGGAAAACCCTTAATTAATAAGGTTATTAAAACCTTTGAAAAACAATAACTTGTAAGGTTATTAAAACGTTTAAAAAATAATAACTTGTAAGATTGTATAGACTAATTAATGAATTTTCATATTTTGATTGTTATGGGTCCCTATTTGCTTAAGTTCCATAAAATCATTAAACTATGCTCATTAGGATCATCCTATTTAATTGTGATAGTTTACAACTTACAATTATTTTTCCAAGTGAGGGAACCTTTGTCAATACCAAAGACACATTATCACATTTTTTTAATAAAAATCCATCAATTATAAAATCTTGAAATAAAGTTGTAAACATTATTTTAAAATCTTGAAACAATGTTGTAAACATGTCACAATATTTCACCATGGGTATAAACTATGATTGTAGTATATTCAACCCCATGATATCCAAAAATTAAATTATACTAGTGACATGACATACTCATCCTCGGGATAGGAGAGGAGAGATAGGCCTTATATTTGAAGCCCATTTTGGGTCTCATGGTCCTCAACTTGGCTATCTATATATAAACACACCATGCTTGCCATATATATCCACCTAAGAGCTCTTGAAGCACTTGTTTTTCATTGACGAAAGCACCAAACTTGGCATATATATACATTTGGCATTCCAACCCAATGTAGGGGTGACAATCTTAACATACATGATATTGAGAAAACCAATCCACAACATGAATAAAAAAATGAAGATTACAATATATTGGCATATTAGGTGCCTTCTCACTCTCATTTTATGACTACATGATAGGAAAACACAAAAGGTAGAGTCTAGCCTAGAAACCAATACAAAGACAATAAATCGTGTACCATCCATACACAAAAATGTCAGGTTAGAAAGAGTGACAAAAAAGTAGATCAATACCCCATAAAAAACCATCATCATTGATCTACACATAAATTGGCTCATAAGTTAACAGGAACCACACAATTTACTTCTCTTTACATTGTTAACAGAATTGATGTGGCAAACCACTAAAACAATCTTCGAGCAACTGCGTTATCTCTCCTTGGAAGCCTATACTTCTCGCCTCCATCTATCCAAAAAATATATATAGGATAATAACATTAGCTATTGAAACATATAACTTTTTAAGAAATAAAAGTTGAAAGATAAAACCTTACTACAAAACTCATTTGATGGATCAATTCTTGAGATGAATAGCATTTGAATAGGCTTGTAGACAGCAAATTGAAAAATTATGTATTGTCCGTGCCTATGCACCAAAAATCTAACTTATTAGGCTATTCATAGTCTACAAACATTACATGTATATGAAGCTGATCCGTAATCTTAGATTGTAAATTCCAAGGATCCCAAAGCTCTCACTGTAAGTGTCTGGACTATACAAACTTAACAACAATCTAGGTTCAAAAACATAAAAATATTCCCTATTTTAAAAAATGTATCAATAAAAATTTATATAAATTACAATTAAACACAATAACTACATAAAAAGTAAGTTTTTATACCAAACCAAGATCAATAGCACTAGTGTACGCATATGGCAAAAGACTTTGCTAAATTGTTTCCAAAAAAGTCAAGCTAGAATAATTCCCTCGATTTCTCCAAAAAAATCAACAGGCCTAAGTGAGAACCAAAATCTACCCAGGTCAAAGAAAAAAAAATCAAAATTTGAACCAAGACTTAAAAAAGGTGGGACCCAGAAGAGGAAGTTCCCAAGTACCTAAACAGATCAGAAGGGAGCGAAGATGTTACAAATGTCAACTACCCGGGCATGTTACGAGTAAATGTTCTAATGCCTCAGTTATGACTTATCCAATATACAAAGCATTACAGGACTTGATTTTCAACAAAGACTAGCATCGCATCTGTCCAAAGAATCAAAGACCCGTTGCTCCCGCCCAAAGTTATCGAGGCCCCCTCTACCCCGAAATTGGGGGAATCAGAGAAGTAAATTTTCAACTCAACCAGTTGTTTGCTGCTCGAGCTTGTTGTACTTTCCACCTTTGGAGGTAGCTGCTGGCATCACTCGTCTCGCCGAGTTGCCGCTGTAGCTCTGTCTTTGTGAATCGTGGCCATCCCTCCTCGGCTTTTCCCTCCCTTCCCTTGCCAGTGTGTGTGTGTCTTACAATAATCGCACAGCCGCTTCCCCACCTTCGGGCCTAACCCTCCATATTCTACCCTCAAATATCCATATGTCCCCAGCCTCTCCCTCGCGGCGGCGGGCGATGGCTATCTCGATTCCGTCTCCAGTGCCAACCTACCCACTGGCTTGCTCTCCGCCATGCCTGGAGTCCAATGTCTCGGCACTGCCTTCCGTGCCTACAAGCTAGTGGCCCACCATCTCCTGCTGTAGCTGGCCGAGTGCCTCCTTGGAGTCTGGTGTCTCCCGACTTGGAGGGAGTAGTCCCTACTGCAGTCTCGGAGGTGGCCAGCCGTCGCCCCTTAGGCCTGTGCTAGTGGCAAGGCTATTCGTCGTGAGTCTCAAGTGTGTCCCCCTTTGACTTCTAAGCGCTCCATTTTGATGCATAATAATGGAGTTGTTGAACTCATAAGCTGAAAAACCATTTATCTATCTATCTGTATATCTATTACATGTTAACCATCAACAACCAAGGCACAAGGAGAGGATAGGAGAGGTGAGTAGAGAAAAAAAGAAATCTTAGATTTTTAAAAAATAAGAGAGAAAAATCCCTTAGATTGACTCTTTCTATTCCGGCTTCCACTCCTGTGTTTCGCTTCTTAATGTCCTATACATACCCCAGCAACATGCGGGTTGAGTACTAGTTAGTATTAATAGTGTTTTAAGAATGCTCCTTTGACTTCTAAGCATTCCATTTTGATCCATAATAATGTAGTTGTTAAACTCATACGCTAAAAAATATATATTAGTATTAATCAATTTTTAAGAATTTGAGGTGACAATCGTGACTTTTTTCTACCACCACCTTTTTTATGTTTGTAATATCTAAAGCTCTAGGACTCCTAATGAAACACACTAAAGCTCTAGGCCTCCTAAGGAAACACCTTTTTTACATTTGTATTATCGAAAGCTTTAGGTCTCCTAAGGAAACACTATTCAACATCTTTTGCCTAAGGTATTGTTAGCTTAGCAAGGTGGGGAAGCTAATTATCATGACGTTGCTCGCCAAACAACAGAAGAGCCTAGAGCCTACAACGCTAGCTATGAATTGCTCACACTACATCAATAGTGTTTTTATCAACGAAAAAATGTTGTTGCACTATTAAAAAAAAGGCTGCTTAGCAGCATATGGCCTGAAAAAAGTAATCCCGCTTCTTTTTCTGCCACCAATTTTATCATTTAACCTTGATACCTGTGGTTTTTTTTTTTACAAGTTTATGTCTAATCTATCTCTTCCACCTCTCCTATCCTATCCTCCTCAAGCTCAAGCAAGGTATGTCTTCTCTTTTCCTTTGTTTCCTATGCATACAAGCTTTTCATGAAAGCTTTCTTGTGAGTATTTTCCTTCTCTTTCCCGTCTCTTTTAAGTTTTTCTTTTATTCTTTTTCTTATCTTATTGAAGCTACATTGGGAGCTCCCAATGTGTGTTAGTGGCTATCGGCATGCATAGGTAGCTTTCAATGCCAATATGCACTAGGAGCTCCCAATGTATATCGATAGCTACGAGTAGGTACTAGCATGCATCGAGAGCTCCCAATGTATGTCAGTAGTACGTGCATGCATAGGTAGCTTTTAATACATGCCGATAGCTTTTATGCATAAGACGCATTACTCGTTTGGGAGTTTTCTCTTTTTCTAAAATATTACAGTATCATGTGAATATCTATAAAGGATAATTATTCATAAGGGATAATGAATAAGTCTTTATGCATAAATCTATATGTATAAGATCTTATGCATAAACCTTATGCGTATGGCCCCAATAACCTTACCACTCTTAGTTTCCACCATAATTTCTTTTTAAAGGAAAAATATTGGGATAGATTGGGGAGTCTGTTAACTCCCTAATCTATCCCATGTTTTTTAATACATATGCATATGGATTTATGTGGCACATATTTAGTTCAATGGTGTTATTTGTGGTTATTGAGTCAGCAAAAGGTCCTCCACTTATGGGATGAGTTTTTCATGTTTGCACGTTTATCTTGAGGGTTTCATTTAAATGTAGATGTGTTCAGTGTCCCAATCATGAACCATTTTGGTTTCTCTCATCATGAAGGGTCTACCAAGGATGCAGTCACATTAGAATTGGGTTGCTATGAAAAGTTCATCACTACAGAAACAATGGTATAAACTTAGGCCGAAGGTCTTGATTCTCAAATTTTGCAAAAGCCCCATGGATTTCATTATGGTCCCATCAACAAGCTTGACTACTAGACTAGTAGTATCAATTGGAGGTTACCGCCACTTCTCCTAGAACTACTTGGTAACGATGCTAACTCTAGCCCCTCCATCTAGGATGGTTGTGACCTGATTGTCCTTGTATTTTACCGAAAGGACAACATTCATGTCATCACTCTCTAAATAGTGGCCTAATTTATTCACAGACACTTTTGGAAAATCTTGGTGAACTATCTCTTTCCTAGCAGGTTTATCGTCATCAAACTTAGGAATCTTAAGCTGGTTGTTCTTCCATACCCTCCCTTAATCTTTCATCCATCCAATCCTTTAAGTCCTTGCATAGGCTTGGACTTCCTAGCAGCACAAGGTGCCAACAAAATTCTAAACTTCAGAGGAGAGGAAGGTGGTGAGTCTTGCTATGTCTCTAGTAGGGGTATGTCCATAATCACTCACATAGCTATCAGGGCCAATAATAATATATAGAATATATATGACCCTTTTGAGTAGTGTGGCACTCTTCCTTTATCATCTAAGAGTTTAGAGGCAATAGCTTCAAAGCTCGTATCCTTATCTCCTAATCCCTGTTCCAAGTCTCCTTGGATTGTGGGATGGACTAGTTCTTTTTCAAGTCTTCTCTTGGGAAAAGTGAAACCAACATTTGCATTGGCATATCCACTCTGATAGTAAGAACCATTGGAGGTTTAATGTCTATTTGTGTGCATGGCATGCCCATTTATGGTAGTTAACTAGGCAAAAGACTTTGATGGGCCCCACAAGATTTTCTTCGAAGCATTCGGATTCAATACGAGTGTTGGTATCAAAGGTTTTATTAATTTGGGTCACTTTATAATTTTTCCCACACCCGAGTGGTTTTTTGCCTTAGTGCATAACTTATGATTTTTTTTGCTTTAATGAGCCATGTGCATAATGTAAACAAGGGATAACCAAGCGAAGTGTAATGCCAACATCAAGTTCATATGTACACTAGTAGTCTAGCACACACTAGATAATAGATTTACTTAATGGCAGCCCCTGCCCAAGTGCCCGACCACTTATTTTGTATAAAGGATAACTCATCTAATGAGAATGGACACTTCCCTTGTGTGAGAATTAAGAGCTCTTGCTTCTTCTTCTTTCCTGTATCTCTTATGTGTGAGTGAGAGTGAGTGTGAGCTTGAGGGCTTTCTTCTCCACCTCCATAGCTTCTTGCTATGAGAGGGACTTGTCCTTAGTCAAGCCATCAACATTGTTTGGTGATAAGTAATGGAAGCTATGATAAGTAATGGAAGCTATGATTTGAGCTAGCTCATAGCGGTTGGAAGGCCTCCCTTAGGAAGCTAAATACGGGTATAATCGTAAATCCCACAACATATTAATCGGTAAACCTAAACCTTAAGTTTAATCTACGGAGTGTGTGTGTGTGTATCATGCATTTTTATTTGACTGATTTAGCATTTGGAAAACATTGGTGCTGTTGGGTAGGGATTTATGGTTGCTATTCTAGCCTATGTGGTAGCTTTAGATACTTGTCCAAGTATTTTTTCAATTCTATAAACTCACAATGTGAAAACACAATGAGTGGGAAAAGAGGACAAGGTTGATTAACTCATAGATTTGAGTGGGTTGTTTTTTATTTTTGTTATTTGTTTTTGTGTTTTTTATTTGATTTGATGTTTCAAGGATAATGTGTGGATTAATTTGTGTTTATTAGGTATTTTCTCATAATATTTGTAAAAATTATGGAGTCATAATGTTTGTTTTTTGCTCTCTGTAAAGTGCTGTACAGTGAACTACCATAGTTCTAATTAATCTTTATTCAAAAATTTAAAAAAATAATCACTAGCATTACATTAATAGCATGAATAGAAGCATTTTAATGTATTTTGTTAACTGAGATAGAGATTAATTAAGCATTAATTAATAAGTAATCAAGTCACCATTTTTCTTAACATTTTTCAGCAACAAGTACGAAAATAGTTATAACTTGAGCTTCCAAAATCAAAATTCAATTCTGTGAACACCGTTGGAGTCAAAAGGTCAAGGTCTACAACCCTATAAGTTTAGTTTGGGCTGAGTAGGACTGTAAAAGAAATTTTATTTTTAGAATATTAATTAGAATTAAAAATGAAATTAGTTAAAATCTATGCATCTTTGGCTTAATATTGATATATTCACTTTGCATTTTAGCTTAAGATTTTGCATGGTAGAGTAAGTTTTATTTCAGTGTTATATTATGCAGAGAAAACTTAAAAAAAATAGAGTGCTTGATTAGTCTTATTTTTGCCCATTTTGAAAGGATAATTTTGAGCAATCGGCTTGGGATCATTTTTGAGTGTGAGGTTGATTCAGTCGAGAGGAGACAAGAAAACAGTAAAAAGTATTGTTGGGTAAAAATTTATCTTCTTTAACTCACGAAAAGTTTGCAACTTTGGCCATGAGAGCTTTGTCTCTCTTTCTTATTCCGCGTGTATGCATGCATGCATATCTTTTTGTGGTGAGTGACATGGCTTTCCATCCACAACATTCGTTTAATGCATTTGGTATCTTAGTGGTGTTTATAGGTGTAATTAGGCAACCATATAGCACATCTTTGGAGGTGATTGTTTGGCAATGAAGAAGAGGAATGAAGAGGTGGGAAGCAAGGCTAATGTGACCCCGTATATGGATTAAACTTCTCCGATAATTATGGTACAAAGACCAATTGGTATAGTTGCAAGCTATCATTCCTAGTTTCAATACAAAGGAGGTGAGTATGTGGTGGGTAATGTGATCCCGTATGTGGCTTAAACTTCTCCGGTGATTATGGTACGAAAACCAACTAGTATAGTTGCAAGCTATCATTCCTACTTTCAACACGAAGGAGGTGAGTATGTGATGGGTAATTGGTAAGACTTTCGAGCTCTAAACTCTTCACAACTCACATGTTATAACATACCCTTTGAAGTCCTGTTGTGAGTCCTCATGAAATCCACAAGTACATACACGACTATATATGCTACATCTACCTTTTGGGGATTGATTTTACTTACATACATCTACCTTTTGGGGATTGATTTTACTTATTTGTTTGATTTACAATGTATAGCAATCAAGTCTACGAATTGATGAGGGAGTGGATCAACTACTGTAGACTTGTGGACTCTATTATGACCACCCAATCTATGGCTACATCCTCAAGTAAGTCCTAAACTTACAAGGAGATTGGAGACCTTCACTACTGTAGACTTGTGGACTCTATTATGACCACCCAATCTATGGCTACATCCTCAAGTAAGTCCTAGACTCTATTATGACCACCCAATCTATGGCTACATCCTCAAGTAAGTCCTAGACTCTATTGGTTGTATGCTTGAATAGCCTATTATGTTATATTTTAGCATTTCAATGCGGTTGGGAAGTCCGATTTTGACTGAGTAGGAAAGGGTGTGAATTAGAACAAGTAGAAGGTTGGTTAAAATTTGCAACTCCCTGAACCGCAATAACTTTTGATGCGCAACTTAGAATAAAAAACTATTTGATCAATCATTAGGAAAAATGTAGACTCACAAAAGGGCCCTCTAAAAAAATATTAAAAAAAGAATGGGCTAGCCAATGAGAGAGCTGGGATTCCAAATCCATGTAACATGGATCTTTTCGAATCTTCTACCAACAAATCTTACAAGATCAAGCTAGTGGAATATAATATTGGAACCAAATATTAAAAAACTAAAGAAATGTCAGATGTGCCTTGTGGTTCTCACAAGAAAATATTATAGTGTCAAAATAGTGAATGTCCCTTCTCAATCACAAATTTCTTTCCCTCTTTCACTTTTCATGCTTGATTTTCTCCTCTTTTCACTTTCCCTCCTTTTTTTCTCTACAGAATATGAATTTATCATATTTCATGCTTCCTTGCTTTGTTTCTCATAAAAAATTATTATAAGCATTATCTCTAATATGTCTATCTCTTATGGTAAACTTTTATCTCATTTGGACATAATATCCTTGAGATATTACTGATTTCTCATTGCATTCTTGAAGGTAGTCTTTCTTCTTTGTTCTTTTAGGAAAAAACATAGAGATAGGTTTCTCTTTAGTATGTTCATGTTTTGGTAAAATGTTTTCTAATTTGAATAGAAGCTCAATGAAATAACACTAATTTCTCATGGTATTCATAAAGTTAGTCCTTCTCTTATTTTTTGGGTAAAAATTTACAGGTTTCATCCTCTCTCATATGTTGTTCTTGTGCTATGGAGACTAATTCAAAATCTTTGGTGTGCAATTTTTGAAGCTTTGGTGTTAGTCTATAGTTTTTTAAGTTTGGAAAAGGAAAAAGGAAAAAGGAAAAAGGAAAAAGGAAAAAGCAATAAGAAATTTTCTCTCTTTTATTCAAAGTTTGCTAATCTTTAAATGGTAAGTTTTTGATATTCTGTTAATCTTGATAATGCAATATATTGATAATATCTAAAATTTATCTCTTTGCTATTTGCACGTTTTGAGCCTCTGAGTTTTGTTGGTTTGGAGATTGCTTGGGACTCTGGCAAAAGGTAATAATCAAGTTTAGTCTCTTGCTAGTTTAGTTTATGAGTACAAAATTATTAATTTTGACATGTTGGTTAATCCAATGGCTTACATTGAGGTATCATTTTATTAATATTTATCTATTTTATAAATTTGTTTCTTTACTGTAGAGATGTCTCAAAGAAGGAAGAGTATAAGTAATATACACAATGTGGCAGTTTTTAATCACAGAGATCAGGAGGGAAAATGGATTCCTGAACGATAAAATAAATTCACTTGGATCTTAATGCGACCAAGTACTCAAGGCTCTTTCAAAGTAAAGCTAAGAGACACAAGTGATTTATCAAAACATTGGAAAGGTAGAGTATTAAAGTTTAGAAGACGAATGGATGGTGCAACTATGAGAATAGAAGTTCTTATTTAGTACGTATATTTGCATAATCAAATCCACTTGCATATCCAAATAACCAAATTCCAAGGCACACGAGTATAAGGTTTTTTTTTAATCAATATAATTATTTTTTATTTTCTCATTCTAAAGCACATAATGTTTTCCAACTTTGTATCCTTCCACTTTGGAAGAGTGGCAATCTGTGGAGTGTCTAAGTGGAAAAATCATTGTTCTCCATGTTGAGATTGGTACATTGATATATGAAAACAAGAAAGTAAGTTGTTTGGTTATTGCCAAACAAATCTATTTTGATGACTCGTCGTACGTTCTGCCTACTACTTTACGAGAGGAGATAATTTTGGCTCTTTACAGAATATACCACTTCCTTGTCTAATCTTGAAAGGCCACATCCCAGCTTAGACCAGATTCAAGCTTGCAAGCTAAAGCTCTCAAATGATGTGCACGCCTGCAATGAAACCATCCACATGCTCAAAAGATGTCCGCTTAGGCTAGTTTTTTCCTTTAAATTTCTTTGCCTATTTTTTGCATCTTGTGAAGAACTAAAGAAAACTAAAATCACCTATGCTTGCAAAAGTCCAATTGATGGGGCTAGATAACACACCTCTTGGTGGGTGATCCATGGAATACAAAGAGAACTTGTGATGATGATACAATTGAGTGTGCAAAGTCACAAAGGCGGATGTCACCTTCAGGTGAGTTGCAAATGAATATAACTAGAATGAACGTGACTGCTAAAAATATAATTTTACTAATGTTATTTGTTTTGATAAATAGGTACTTCACTGCTTGACCAGATGTTATGTATGTGTTTTAGGTATAGAAGATGGAGACTCTTAAGAGGTGATTGGGTAAGCTTAGATCAAGATTTATGAGATCCCACACACTCTACTGTGGTGGATGTGGGTGTTCTTTGGGAGGGCCACAATACAATTTCATCCAACGTGGAGAGTAATTGGCCTCTAGTCTTTCTTAGACAAGAGATATTGTTGATGTTAAATGATCCTCCTACAAACTTCTATTTCAAGATAGATGGTAGAAAGATTAGTAGACATGAAAAGTATATTACATGCAAGCAATGTATTGCCTCTCATATCCTTGAGATTGTGGAGTAGTTGTAGCATTCCCCATCTCAAATTAATGACATAATTTTTGGCTTGTCTAAATTTGTGCTCATTCAAGAAATTTTTAAGTTCTTGAAAAATAAGTAAAAGTGTAAATTAAATCTCTGCTTGACGTAAAAGATGGCCTCATTGAAGCATTTAGAACCATGGCCAAATCTACAATTGAAGTAAAGAACTTTGAACATAGGTATTAGTATAAATGTAAGTTTAACTATAAATCTAAATATTGATGTAAGTTTTTAATATGCATATAAGTGAGTATAAGCATAAGTAAGTTTATTTCTTTCATTATACCTTCACTTGATTTCACTCTTTAGCATTCCTTGTGTGCAATTTCTCACTTTTTCTTGCATATTTTGATATCCTCATGAGTGTTCCTCAAGTAGCCTTTGATGAGTGGATTAGTCACACTCGCTACACTTACCTTGCAGACTCAATTTATGCTAGATTTTGTAAGAACATAGAGCTTGAGAGCTTGTTGTCTAGCCTAGAACCTAACAACTCTGTCTTGGCAGAGTTTTGCTTGGTGCGATAAAATTACCTTCTCTATTCCTAACTTTGTTTCTAGGTAAATCCTTGTAGAATTCCTCTTCTCCATCATGAAGAGAGTGGAGAAAGCCACAAGAAATTAATCAAGAGAGCCTTAGCACATGTCTCCTCGAACCTCCTCACAACCTCCATTCCTACCTCCTTCTCGAAGAGCATATTCCGATCAATCTGATTGAATGGGATATTGCTCTTGCAATTTACATTCTATCAACATATATTCAGTGGAGCATGAAGATGTTGACCCTGCCTGTTGACCTCCTGTACTTGACATTCCTTGATCAAGAGCCAGTAGAGACGGCTCTTGATCCTCAAGTAGAGGTTGAGAGAAGTCTAGAAATATCATGCATAGGCATCCAAGAGCTTGAACATACAGAATTTAAAGGCCCACCACTTGAATCCCTGACACCCACCATCATCATAGAGGGTGAGGAGTACTTGCTAATGCAAGATGTCTTGAAGCTCCTAGACATGAGGGAAGATGAGTTGTATTGTACACTTTTTCAAGATGCTAGAGGCAACTTCATTGACATACATGATGCTCCACCTGTTGTTAATGAAGTCGGTCGCTACTACAATGGTAGCAGCTTGGATGATGTATCAACCATCATCCAAGTCCAAGAATCAATTGAAGTAGCTGCTCTCGAATATGATATGTTGGATGCAGATTTTGGAAGGTTGCAAGAGGATATGTTCAGTCCTCGACAACATCATGAGATACCACCGATGGGAAGTGAAGAAGGGAGGCCTATTTCAGGTAGTGACCTCATGGAACCATTGGAGAAGGAGCAAGATGAAGTTGAGTAGGCAAATTCTGGAAAAAAATCTAAGAGTTATTTTTCCATGTTTCACTCCAAACTTCACCTGCATGCTCCCTGGAGCATGTAGAGGCCCTAGATGAAATCCTGGGTTGATATGAGCCCAGTAAGTGACCCAACCACAACTAGGCCCCTGAATCTGGTCTCTGCAAGACCCACGGAGCATGCAGGTGAAGTTTGGAGTGAAACAAGAAAAAAAAATTATTATTATGATTTGGACTTAGTTGGCAGGGTGAATGTTATTCTGGCATATGCATGCACTTATACTGATACAATTTTTTGCCTTTGGTTTGCAGTATGTCTTGTACATTGATGAGTTCTCATCGAGACAGGCCGACAGATCCGAAAGGCAAGGAAGAGTCCACGACTGAGCCTTGAAAGAAAATATTGGCCGGATGGTGGACGACATCATCATCTTTCACAAGACATGCTCCTCGGCTGGCTCAAACAATTTTTTGAAGGTGAAAGCATTAACTAAAGTTGCTACTTTCAAAACTATCCATACAACGTCTAGCTTGGAGAAAGTCATGCTCTTGCGATGCTTCAAGTTGATTTTTTTGTACTTAGAGCAGAGGGGGGTGCACTACAAGCCCTTGTGATAGTTGGCCACATTGCAGGGATACATGATTCCTTAGTAATCTAAAGGGAGCTTGTGGGGGAGATAATTTTTCTCCCAGCTACTATCAAAGCCCCTCCTTCATCTTCTGGTGAACCAAGTGGCAAGAGTCAGAGAACATGGCCTCTATTTTGTGATGTAATCATGGATTTCTTGTACTCTTTACAGTAATACAAATCGGGTTTATTTTTTATCTTTACATCATTTTCTCATTTGATTTTATCAAAATTTAACTATTTGATTCTACATCTAAGTGTTTAAAAATTAAACTTGATATGGTAGATAGTTTGTATTTGACACAGTAAAATCAATTGCACACAATTAAATAATAATAATTTTAATAAACTTACAACAAGACAGAAAATGAACAAGATAGGAAATGAACAAAAGCACAACACAAGAAGCAAAGAAAAGGTCTTGATATTCATCAAAGTCATCTAATTATGTATTGATGGTTACATTGTTATACAATTACAAAAGACTAGTATATTTACAAATAGCTATCATCTCTAGGAGTATCCCTCCATCTCTATAATAAGCGATGAACTAGCCGCCTATCCTTTTCGGTGATGGTGACCCTCTTTCTATGTATAGCTGATATCAAGGTATCACCGAACATATCAACTAGGTAAGCCTCCACCAACCACATGCAAAGCATCCATTTCTTGTGCTATCCATCTATATGGTAGTAGCTGGCAATCTACTTGTCGAGCCCAAAATCTATGGTTGCCCCTCAACCTTAAGTCGTCATGAATTTCTTGTACAACTCTCGCAAAGGTTGCCTTAGGAATTAAGTTGTGCACTGTCCTTTAATAGTGCCTGATTTTTTGCATGGCCATAGTACCTAGCCTCCATCTCCGTTTGCAGTGTCGGCTATAGTAGTCGAGGCTAGGGAGGAGAGGTTAAGGTGGCTGGGGCTAAGGTTGAGGGTGGGGTTAGGGTTGAGGTTGCACCTCATCCTCCAGATGGTGTGAGGCTTGGGTGAGGTATAAAGGATGAGTTTGGGCCTGGTGAGAGGAGGTTCTGGCTTCTGTGTCGGAGTCTTGTCATGACGGCATAGGCCTTCTCTCTTTTGGAGGCCACACCCTGCATAGGGTTTTCTTTGAGTGAGCCATGAATGAAAAAGAAGATAAACAAGAAACGAACAAAAAGAGGGAAACTTTTGTTAATATAGTCATTTTTAGAAAATCAAAAGTGATTTTATCAAATTTTTAAATTTACTAAAATTTTTAAAGTTTTCTAGAATTGAATGAAGCTGTATGTTACAAATCCAAGCCTCCACACACAAGCCTTCGACTGGGGGCCTAACATGCCTCAAATTAGCCCCAAATTTTGGCATAGGGTGTCCCTCAGGCCCAGATCTATGCACACATCAAATTTCGTAGCATTCTGTGAGATAAAGTTGGTCTATTAGCATATTTTGATGGGTTGTTCCCAGGGCCATACAAAAATTTGGCTACGGAAGTGTATTTTTGCATAAATATATTATAGCTGTCATGTGTGTCATGTTTTGATAATATCCAAAAATTCTCGTGTCAATTTTTTTATAAAAAAACCAATATCATGATGAAACGTGATAGCAATATCGATATTTGCATTGAAATGTTATCTGTAATATACACAGCTTAATTGCACTTAAGTGTTATCCAAATAGCTCTTCATAGGCTCAATACAAAAAAATAATTACTATCACACAAAATCCATGTCCGTAAGACAAGTTAAAATTGCCATAATTAAAGTACAAGGTATAAATTTCATAGAACAATGTACTTAGTTGAAATCTTAGTACAAGGTATGAGGGACAAACTAAATACCAGAAAGTGCTAAAAAAGTAAGTAGTATAAAACTTGATTTAGTCTGCATAATGTTCCTCACACTAAAATATCTCCTAGCACCTGCAGGTCCTCACATCATGTCAGGGTTGAGATTGAAAGCATCACTATTGTTGCATGGATTAGGAACCAACTGTAAATCTTTATCCTTGATAGTGATACACTTGCCATGGATAGCTGCCAATTGTCCATCATGTAATAAATCAACTAGATGCTGTTTGAATTGCCATCAATGCTTGGGATGACCAGCGAATGGAGTTACTATAATATTGTGCATAACACCTCTTTGTAGATGTCTTTTGAAGATCTTGCATCACTTCCCTTACCAGCCTTGTGAAAGGGGCCTTTGGTATAAGCAAGTTGATACTTCCTTATCTCTCGGAGGGCAACAGTGCATGGTCTCCATCGTCTCTTTCTATGAGGTGGGTGGTCATGGAGGACCCATTGAAGCTGGAACTGGACAAGCTCTTGCATTTGTAGAACCTGACATGGTGGTGGAGCAGCAGCACCATTGATGCGGATAGTGTATGTTTACTATCAATTTTGTTGTTAGGATTAGGAGGCGGTTCTGGGGTTTTATGAGCAGAATTCTTCGTGCATGCCATACTATGTGTTGGATGTATACAAAGTACAATATGCAATGGTTAGATTCTATAATATGACGGTTGAAGAATGTGGTGGTGTGCTAAAATTTGTTATTAAGCTTGATGAAAGTGAAATTATAAAGGGTCAGAAGCTAGAATGAGTAAGCTTGACCCTCATGATGAACAGAGCATTGAATCGTAATATCTTGTTAGATAATTTAGATTACTTTAGTGTGCAGAGTGATAATGAAATATGGTGTCTTGCTGCATTTGAGGTACCAAAAGAAGATCATGAGATATTGAAGGTTCTCTTCAATTTAATAGAGATACCAGAAGTTGTGAGATGTCAAAGTGACGGTGGGGAACTTTTAAAGGTTGATGATTTTGGTGAGTATTTAGCAGAATGGCATCTTGCAGGAGATCTAAAAACTTTAAAGTGCATGTTTGGTGAGTATTTAAAGGTTGATGATTTTGGTGAGTATTTAGCAGAATGGCATCTTGCAGGAGATCTAAAAACTTTAAAGTGCATGTTTGGTGTGTCAAATGGTTCCAATGCAAAGTTCCCTTGTTTATATTGTATGTGATTTTTAAAAAAAGATAATTATGAAAATAAACATTAGAGGGAAGAGACATGCATTGATGGTGTCCCAAACTGTGACCAGCTTGTTTATCATATGGAATAATGGTACTAGTAGATCCAAAGTGGGATCCTATTCTTAACATTCCCTTGACCATAGTCCATTTTTGCACTTTGCATGCTATGGTGAGAATTATTGAGAATTTGGTGTTTCTTCAGTATGTGTGTTTTGCTTACAAGATGCAACCTACTTCAATTCCTCAAGCCGCATGTAGTAAAGTAGAAGACGCTTTATCACAAATTGGAATACATCGAGGCCAAGTAAAAATCAAGAAGGATGAGAAATTTTTTTGTACAAATGGGAATTTACCATGTAAACCATGTTTTGGTGGAGCAAAGGCACCAAAGAATGAAAGCAGCGAAGTGTTAGTGAGACAACCAGAGAAGTATGATGGATGGAAGAAGTTACATATGGCTATTTCTGATCAGAGTACTGGAGGAATGACGTGGTTATCAAAAGATAATGTATGGATTGCACTCAACAAATTGTCACCTTTGATGCAAAAGATGACCTTCACATCGGATGATACAAAAGAATTTACATCGGTTGTTGCTACATTTTATGACTCAGTGATAGAAGCTTGGACTTCAAGTAGCACCACACATTACATGGTAAGAGTCATTCTAAATTTAGTATTTTAAATGTATACATTTTATTTTTGAGTGTTTTGAGTATGCATATGTTGATTGGAAATGCAGCATACCTTGAAGGCTCATGGTCCATACTTTGCTAACGAGGGAAGTTTGGCAATATGGTCTACAAAAGGCATGGAGTGATCACATTGGCAAGCCCGATGTAGATTTCAAAAGGCAACGGCTCATGGAGGTGAATACATGATGCTAATCCCATGAGATAGTTGCTCGAATGGTGGTATAGGAGGATAGAGATAAGGTATGAGGAGAAGATGTTAAAATCCATACCTAATGATTCAGAAGTGGTCTATAGAGCAAGACCTCTAATAAAAAAAGCACGCTATGAGAACTCAACAACGAGAGAACACCATGCAAACTAGTTAAGGTCTCAGGAAAGGATTAGTAGTTAATGGAAATGTAGAGAACAATCTAATGATCGTAAAAATGCTAATGTTAGTAGTCCTATTAAATTGTGAGAATGATACTTTATTTTTGATATATTTGTGTGTGTGTGTGTGTGTGTGTGTGTGTGTACACATACATATATGTGTATGTATATACACACACACACACACACACACACACACATATATATGTATTTATATTGTCCTTAGTATCTCATATCAAACTTGTGAATATAAAGTGTGATTGATAAAGTCATCTCGCTTCACTTCACTTCACTCCACTTCACTCTCAAGAAGAAGTTATTCTTTTTATGTAGCTTGAATATTACCTCCTTTGAGCCGATCTCCTTTAAGCTTGCCTTTGAGGGTGCCCTAGAGGGTTCCTTTGAGCTTATCGTTGCACTTGTCCACCATGAGCATGCCTGTGAGCTTAATTTACAAGTGTGCATGTGGCAGAGATGTACACGATCACCAATGAGCTGCAAGATTTTATCATTCAACAAGTTTTGTGCCTATAGTACATGTTAGGGCTTTCGAAGAGGTAAAAATCTTTTTCTCTTTAACACAATCTTAAACCCTTTATCCAATTGCTTGTAAATCATAGCATACGATTGTGAGCTGATCCCCACTTTATCTCACAAATACCTTGAGCATCATTGGGTGTGAAAGAATTGCTCACCTCCTACAAACAATTTATGGCTATGTCCTTAGAGACTGATTTAAATTTGGAAGATTGGAGTACAGACTTTACCATGCCTTTTGTGAGTACTTTCGAAATTGCCATATCAACTTCATCATATTGGTAAAAATTTGTGCAATGTTCTTACTTGCTCTAATTCGACGCTTCCATTTACCACCTCCAATGACCAACTTATCCATTGATTAGTTGTTTCACATTCTCACGTGGCCCTAATGGAGTCAACTTCTCTAGCATAGTTTGTATCTTCCTATTCCTTTGTTCTAAACTTTGTACATTAATAAAAAACTGAGCATTTTCTATTTGAACAACATGCACCGCATCTTGCAATTTATCACAACCATTTTCCTTCTCAATCAATGCACTTAAGAGCTACATAAACCTTGCTTCCTTGTTCTTTAGTAGGTGTTGAGTAGATGTATAAACACTATATACTTGACAAGTCTTTTTGTGTATCCTAGCAAACTAGCATGACCCTCACATACATACTTAATGAAAGATGTTAATCTTGAAAAATTTGAGGATGCTATTAAGAGGATCAAGTGGATATATTGATCCCTCTACCCAAAGACCAACATGTTTTTTACTTGCATCTCTTTGATGTTGCATCACTATTTGTTGCACTATATTTGCTTATGTCCTCTTACATAAAGGTGTATACCTCTTTTCATGTTCCTTCCTGCATCCTGTATTGAAAATATACAAAAAATTATCCACAAAACTTATAATATAAAAATTTGACCATTGAATCTTAATAAAAAAACATGACATTAATTCTTAAATAGCAAACTAAATAAATATAACATATTAAAAGTTAAGTTAACATAGTAAACCATAGCAGTAGCAATAACATAATATTAAATTATAATATTAAGCACACCAATTAAAGCATAACATCAAGCTTAACTATAACACATTTTAATATTAAATTATAATATTAAGCACACCAATTAAAGCATAACATCAAGCTTAACTATAACACATTTTAAGAAATTTAATATAACAATTTATATAAAATTGAATCATGTTAGTAAAGTAGAGTATAATATTAAACTTAAATATTCTACCATTACATAAACATTAATTGAAAAGAAAACTATATTATAAAACCATAAGAAGATGTCAAAACATAAAAAAGACCAAACCTCTATAGCTTTCTTCTCCTTTGAAATTGCAACACAATGGATATCTCTGAACCGAAAGATTAATGAAGGGAAAGCTGAGTTTTTGGCTCCAACCAAATGGCACCAAAAAAACAACACACCCTTCATCATCAATCTTGATTTCTACATCATGTTTTCTAACCGATCTCATGATTGAGAAGATCAGTGCCATAAATGTGGGAATGGAGGGAAAGGAGGAGATGTTCAAAAAAATAGAGGCAAGCTATACAATTTGAAGGCCTTACACAGAGATTCAAATTTCTCATCTACAAAGGAGGGAACCTCAAAACAATACCCTAATCCCTTATAGCCCTACAAAAAAGAACTTTAAAACATAAGGTTAACTACTAAGTCTCGAAGTTATTAAAAAAAAGACTTGTAAACTGAATAGAAATTAGGAAAAATGTACACACACACACTCTTTAGGCCCTAATCTAGGTGTCGATAAAAAATAATTTAAAAATCTAAAGTCTAGATGTAGATATATGAAATTTCTTAATTGAATTGTAAAAAGAGCTTAAATCCATCAAATTTTATAGAATTTGAAAGGAAAAAGCTAGGAGTTTAATAAAGAGAGTCACATCAACAAGCTGCATGTTTTAAGTTCAAATTAAAAAAAACTTTTTGTTATCTTCAAAATCTGGTCCCAATCTTAGACAAAGATATTATCTGAATAAAAAAACAGGTGAATGTATTATAATATAGCCAAAACGTGATCTTTTAGATCCTAAAAGAAGAGAGAGAGAGATATTTTATAGTTCTTTTTGCACTTTTCCTTGATTCATGGAAGAGAGAGAGAGCCCTTATAGGGTCCTTTTTGAGTCAATATTTTTCCTAATATGGAAAAGCTCGTCTCGAAGCAGATAACTTTTGACTACTTAAATGTCCCAACAATCAAACTTACGAGTCAAAAGTTATGAGCCGTACAACTTGACCTTGTCTAGAGAAATTGTCCACCGCCCAACCAAAAGTTATCCATGCCTGGCATTTTCTCTCAGCTCAGTGACTCTTTTTAAGTCTTGACTTTCGCTTGATGTTATAGAGACCTTGAAGTTGGCATGTTTCAAGTATGACCTCAAATTGCTAAATTTGAAAATTGCCTAAAACTGACAACCTTAGTCTTTCCCTCGTTTACGCCTAGCTAAAAATAGCAAGTGGACTTTGGAAAAGAAGACCATGTTAAGATTAAATATTAGTAGTTAGACATACCACATATCGGATCTTGTCTCATTTCAACAAGATTAGACCCATTTGCAGACCACTCTAAAATCGAAGATAAGCAAGGGTATATGGCTGAAAATTAAGCATTTTCGGGCTGATTTTCATGGGTTATCAATTCCTTGCCCTAACTTCCATGGAGAGTCTAAATCACTTGAAACTTTGTAGGTGCGAGGAACCCTAATAGTACTTTCACCAAACTTGGCTAGGCGGTGAATTGGCTTTTTTTTAGCAATTCGGCAAACCCCAAACCTTAAGCAAGCCACTTATCCATGACTGGGTATAATGAGTAATCTATATCCTTATTCCAAGTGAGCATGTGCATGAAGGTGGTCCTTGCCTAGGTCTACAGTCATGTCCAAATAGAATTCTATTCCGATCACTTGTGTGAAGATGGCAGCTAGGTGTAAATAAAGCAGGATTCTTTGTACTTGTCCATGCATGGCTCTAACTGCTTGCTCAAGTAGAGTTCACGAAAACTGAATATACATAGTCATAGATAGTGTCATGGACTACTCTCACACTAAATTTGGCTCTGTTCCGACATGGTAAGATTACTGCATATTTTTACTACAATGAATCCAATAGAAACTGGATTTGAAGCATCCACATCGAGCCTTGTACTCTAAATATACATCAAATCAAGTTTGGTTTAGTTTGGATTAGTTTTGGACTAGTTAGTGCCCATTTTCAGCTTCTTTCAAAGAGAAAAACTCAAAATTTATCTAACTCTGTGAAGTGGATTAGGGAATTGCAACCCAATTTTACCAAGGCTATATTTTTTCTCTCAACAATTTGTTTTAGATATGCTGATAGTGTGTCAATTGGAGTTTGAGCTTGTTAACTCACCATCTTAAGAAGAGCCTTAGAGAGCTTATGCAGACCTGGACAAAATAGCCATCTTGAGAGGTAAGTTTCCTAAAACTAGTTATTGGGCACTCCTTAGGAATCTACTTTGAGAACTGAGCATAGGGTTTCAACTCCTGACCTTAAGGAGTATCCACATACCAAGTTTAAGCCCGTTTTGATGAATACTTTGAAAACCCTTCTATTTTTAGTCGATATAGTCTAAAGTGATCTAAAACTAAAAAATTGAGAAATAGGTTGGCCTAGAAGTCAGCCTACAAGATTGTTTCATTGAAATCTTAAAGTCTAGAGCCTTAACTAATAAACAATGTGATCGGAGATCCATTGTTTGCACACATCAGAGACTTGCATGAGAGTATTCAATACAGAATATTGCAATCTATTTTAGAATCATATGCAATAGAGCTAAGAGGCACTACTTTAATCATAGATTGCTATCAGCAAACTACTTGACATCAAGGTTGGGAAGAAAACCTTGTGTCCATTCAACTGTGCTACATAATACTGGGGTTTGCTAAACGAGTTGAATTTGTTACCTCCATCTTTGGATATTCAAGGGATTGGTATACTAGAGATTATTTTGGGAAATTGAGAACAAATCCTTTCTAGGACTTTAGACCATTCCTAATTTTAATCAACAGGTTACTATTCTCGTTGACAGAACCGATAGAAACCGAATAGAGGGGGGAATTGAAGACGATGTAAGAGATGAGTAATATTCATATTACCAAAAGCTAGTGTCTTATTATTGGCCCCTCAGAGTTCTACACTCAATTGGGCATCTATCCTATGAACTTGAGAAGCGGTAGAGTCTTAAACAACTTTCAATTCAGAGGATTTGACAAGGCCTCTCACACGTCCACAGTATTGAACTCATTAAATCTAAGGAAGTCAGTTTGAGAACAAGATTGCCTGAAGAATCGAGTAGTGAGTCAGACCACGTAATCGATTGAGAGTAAAGACTCTTGGTTTCAAGATATTCCTCTTGAAGGAGAAAAGGAAAGAGCCATGTCAAGCGGCCACACTAATCCTTTTCTTAGAGTTGTCAGAAGACAAACACTAAGTGAACCATCTCTTAAAGATTTGGAAAAGTTATCATCAAGAGGTTTAAATTTGAGAAGATTCTTTGTATCATCTGTGGCAAAGTATGTATACATGGACTTTGAAAACGTTTTCAATATCATTCATATCAAGGGAACAAGTTCTAGTCCAAGTCCTAAGAACCCTAATGCATTTTGAAAAAATAGACTTGACTAAGGATTCAACTTCTACAAGGATGTATGAAAGACATTATTAAGCCCGTGGAGATTCCTAGACAATACAATGGTGATATTGCATTTGAGTTCCCACCGACCATGGGAACACGCCTAGGAATGGACTCCATGGAGCATAAGTATGATCCCCCACTAGTGGTCAAAGCCGCAAACCTCTAACATTACCTTCCCTAGAGTATGTCGATGAAGCCATTGTCTAGGTAGTTTGAAGTGTGTTAATGAACTTTGCCCCCATTTAAAGAACCACAGGGTGTCAAATACATCACATTTTACTAGAAGCATGCTAAAGGCACCAACAACAACTGAGAGGAGTGCAGCAATGCGTCTGGGAAGCTCCTATGCCATTACTGCTCAATTCCAACAATGTGCATTGCTACATCTATTATTGGATGCCCTTCGATGAGATGATGAGTAGATTAATGATACACATCAGCACCCATCAATATAATGTACGTGCAGGCACATCAAAGGCGCTAACTAATAGGACCAGGCAAATGGTGTCCATGGTGATAGGGGTGGATCGCAATAATGGGACAAGGAAGGTTCAAATGTGTGTGGAAAAAGAAATCATCATGGAAGCACTAGTGCAAGAGGGTGGTTCCTCTCATTTTATTGGGAAACAAGAGTTCATCAACATTATAGAGGAGATGGGACCACTAGTGGAAGAAAACTGGTAGGCTAATGTGGTTAGTAAATTTGGTAGGTGTTAAATAATTATTAAAATCTTGATAAGATGCATTGTAATATTTTAACAATTTATTTTTTAGGTTTCGGAGGTCAGACGCTGCAGCCTGGCAAGGCCATTCAAAGGAGAGTTTTGGCTTGGATGCAAGAGTGCACTTACAACTTCTTCCATGAAAGCAGCACATTGGGGTTCAGTCATGGACAACGATAGAGAGAAGTTATGATGGTCCAAATACCCCAAGAGCAAACCTAGCAGAAAGCAAGCATGGAAGTTGGCTGGCAGGGGAAGGATATAGACACAAGATTTCTCTTTACGATGCATGTACTACCGATATGGCGAATGCAATTTTGCAAAGCACAAAGGCAGTCTCTTATAGTCAAGGCAAGAACATAGGGTGAGGCCCAAGCTTGGAGAAACTAAAAGAACGGTGCTCTACAAGCCCTGCCCAAGTGGTCTGAACAGTTAATCAGGCAACTGAAAAAAAACCCATATACAGGGCGCCTACTCCTCTCACTGTGGTGACAAGAGAGTGCACGTCACGAGAGACCATCAAGGGTGGTAATTGATATTGATGATCGACCAGAGTACAACACACATGTAAGAGATCGCAAGTATTCTAGGAGGCCATGGAAGATCAATTTCAAAGAACATGATACAAGCAAAACTCTAGAAAGAACTACAGAAGTCACAGCAGAGGGCAATGTCATTGAGCGTAAGATGAATGAAGCAATGTGGGCAATCCAAAGGACATGCATTGGCAGCAAGGTCACATGCAGTGGACCGCCTTCTCGTGGGGGTAACAAGTGTGGGCAACACATAGTCAGATCTGCTAAGGGTTTGCCTGCACCTTCCTTTGAAGGCTAATGCAAGCACCCTAATAGTCCCATTAGACAATGGATGTGGTTCTGCCCTAACCACGTGCTTCATTGCTATATAGTGGACAACAATTTTTATTTCTCCTCTTTCCTCCTACAAAAACTGGATCAAAAAGTGAGCTAAACTAGTCCAAAACTTGTCCACCAAAATGGATCAAACTGAAGCTGGAAGCCTCTAAATCCCTATTGGACTTGGTTAGTGGCCTCCCTCACCTATAAATAGACCCTCATTCCTTTGTATTTTCATCTTTGAGTAATTACATGCCAGTATTATCTTCATTTTAATGTAATTCTATTATCCATCTATTTCGCCTCTACTGTTGGAAGCTTTGGAGCTTCACAATTCTCCATCCTCTCTTGGAGATTACCCTCCCCAACTTGTGGGCTTCACTTCTTTCTTTAAAGAATCAAGCCAAAATCAAAGGTAAGCCTTAATCCAATGGTTTTTCTATCTTTCTCAATGGTTATCTCCTTCCCAACCCCTCTAATGCTTGGGAAGCTTTCAATTCAATGGTTTTTTCTTGAAATCAAGCTTTCAAATGATTCATAATGTTTAAATGGTTTAATACTAATCTTTATGCTTAATTATAGTGTTTTTATTAGTAAAACTCTCTTTTTGGAAAGATTAATCATCTTTATGGTTAGATCCTTGTTAGAAGGATGGTTCTTAATGATAAACTCATTATCTTAAACAAAACTCTAGGCTTGACAAGCTAGAGAAAAAGATTAGTTTTATGATTTTAATCTAGTTAAAAATTATGATTAATTTCTTTAATCTTGTTTATGATTAAGAAAAATCATATTAATTCATTTTAAGTTGAAAGAGGGTTATGCTAACATTTTTGGAAACGAGGAATGGATATTTAAGAATAATGAAGAGATTTAATCGTAATTATGCTTATAATTATGTTATGTATGCATAAATAAATTTTAGTTTAAAAGAGGAGTTCTTATCATATTTCAATTATGAATATTCATTTAAAGTTAGAAAATTGAACATTCTCAGAAGTTGCACAGCGAAGCTATTGCAAAATTATCTACAAAAAGATAAATCTTATTTTTATGCATAAATTTAATAAAGCAAAAAGAGGAATTCCCATCATATTCTAGGCATAGATATTTTTATGCTAAAAGAATAATTTTTGTCATATTTATGGAAAATACTTTTATAATATTTATGCATAATTATTTAAATAGAGAAAAGAGGAATTTTGTTATATTTATTTTTACATGCATAAAAATTTAGATGCAAAAAGAGGAATTCCCACGATATTCTAGGTACAAACATTTTTAATATTGAAAGAGGAATTTTTGGCATATTTCAAAATATGGGTATTTTTATTTATGTAAAAGTGGAAGTTTGAGTATTATCATTTCTTAGAAAATATAGGGAAGCTATGGAAAATTTTATATTATTAGAGAATGAATTTATGCATAAATTTTATGCTAAAAGTGAAGTCTTGAGCATTATTCAATTGTCAGAAAAATAAAGAAGGTTATGCATAAATTTTCTAAAATCATTCAATTTATGAGAATTATGGAAATGATTCATTTAGATGAATGGCTGTGTATAATGTGAATGAATGTGATATGATGTGAATGGATGAGAACGAATGTGAATGGATGTGATATGAAATGAATGGATGTGAATGGATGTGGATGGATGTGAATGGATGTAAGAATGGTGTGAATGGAAAACAGCTCCAACTCATTTTTCTTCCTCGTCGTCCATAGGCGTGGGTATCCTAGGTCAGCACCCTCTAGGCTCCTTTACAGGTCACCTAGCGCTTCAGACCTTGCCATGCGAGACGTCCTTCATTGACTCTCTGCCCTGCCAGCAGTTACACAACCTTTTCACTTAGGTCCTCACAACCTTATTCGACAAGATAGTCAAAATGCTTTCCCAACATTCTTGACATAAAACAATCTTTAAAAACAGATTTCATATACAAATATAGTTTCCAACAAACTCCCATTATTCCACGTCATTTCTGATTATTCCACATTCTTCTACACATCAATTCACATCGCATCATTCCACATCCATTCATATCCATTCACATCGTCCTACATCCATTCATATCATTCCACACCCATTCATTCACATTGTCCTACACCCATTCACATCATTCCATATCCAATCACATTATATCACATCTATTTAAATCCATTCACATCATATCGCATCCATTCACATCACATCGCATCCATTCACATCACATCCATTTACACCCATTCACATCATATCGCATCCATTTACACCCATTCACATCATATCGCATCCATTTACATCCATTCATATCGCATCCATTTACACCCATTCACATCATATCGCATCCATTCACATCCATTCATATCGCATCCATTCACATCCATTCATATCGCATCACATCCATTCACATCCATTCATATCATATCGCATCTATTCACATCATATCACATCCATTCATATCTATTCACATCCATTCACATCTATTCACATCATATCACATCCATTCACATCTATTCACATCATTAGCCAATGTCAATATTAGAGGAAGCAGCCAAGAAAATAAAGGCTGCTTTGAAAATGAAAGCTATGATGGCAGAAGAAGTACAGAGAGTGGAGCACAAGTATGAACTTGTAAAGATCAAATCGCACGGGGATGATGCACACGTGGGAAAATATGATGTGCATGTGAAAGATGAACTGTCTTGTACATGTCCAGAGATTTTGCAAATAGAGACACCAAGAAGAAGCCGTACCTTGCATGCAAGCACTTGTACTTCCTTTATTTACGTGTGCTAGGGTTAAGCTAGAGCGAAAATATGTTCATCCACCAACCTATCCTATCTGACCTTGAGCTTTACAATGCCTTATCTTGTAGGAGAACATATCCTAATTTAGAAATTTGAATGCAAGGATAATCAATTGAGCTTAACCTTTGTGAATGTCACCTCATTGTAGAGGGTTCTATCGTGCAATGTCTATCTCCTTCAAATACATGCTCACTCTTTCCTCCCAAACAAGTTTAAAATATGCATTTTTTATTATGGTGCTAAAATTTGAGGAAAGAAACCTTTATAAATAACATTTAAAAAAAAACAAATATAGTTTTTTATTTTGAGTGTTGAACCTCTCCCACTACTATAAATATAGAAGCAAGCTCCAAATCAATTTGTTATACAACATTGCCAACAAGCCTTGTTAGAAGAGTAAAGCAACCCAAACCCTCCTTCTTTTTGTTTGTGATGGCCTTATCAAATGTTAGTATTGAAGTTGTTGTTGCGCGTATCGAGAGGGAGGCCACTATGTGGAGATCAAGTAGAAGACCATAGATGGTGCACAAGCATGGAAAGGTCTCATATCCTTTCCACTTCCTGAAAATGATGAAAAAAATTCTCAAGTTAAGGACAAAGTGGTGGGCTTAATTGCAAGTTGGCGAGTCCATGGTTTTATTGATGAATCGTCTGAGTGTGTCTTACTAGAGGAAGTACGCAAGGGTACGAACATTGTTTACTTACTTTGTGCCCACACCCCGGAGAACAAGTGAGGCCCATAGTAGTAAAGATGTTGGTTTTCGCATTTCTATATTTGGAAGATGTACATGAATGAATAACCCCAATGTAAAGGATGTGATAATGGTATTTTCATTTCTGTATTTGGAAGGTGTACGTGAATGAACTTGGTTTTATTTTCAGTTTGAACCAATAACCCCAATGTAGAGGATGTGATGTTGATATGTGTTTATGTGTTCACTCCCGTCGAAGTAATTATGTCATGTTGCTCTCTCTAACTTGCTTCGCCCCTCTCTCTTCATGGAGGGGGGCTTGGAATTTCTGTAATTAGAAGATGTACATTAAAAAATTAGATTTTACAAACCAATAACCTCAATTGTAGGCCCTCTCTTTCTGGGGGGAATCTTTTTGGAATCTTCTCACCCAATTCCCAAAAAGTGCTCGCTCGAAAATGCTCGTAAAAAAAATGTCCCCTGCATTAACAAGGCAATAATTGGGGCAAAGAACTCATATGTCCTAATATTCTCCTTTCTTTCTGTAGTAGATAGTGGATTGGAGAGATCAATGGTTACTGCAAAAGTAAGGAAGTTTTTTTAACAAAGAGCATTAACAAACCACATTTTCTTATCCAGATCTATACTTTATCTCAAAATCTATACTTTATCCACATTTTCTTATCCAGATCTATACTTTATCCACATTTTCTTATCCAGATCTATACTTTATCTCAAAATTAAATTCATATAGAGTCTGCATCCACCTCCTTTGGCGTATATTGAGATTGTTCTAAGTAAATATCCACTTTAGGCTCTTGTGGTGGTTAGTTACCAAAGCGAATCTTTATCTAAGAAGAGAGTTTCTCCATAATTTCAATGCATGCATTTATAACTACTAAAAGTTTTAGATCATGAACTGTATAAGGCTTAAAATTCTGGGATTCATAAGCTATAGGTTGTCCTTCATGTATAAGGATCCCACTAATAGTGAGAATCCACTTGCATTCGTGCTTACCAAATTTTGGTAATTTTAACACGGGTTGGTTAATAAAGCAACCTTAAGCCTTTCAAAAGCACTTTGACACATTGGAGGCCATTTAAAGGATATATCCTTTTTAAGAAAAGCTGTTAAAGAAGAGGAAATCTTACCATACCTTGGCATAAATATTCGGTACCATCCTATTAAATCAAGTCAACGCGACAGCTTGCACCTTAGCTTGGTTGGTTGAGATTCTATCCTATGAATCCTAGGTGCTCAATGTGATCAATAAAGAAAGTGTTTTTATTCTTTTTGGCAAAAAGCCTATGCTTCCTTAGTATTTCCAATACTTTGCGAACATGTATATCGTGATTGGTAGTATTCTTGGAGTAGACTAAGATATCATTAAAAAATACTAGGATAAAATTGTCTAGATATTCTTTGAAGATTTCCTACATTTTGGTGATTGAATGTTGCAGAAGCATTTGTAAGACCAAAGGGCATTACCGTAAACTTATAACGTCCATACCTTGTATTAAAGACCATTTTTGGGATGTCCTGCTCCTTCATCTTGATTTGATAGTACCCAAACTTTAGATAAATTTTAGTGAACATCAGTGGTGCAACATGTAAACGATACAAGAGTTCATATATCCTGGGGATATGATATTTATTCTTGATTGTTAGTTGATTCAATCCCTTATAATCAATGTATTATGATTAGAACTTAGTGAACATACGTGCACCATGTAGATGATCTAAGAGTTCGTCTATCCTAGGGATATGATATTTATTCTTGATTATCAATTGATTTAATCCCTTGTAATCAATGCATAACATCAAGTTCCCATCCTACTTTCTCTGAAAGAGTACTGGTGCTAGACTGGATAAACTTCTATTTTAAGAGTTGCCTCAATTGCTCTTTGAGTCCAGTAGCCTTAGGAATAACCATTTTATAGTCTCTCTTAGTAGTTGGTTGTGTTGAACATTTTAGGTATTAACTCCATCTCATAATCCACTTCCCACGTTAGGAGCATCTTTATTAACTCTTAAGGGAATATATTTGCATATTCACTTAGCCATTCGGGTTCTTTGGAATTTGATTCCTTGCTAGTAGGGTTAAGATTGACAACATGTTTCAATAACCTAAATGCTTTCACGAGTTATAAGGTTGGAGTTCTAGTTACTTTGATGATCCCTTGCTCCTTATTATTGTGAAGATCTATAAAAAAGAGATTTTTCTTGCGGTAATGTATATCTAATGCTTTTAGGTAGGCTAATATATCCCAAGTATCCTAAGTGTAAAACTTTGAATCCTCGATCAAGCTTTTATCCAGAGATAATTGAATGTTAATCAGTCTTGTGGCATGTGAAAACACTAGCCAACTCGACTTGCATTAGTTTACCACATCTTTGATCAAGCTCTAACTTACACAAGTAGCCAGGAGAAATGAAAGAATGTGTGGTTCTAAAATCCATGAAAAACTTAAATTGTTTATCTTGGTAGCTTGCAAAGTTCTTGAACGGTGGAGAGCTACTAATTTTACCCTTGGTGCTCCACTAAATTCTCTCCTTACGTAAGCAGCCAGGCGAAATGAAGGAATGTGTGCTTCTAAAATCAATGAAAAACGTAAATTGCTTACCTTAGTAGCTTGCAAAGTGCTTGGATGGTGGAGAACTACTAATTTTGGCCTTGGTGCTCTACTAAATTCTCCCCTTCTCTTCCAAGTCATCAATTCTAATGGCCTTAGATGCTAACCGATTTAGAAAACTTTTATTTTAGGTTTCCCCAGTTCTGGGGTGGAGGTCCTTGATTGCTACATGCCTTTAACGAGGGCCCATAAGACTATAGATTAGGTAGGTAGTAATAGGAGCATTAGGGCAGTCACTCATCGTATGCCCATGTTGCGCTCGCATTGATAACATCTTCGTTCCCTCTTAAGTTGTTGCAATGATCCTTCAGGCATATGAGTCTTCTCTTTTTGGCCTGATACATTCTTAGAGCCTTGATTTTGGCCCTGACCTCTGCTCCTCTTTGGTTTGGGTAAGTTTGGATTACCTATTGGAGTTGAAGATCTTTTAGGAAGTATATTTCTCAACTAAGAAGTCTCTTTGGGAAAAGCTTTGGCAAAGTCTTCAGCCATTCTAACTACTTTTCAGCTATTGATGTTGACCTTGTATTCTTAACCAAGGTGTCCATTGGGGGATCCATCTTTCTATTAATATTTCTGCTGTAACTTTGCTTTGAAACGAAAATTGGACCATACACAATCAAAATTGGACCATACACAATCAAAATGGACACTATACAAATTGCCAAAGTGAAAAACTTCCAGAGCCAAAACGAGGCCCTAAACATGCTCAAATCGCATCAAAACATGTAAAAGATAGTTAATTGCACACAATAGGGTCTTCTTTCTTCACCTAAGAGGATGCCTCAGTCTGAGACAATGACTTCCATGTTTGTTTGTAGCTCTGTTATGACTCACCCTCGCCCCCCTTGTTGAAACACATCCAACAAGAGATTACTTAGTGAACCGCAACTATCGTGAGGATCTTTCAAATGGCCAACCTCATAACCCTTGAGGTCTTCGAGCTCTACAACTTCTTTGAGAAGCAATTCCACTATGCCTCCCACGAGCATTGTCATACCACCGTGTTGCACTACGAGTACTTATCCCTCCTCTCACCTCACTTCGCTCACACACACTCACACACACTCACTAGCATGCATTAGGGAGAGAGATTAGCAAGAACAAGACTCAATTGCACAATGGGAGAGTATGTTGTATTATAAGAGAAATTCACTTATATACATGGCCATAAGTGTTTACACTCACTTAAACTGTGGCCGGACGAGTACTTTAGGCTCATAAGAGGCCTAATGCTATTACAATGACTACTCTCATAATATATCCATGAAGTACATCACTTGATACTTTATCCTACATGCTACCACATGCTCTTGAAGCAAGAATTGCCATAAATACTCCGTCACACCATTACGGGCGCCCATCCAAGTTGTAGCTTTGGACACCATTGCTTTATATCTTGAATGTATGACCCTTTGGTGTATCTACCTTGACTCCTTGATGTAAGATAATGGTGGTAGCTCTTGTTCACCCTAGGAATGGCTTAACATTCCCCCCTTCTTGATGGCAATCACGTCCTTGTGATCACGATGAAGACCTTTGTGTGGGGAGAATGGACAAGATTTGTCGATGGCTTTGATATTGAATGACATTCAATCGTCTTTGTCCCTTCGGGAGGAATGAGAAAGGTTAGTTAGTAAATGAAAAGGTTAGTGGTTTATTGGAAATTCCTAATGGAGTGGGGGTGGGGTTTTTGCGATGATTGTTGCTGAAAATAACTACATGTGATTTGTGTTAGTGGGGATGCTAAGAGATGTTAATAATGGGAGAGAAGAGAGGGAAGGATCTGGAGGAACGTAAACATAATCATCAGAACGAGATGTTGATTCTCAGTTCCTCATTTGATTCATTGAAGGACATTCCTCACTTCAAGAGTTTGGCCTTGGATGATGTTTCTTTCGTGGGTAGGATTCTTGTGAAATCCTGTTGAGTAGGACTTGTTCTTGCATGCTTATTTCCATGTGCTTTTCATGCTTTTATGTATATTTAAGTACTCTTATGAAGCAGATATACATGAAGTACAAGAATTGAGTCAAATAGACTCTTATTAAGCTACTTGAAGTATGTTGGCGAGGATTGAAAGAATTACGTCAACTTACGAGGCTAAGATATCTTCACTAAGGATTGAAGATTATTGATTTATGAAGATGGTAGCGTCATTTGGAGAGGTTTGTAATTTGAAAGAATTACGTCAACTTACGAGGCTAAGATATCTTCACTAAGGATTGAAGATTATTGATTTATGAAGATGGTAGCATCATTTGGAGAGGTTTGTAATTTGAAAGAATATTCCAGGCGATGGGTTGTACCATTGACCAGGCTTCCCTCACCATGTAACCCCCCATCCAAAGATATACCTGGAAGTTGTTAATGGTGAGGCTTTGGTGCAAATGTTCTCCAGTGCATGAGTATGGATATGTACTCTCATGGAGCAGCTGCTACATTAACATAGCCAAAAGAATAGTAAAAGTGATAAGATTAACAAGATATAATGGCTATTGAAGATCCTTGGGAGTTGCTTATGATATTCTACCACTTCTAGGTAGGCCATATGTGTGATTCTCTTGTGTTTGTGTGTGATTCTCTTGTGTTTGTGTGTTTTTTTTTACTACCACCTTGCGAGCGACAAGTTCTTATGTGGTTACTCTATTTTTTAAGAGAATAGGTTCTTATGTCTATCGCATAGCTTCTGCACTTACGCTTCACATCCAGAGGGGTGAAAAGAGCATTATGAGTTTGTCTTTGATGCGCTCATAAGTCTCTGTGTGGTAGATGTGGGAATTGATTCTTGAATTTTTGGCTCCAATGTTGTCAAGGCGGTAGATAAGACTGCTGGTTGATTACCATTGGGGTCGCTTGAACATAGAAGCTATTGTGTAGGTGCTGAATGCACAAGAGTGATTGAGTGACTTGCTTGGTGTTGCTTGGGCCTCCATTCCTATCGAACTTTAGGTGAAGCTATTGGGGTTAAAGTCGGTAGTGAGGCTTTCTTTACGTTGTTCGATTTTGGCAACCATATGATGGGATTACTATCATAGTATCCTTGTTGTTGAAGCACTTGCACATGCACCCATCTTTAATGAACATTATAAATTGGGGACTGATGCCTTTGGTGCTGAGGTTTCCTTCTTTGTGTAAGCTTAGGGGACTTTGTGATGTGCTTGGAAATCTAAGCGTTGGTATTTCCTTGGTAGGACCCTTGTGCTTGTAATAATGTTTTGGATACCCACACTTGTTGACTTGGAGGAGTTCTTTAAGGAACTCATATAAGCTTTTGTGGATGGTGTTGTGGAGTACTTTTCTTTTTCCTTAGCCTATGAGTGTTGCATTGAGGAAGAGGCTTTGATGATCGAGGCACCCAAATTGGATTGGTGCCTTTGTAGTAGGTTTGGGCTACAAGTAGCTTCTTCTCCACCCACCTTTTGATACCATTAAGATATCTTGATCTTTGTTGTCTTGGTGGATTTTTCTTTTTGGTTGTAGTGGAAGGTTGTGGGCCCTCCTTCACATTAGTTGGTGCTGAGGTTGCAGGTCTGAGACTCATGGGCATTGTTAATGATGATGAGGTTTAAGTCTCTTATAGAGTGGCATTGTTAATGATGATGAGGTTTAAGTCTCTTATAGAGTGGCATTGTTAATGATGATGAGGTTTAAGTCTCTTATAGAGTGGCATTTGATGATGAGGATTTTAAGCATATTGCCATCTCCTTTAGTGAGGTTTGTCGATGAAGAGGCATAGACTCCGAGGCTTTTCCTTTGAGTTCCTTGTTAGAGATAGATGGTTGCATGGGGGGGACTTCTTCAAGAATAGCTGTTGATTGTAAGTTTTTGGCATCGAACTTCGTTGGGTGAGGATAGGGTTGAAGGGGTACATGCTTTATCGGAGCCGATCGTTGATGTAGATGGTAGGTCATTGTGTAGAGGGGTTTTTGTGGAAAAGGCTTGTAACTTTTTGCATTCAGCATCATAGAAATTCATTAAGCATCATAGAAATTCATTAAGGTTGGATTCTCTTCGAAATTCATTAAGGTTGGATTCTCTTCCTTGTAGTATGGTATTGTCAACTTTGTGCCGTTGACCATCATGATGACCCTATCGCTGGCAAAGTACAGTGGTGCTTGGGTAGCAATAGTCTATTTACGTCCCTAAGATCAAATCTGCTTCCAACCCATACTTAACCACAAAAAACTTGCAAGTAAGGGGGTTAATTTCAATATACGTTGTACCCCAAACATGGCATGTTCAAAGTACCCCAAACATGGCATGTTCAAGTCTTGTGTAAAGGGAATTCTTTTTCAGGATGAGCCATGAGTGTTGGTTGACCTAATAAATCCCATAACGCGAGAGTCGTGAGATTGTGTTCTCATGTTGGATAAAAATGTGCTTAAGCTGTGGTGATTTTATTGAAAAGTTCCAATCCAACTAGAATCCTAGGGATCTTTTCGGTAAGATATGTTGGAAGTTGTAATTCCTCCAAAGTCTCTTTCTCCTATAATAGCAATTGTACAATGCCTGTAGGAGTGTTCAAGGTGACTGTTTACATAGATTCATCAATTGAATACGAGTCATGTATCCAAGTTCCACCAAGGACGACATCATACTCAAGGGGATCTAGGGTAACATGGAATGTAAATTCCACATCTCCACCGATTGTTTGACTAGCATAGCTAAAATAACCAGGAACTTCAATGTTTTGTCCATTGGCTCCTCTTGCAAGGCCATTGTCTTTAGAGATGAGTTTAGGCTGTCCCAATGACACCCAAGTTTCTATTGTCATGATGTTATGACTAGCTCGAGGGCTAATTAATGCGCGTTTGCACTTAACATCATTGCCAGTAGGAAAATCTAACCATACCATGATAGAATCTTCAAGAGGAACCATGGATTTTTCAGTTTGTGTTTTTGCTTCAGATCCCATTTCTGTTTCATATTCCCATTCACTTTCGTCCTCTTTTTGGTTCTCAACTTTTTCAAGAGTATCCAATGTGTACAACGGCACACTTGGTCCTCTAACAATTCTAATCGAGCTCTATTTGGAAACTTGTGAATCCTTACACTCGTGTTCTATGGAGCTCTTTATGTCTTCGTATAACTCATGTTGAGCCCTTAAAGGTGCAAGTGCTAATATGTTATGCTGGCTTCACCACCATCATGAGAGAAGAGAATTTCTCCAAATGAGGTTTTAAGAGACTGCTTTAATTTTGTAAGGGATTCATCGAATTCCGCACATGATTTCTTAACCGCATAGTTTGTGCAATCTGTCTCTAATGACTCTTCTGTAAAAGAGTATGTCTTCCTCTTGAAAGGGGAAGTGGTACTCCTCTGGGTTTTGTATTTTGGTTGCGTTTTTAGGATTAGCATTATGAGGTTCAATCACAGCCTATAATCTTGTAAGACACTCAACCATTAGCATTATGAGGTTCAATCACAGCCTATAATCTTGTAAGACACTCAACCATGCTAAGCATGCTCTCCTAAGCTTGCTTTTTGCGTTTCGCATATGTCAACATGTGATTATGATTTTCAATTTGGGGTGGTTGGGCGTGTTCTAGTTTTTGGATTGGTCTCGGAACTGCATTGAGTGAAGAGTCAAAGCTTGTTTCATCCTCACTTAGCGACGTACTAGAACATGTTTCATCTTCTAACTTTCTTTGGATTGTCAGGTTTTCTTTATGTTTGCCATGCGACGAGATCGGATTCTCTTTTAGGCTTTTATATCGTGTGTCGCACATGTGGGTTTGGTGGTTTGTGTGGTGGGTGCGGTGGATGCTTCTGCATCATGTGTAGCTTTTGGCTCTTTTGTGTTTATGTCCCCTTTTGGGTTTATGTCCTCCACAAGCTCCTTTTCCCTGTCCTTTAATTCAACCTTGGTTTCGATAGTTTATTGTCCCTTGTTTTTCTTGGGTTTAGAAGGTTTGTTTTCTCTTGTGGTTTTTGCTTTAAGGCATGTTCTTCTATCCATTTCGAAGTGTTATCTTTTGCATTCTTTTTTACTGTCTCTCGTGTCTAGCTTGTAAGCATGTAAGCACATTCAAGGGTACCGTGGGCAATTGCCCATTTTATACACTTAAGATGTTAAGAGTTGTATTCTATGAGACAAGTTGCAGTGAAGCAACTCGCCTTGGGCAATCTTGGAACATGTGATCGATACCACAACGTTCATAGAGGGGTTGCAAGTTGTTAGTGATTGTGGGCATGGAAGTATTCCAAACTGTGAAATCCACCACCTTGTTAGGTCCATGACAATAGAAACACTAAAGTGTTCGATTAATTGCTTCTTGAGCGATTTCTACCCTTTCAAGTATTTATGTTTGGTGCAGAGGAGATGGAAGTTTTGAGTCAAGTATTGATGAATTGGGACACTTTGTAGTATCATGACCAAAGGATTTACAATATATGCAGTATAGACAGGCAGGTGCCTTGTATGTGTAGCACAATGGGGATTGGAATGGTCATAGGTGATTGCAGGCATTTCTCTCCTCACTTGTAGAGACACTTGTAGAGGCATTAAGGGTGGTTGGATTTGAAGGAGCTCATCCTCTCTTAGAGATGTCGATTAAAAGCTTTTAAGCAGGGCTGCATAGAATTTGGGGAATGATAATTCCGAGATCAATCTTTATTTTTCCATTGCTTCACTTGGTTTAGACGAGGAACATCTCGTAGCATGATCATCTTCCATCATGTTGTCATCTAAACGTATTGCTTCTTTACAACATTGATCAAATGTTTCTGGATTAGATAATACAATGATCAAGTTGTGTGAGCTATTATTCTTTAAGCCCATCATGAAATATCTCTTCAATTGAGAATCATTTAATTTCTCCCATGACTCACATCATAAGTCCAAGAGTTTTATCAGAAGGATAAAGTCTCTAATGGTTTCGTTTTGTTTACTCTCAAATTAATAGAGTTCTTTTGCTGCACTCCATCGATCACCTTGTCTTGAAAAGCCATGGATAAAAGCTGACTTTAAGATTTTGAAGTTGGTCTTGGTCGCCGGCATTAATGTGATGAACCAGTGACTAGCTTTCTTTCTAAGCATACGTTCAACGCATGTACTTGGTGGGGAAGTTTGGATTTCCAAAGGCTTCACATCTCTGTTCAAACATGTGAATGAATTGAACAGGATCAGTTGTTCCATCATATTTGCCCATAATTTTAGAAATCTGTATGGCCGTATTTTTATATAAGTCACTGAGGCCGTTATGTAAGTGCTCTTGTGGGTGTATGGCCGTATTTTTATATAAGTCACTGAGGCCGTTATGTAAGTGCTCTTTGTGGGTGTATGGACTCACTCAGTCCTTAGGAAACCCCCCTTCCTAGACTAGTCAGTACATCTAAGGTGTAGGCATCCAGGGGGGTTGAAAGGGTTGGTACCTATAAGATTGGTGGGAATGTTAGGTAAAGGACCAAAGCCCGGTGGGATTGAAGTGACAGGGGGTATAAAACCTGATGACACGTTTGTTATAGACATGGCCAATGGTATTGGGAGGTGTATTTAGGGCATTAATCTCAATGGCTCAAAGATGTCAGCCACCATTGGGCTCAGTGAGAGTGTTGGCCCATGTAGTC
Source organism: Cibotium barometz (assembly GCF_041138505.1). Classification (NCBI taxonomy): domain Eukaryota; kingdom Viridiplantae; phylum Streptophyta; class Polypodiopsida; order Cyatheales; family Cibotiaceae; genus Cibotium; species Cibotium barometz. The sequence continues at coordinate 33,845,751 of NC_141046.1, forward strand.
CCTCTATCGTAGCTATGTCTGATTGCCTAATTGCTCCTTAATGAGCAAGCATACGTGTTGTTTTTTTCTTTTTATATTTTCTCACAGCCCGTTATAGCCTCAAGAGGCTTGGCGTACTTTTCGTTGGGTCAAACAAGTGTCTGTTTGTCCTAATTAGCTTAAGACGCTACACGCATGTGGACCTCTGAGAGATATTTTTTCAGAAAAAGTGCATGCTAGTGACTTCCCAAATGGAAGAGGAGGTCCTAAAACCTATTTTCTATCATCGTCTCAAGACGAAAAAAAATTTCTGGGAAATTTTTTCCCTGTTTCGTAGCACGTTTTTGAGGGTGTTCTAAAAGGAATTTGGAAAAACTCTGTATAAGAGAGTTATAGTATTTTTGGAGTACAACAACTTTGTATCTATGAGTCGTTCGTGCTTTTGTCATTTAGACCCTCAAAAAGTAGCCCGAATATGGTTCAAAGTCGTTATCACGCTATTTTTTGTGATTGTTTTTCGGGCTATTTTTTTACCTCGATTTTCGGGTCAAATTTTGAGGCTATTGGTCAAAGGCCAAAACGATCGATTTTGACTTCGGACGACTGAGACCAAATTTGAAGAACTCGATGTTGGCTTTCCGATAAGCACTAGAGCGCCTTTATCGGATTCACTGTTTAGGAGATACGAGCCTCCAAACTAGGATGTCTTCCAGGGTCTTTTTTTTTTGGGCCGACGGACCCCCATTCACATCGTGAACTAGCAAGGTGCAGTTCACGGCATGAAGTGGACTTCATGGATTTTATCCCAAAAAAAATTTCGTGAGGTCTTAAGGAGTAAGACGCTTAAGGTTAGGCCGTGAACCATGACACGTGTCTCACGCAGTATTTTTTTTTTGGGCGTAGACTCCTAGGACGTTAACCCTTAAGGCATGAGAGTGTAGAAATGGTTCATGGTGTGAGCCACGTAGCTCACGCGATTTTTTATTTTATTTTTATTTTTTGGATGTGGACCCCTAGGGCGTGAACCCTTAGGACGTGAGTGCAAAAAACGATTCACACGTGAACCTTTTTTTTTTAGTCTAGTGGGAAATTCTCATTTCCTTGCTTGTTTGGGGGGGATATTTTTTTGAATTTTAAATTAAGAAGATATAGGCATTTTTCCAAAAAAGGTAAGTGGGAATCAAAAAAGTCAACCTTTTTATGGCACCCCCTTACACCCTTCATTAATGACCCCCAAAATGGACAATTTGACAACTCATGGGCATCTACTCATTGAATGCTCATTAGCTTTAATGAGTTATACAAAAAAGTGATTAAGAATTAATCAAAGATTAATCATTTCACTAATCTTTTTCTCTTTTACACAAATCAAGGACTCTAATTAACCACACTAATCCCTGATTAATTCACACAATTGAGCTCATCATTGGATCGAGCAAGGGAATGCTAGGCTATGTGCATCAACTAATGCGTAAATTAGATAGAGCAAGGGAATGCTAGGCTATGTGCATCAACTAATGTGTAAATTAATGTATAATTAAGCTCTTAATTTTGGTCTCTTCTTTTAAGATAAAATTTTGCAAAAAAGAGTCAAATTCCTCTAATTGATGAAGAAATTGATGTAATTAGGTGTTTTGATGCATCTAGATGCTCTCAAAACACTCAAAAACACTAATTTCGACTACTTACATGATCAATTTAGATCCCAAATAACATATTTTCTAAATTTTTACCTCTTGAATAAGGTTAATCACCCTTAATGACAAAAACCAGTCCATGACAAAAACCCTTCATGCATCTAGATGCTCTCAAAACACTCAAAAACACTAATTTTAACTATTTACATGATCAATTTAGACCCCAAATAACACATTTTCTAAATTTTTTGCCTCTTGAACAAGATTAATCACCCTTAATGACAAAAGCCAGTCGATTAAGAGAAATTAGTCGAATTCAAGGATTTTGATGGTTTTGAAAAATTTTTTAAAGGATTAAGCTACTCCTAATTCTTGCTAACACCCTAATGCAACAATTTCAACAAAAAACACACCAATTAAGCTAAAATTAATGATTTTAGTTCTATGTTTGACACTAGAGAGAGCTAACATTCACTATTGTTTAATGCAATGGATGCAAACTAAGCCTAATACAAACTATGTGCAAGCCCTAAGAATATTAAAAACCACATTATCAACAACAACAAAAAACAAATTAAGCTAACAATTAAGCAAAAAATATTCTTTACAAAACAAAAAAGAGAGCTATTTCTCACAAAATCACACACAAATCTCCATCAAATCCACATCTTTTTCATGAAAAACCATTAATTAATGGGCAATAGGTAATGCATAGATTTGAGAAAAAATGATAGAATAACCATTAATCAAGATAATGGACAATGGGTAATGCGTAGATTAGAGAAAAAACGATGGAAAAAGCCAAGGGATGGCTTCCCGGCAAAACGGTGCCAAAAATGTTATGGCTCACCCTAACCCCCCTTGAAACACATCCAACAAGAGATTACTTGGTGAACGACAACTGTCGTGAGGATCTTTCCAATGGTCGAGCTCGTAACCCTTGAGGTCTCTAAGCTCCACAACTCCTTGAGAAGTAATTCCATTGCGCCTCCCTCGCGAGCGTTGTCACACCGCCATGTTGCACTACGGGTACTCGTCCCTTCTCTCACCTCACCTCACCTCACTCACACACACACTCACTAGCATACATTAGGGAGAGAGATTAGCATGAGGATTAGCAAGATCAAGACTCAATTGCACAACGGGAGAGTATGTTATATTATGAGAGAAATTCACTTATATACATGGCCATAAGTGTTCACACTCACTTAAACTGTGGCCGATCGGCCACTTTAGGCTCATAAGAGACCTAATGCTATGACAATGACTACTCTCATAATATATCCATGAAGTACATCACTTGGGACTTCATCCTACATGCTACCACACACTCTTAAAGTGGGAATTGCCATAAATACTTCGTTACACCATTACAGGCGTCCACCCAAGTTGTAGCTTTGGACACTATTGCTTCATATCTTGAATGTATGACCCTTTGATGTATCTACCTTGACTCCTTGATGCAAGATAATGGTGGTAGCTCTTGTTAATCCTGAGAATGGGTTAACAAGCTCTCACAGCTACCAAAGGTGCTACTCCAAAATCAAAGAAGGAAAGAGATGGAAATACCCTTACTCGTGTACCACTTCCTTGCTTGCCTCCTCTGCTCTCACACGACGTGGAGCTCTAATACCATAAAGAGAATGTGAAGGAGAGGGAGAGATTGAGTTCGTTTTATAAGCAAACACACACACACACACACACACAACAGAGAGAGCAAGACACCTGAATTTTCTTCTATCTTCTTCTCTTCTCTACAATAATAAACTAAAGAGAGAGTAAGACACAACAGAGAGATGGATGGCTTAATTTTGTTCTATCTTCTCTACAATCATAAACTAAAGAGATAAGAGTATGTACTATAAGGGAAAGTACTCTCCTATCATAACATACAATGGTCGGTCCATAATGTGACATATAATTTGGCGCTAGAACTATGCCATACCCTAGTAACCCAAATGTGGCTGTTACACATCCTGTCATTCATTAGTGGTATATCAGCCATAATCTCACCAATTGTGCCAGTGGCATAAGTGCAAAAACTATCACCCCAGTGGGCCGCAACACTAGTTGAGCTCAATATCTTAACACACATGGGCGGCAAACATGACCAAGAAATTAATGCGTGCAAAGATAAAGATACAAAGTGCTCATTTATGTGCACAAGTAAAGAGGTCATGGCCTTCACAATTGATTTTTAGCCACAAGATGCAATGCATAAAAAGTATGTGCATAAAAAAACATAAATTAATGCATGCAAAGATAAAGATACAAAGTGCTCATTTATGTGCACGAGTAAAGAGGTCATGGCCTTCACACACTACATAACTTCATTGTGCACAATTGATTTTTAGCCACAAGATGCAATGCATAAAAAGCATGTGCGTAAAAAAAGATAAAGATGTAAAGTGAGTGTAAAGTGTGCATTTATGTGCATGAGTAAGGAGGTCAAGGCCTTCACACACTACATAACTTCATTGTGCACAATTTTTTTTTAGCCACTAGATGTAATGCATAAAAAGTATGTTATGGTTTACTCACACTTCCACCCAATTACCATATTTAGGTGCCCTCTATTCTCAATCAACCTCTAGTAAACTCAATTGGGTCTTCTTGTTTGGGGACAAAAAAGTATTCAAAGGCTTTGATCTCTTATTCATGTGAATTTATTGTGTTTCTACCTATGAGCATATCATAACACTTGAAACCCATTAGATTGTTTAAGCAACATGCCCTTTGTAATGTAGGTGCCATTATACATATATAAAGGTTTTATGGGCTTTTTTCACATTGACCCTTGATCATGGGGTGCATGGTCAATAGTAGTGGTTTTTTTGCTGTATGAAAGGGAGAGAGAACCCATGGTTTTTATGATACTTGGAGGACTTGTTCACGAGATAGATAACTACACACTGTTTCTAAAGCATCGAATATGCATTCACATCACCTTGTTGTCTCTCTTCTAACTTTTTCAAAGAGTCTCCTTCTCATATTAAAACCATACAATAGTATTTCAAAGATTTCTCACCTAAATTAAGTGTTGTGAAACACAAGCAAAAATTCATCGTGCGCGCGTGCGCACAAGCTTTCCTAAGAGGGAAGAAAGTGCGAATGCATGTAAACGATTCCAACACAAACATGCATGCATGTGCATGGGTACACATGCACACACATACACACTTACACATGTGAATGTTAGATTGAGCTAAAGTTTTTTTCCTTTCAACTGTTCGTGAGGAAGCATTTCCTGGGATGTGCGTCATTTTTCCGCAAACCGCCTTATCCCTCCCAAAAGGGTCGTTTTATATACTTTTTGCTTTTCTGCCTTGCTGCCATCGGTATTGCCAGCTCGCCGATCGAGCCACGCACGGTACGGATCATAATCTCTCTCTTTAACCTAATTATCAGCCACACTAATCAAAGTTTAAGCTGCCTTACCACGCTCCGTTGTCTCAGAAACAGGTACTGAGTAGCGTTAAGATCTCCTCGTGTATTTGTTTAGGCACAGGGTCAAGGTTAGGGTTTTCTCACCTGTAGATTAGGCTCAAGATTAGGGTTATTATAATTAGCATGTTCCCCCATGGATTAGAGTCTGTTTCCCCATGTTCGGGTTATGGTTTCGTCTCGTACTGATTAGTTGTGCGTAGGGTTTTGTTTTAGGGTTTCCTCTTCCATTTCTCTCTTTTCTGCTGTTTGTATCTAAATCGCCATGGGCCTGATAGGGGCTCTAGTAGAATTTCATTTTGTTTGTGTTGTATTTCTCATATCTGTTTAGTTATTGTAATTTGTTATGCAGTTTTTTTTTTTGGGGTAAAAAAAAAGGGTCTGAGAGCTGGGAATCAGCCTTTTTCTGTTTGGTTGGAAAATGCTGCAAAGTCATATCTACCAATGGGAAACTGCTGCTGTCATGAGCCTAACGACAAGAACAAGCCTCCAATCACGCCTAGTAATCCTGCAACAAATGGAAATAAGGGTATTCATCTGCATTATCTTCTTTTCAAGAATCATATGCTTTCTCTCATTCATTTTTAGTCATTCTTTCAGTTTATACAGGCATCCACAGCGGCATTCCTGCAGCTAGTAATACTGCCCCCGGAAACACACCTCCCATAGAGGCGCCTTTTGTACCCCTAGATGATCTCAAGGAAGCAACCGAAAACTTTGGAGCAAAAGCTTTAATTGGTGAGGGCTCATATGGCCGTGTGTACTATGCAACTCTCAATGGGCGGGCAGCCGCAATCAAAAAGCTGGATGTCAACAATCAGCAGGAATCAGACGACAACTTTCTGTCTCAGGTAGAACAACACCTGTCTCCCCATTTTAAACATATCAACGGCCAACTCTATTTTGGGCTACTGCAGGTATCCATGGTTTCGAGACTGAAGCATGAAAACGTGGTTGAACTCGTCGGGTACTGTATTGATGGCAATTTGCGTATTCTGGCCTACGAGTTTGCAACAATGGGCTCTCTGCATGATATTCTTCATGGTGATTACTGAGGCTCTTTTCCATTTCACACGTGGTGTCCGGACATGCCCATTAATACGGTTTTGTAACGAGCCATTTGGGCATTGAATGAGAGTTCTCATATGGGGTTGTGACAGTTCTCTATGTTTAAATTGATGTGGTAACTGAAGCTCCATTGTGGTTTGCAGGTCGAAAAGGTGTGCAAGGTGCACAGCCAGGGCCGGTTCTTGACTGGATGCAACGGGTGAAGATTGCGGTGGGCGCCGCAAGGGGTCTGGAATACCTTCATGAGAAGGTGCAACCGTCGATCATTCATCGTGACATTAGGTCCAGTAACGTTCTTCTTTTCGATGACTTTACTGCAAAGGTTGCAGATTTCAACCTTTCAAACCAGGCTCCGGATATGGCAGCTCGCCTCCACTCAACTCGTGTGTTGGGCACCTTTGGTTATCATGCCCCCGAGTATGCTTCTTGCTTTTTTCTTTCAAACACACATCCTTGTTTTACACTCAAAATACTTAGGGTTTTTCTATGAAACAAATTTTTTGTGTTGTGTTTCAGGTATGCAATGACTGGGCAGCTTTCTCAGAAAAGCGACGTGTACAGTTTTGGGGTGGTACTGTTAGAGTTGCTTACTGGAAGGAAACCTGTGGACCACACCATGCCTCGTGGTCAACAGAGCTTGGTGACGTGGGTAAGTGATCGTTTGGTCAGTTGTTATTGTCAAACATGTACAACATGCTACTTTAGGGGGCTGGAATGAATAGATTATAAAGCATTTGTAATATTTTCCCAGGCAACTCCCCGACTTAGTGAAGACAAAGTGAAGCAATGTGTGGACCCAAAGCTTAAGTCAGAGTACCCTCCAAAGGCTGTTGCCAAGGTAATGCTTTTGCTCTTGTACTTATCTGCCAACACGCTTTGAAAGAGGCTGTGATTTATGGGTGCTGGTATGGCCCAACATGGTGGTGCAAGGATCATCAATCTCCACTGGTGAAAACCACCAAGCTGAAGCTGTGTGAAAGAAGGGTGTCCTTACACAAAAAGCACATATAATTCAAAAAGCTCCAAGTCTGAAAGCAGGAGAGGTGCAGAAAGCACATGTAGGGGGAAAGCAACTGCTCAGTGCGAATAGCAAGCATCATGTCCAAATGTAAACTGCACTTATGTAGAGCGAAAAGGACCAGCCCTAGCAATGGCCACCACTTACCATATTTCACACGAACAGACTTGGAGCTGTACCAACTACCAAGTATAAGAACGTTAATTGAAGTTGTCCTTTCAAAGGGGAGTGATTGTTGTTTGGAGGTGCATGTGCACTAGAAAACAGGATTCTGTTGTTGGTTCTTTCTGGGCGCATGTGTAAGTTGGCATTGTTCTCTTTCTTAACAGCGACATGGAATCACAGTTTGCGTGTTGTGGTACTTTAGTTTGGGGGGCTTTATAGCAGTGTGGATGGTCACCAACCTGTATATGAAGGCCCCAGAACAGTCAATTTCGTTTTCACAATGACCACCGGACATATCCTATGTGGCTGCCAGGCAATGCGCAACTCCATAGGATTCTTGTCCTGCGTAAATATGCTGGGACGTCTCTTCTTGTACCCCTGCAGTCACAGGGGTCAGCTTGCAAATCATTTGTAATGACAAGCTGGTAATGGGTGTCTGTCTGAGCATTTTGAAAAGCTTGTCAAATGCCTTTTTTTGTGTTCCTGTGGGAAACTATGGTCAGATGGGGTCAGAAACCTCCTGTCCATCCTATTCTGGAACCTCCTTGAAGCGAGCTTATCTACCATCGATATCTTGAAGAGCTTCAACAAAATTTTGAGTGGAAGTTTTTTTTAGTCTTTGATCGTTTTGGTGAGGCATATTAAGTTTTTTGTTGTTTTTTTCAGATGGCAGCAGTTGCAGCCCTTTGTGTGCAGTACGAGGCGGAGTTTCGTCCCAACATGAGTATTGTAGTTAAGGCGCTGCAACCTTTACTGACTCCAAAACCGAATCAAACAGCAGCTGGCCGAGTTGAACCTCAGACATGATGTTGGATTGCAGCTTCTTACAGTCGAAGTCCAACTTTTTTGTATGCTTCTTTACTTATTAAGCAAAGAGAGGGGTGGTGTTCTCTCTCTCATATCTAAGGGTCCTCTCAATTATTGCAAGGTGTAAAAGGTTTGGATTTTTACTTCAAATGAGATTTTGTAATATGTATGTGTTTTGAGTGTAAGAGACCTGAATTGGCAAGATTTTGCCTAGCTTTGTAACAGTGTGTTCTTGTACATAATTGTTAGGCTCATGTTATTTTTTACAGAAAATATAGTATACAAACATGTGTTGTATGGTACTATTTCTTTCTATCTTTATTGTGCTAATTCTTTCTATCTTTAGCGGTGCGTTTACCCTATCAACTACTTATTTGCTGTACTAGTCCTTTCTATTTGCTACTTCCCTTAGTGTTAGGCTTCATTATGGCTGAGTCTGCCCTGCATCTCCGGAGGTTTGACAGAAACTCAGTACGAAGGGCTTTGTGTGAATATATTTCTTATGTGTGTGTGTGTGTGTGTGAGCATATCTTGATGCAGAGTTCTACACCCACTATTGGGCACTGATGACGTTAGTGGGGATGTCGTAGTATCTAGTCCATACTATGCATAATGGAGTTTTTGGGTTGACTACCATGAGTATATAACATGCACGTTCCTATAAGGTGAATTTGGGCATGTTCTTGGATTCATCTAGGTATATAGTTCAGCCGTATTAGCGAACATGCAGATTTCACATTGTGAAGTTTTTGTCTGAGTAGCGGCCAGTTGATATTGTACTAATTCTCTCTCTCTTTAGCGGTGCATTTGCCCTGTCAACTACTTATTTGCTATACTAATTCTTTCTATTTGCTACTTCCCTTAGTGTTAGGTTTCATTATGGCTAAGTCTGCCTTGCATCTCCGGAGGTTTGGCAGAAACTCAGTACGAAGGGCTTTGTATGAATATATGCTCTTATGTGTGTGTGTGGAGTGCGTGTGAGAGCATATTTTGATACAGATTTCTACACCCACTATTGGGCACTGATGATGTTAGTGGGGATGTCGTAGTATCTAGTCTATACTATGCATAATGGAGTTGATAGTTATGTAGTATTGTGGGTTGACTACCATGAGTATATAACATGCACGTTCCTATAAGGTGAATTTGGGCATGTTCTTGGATTCATTCTATTTAGTTCTGCTCCAATCTTGTTACTTACTGTTCCCTATCTTGCCCAACCGACCCTCATGGACGGGGCGCCTTGCTAATGGGTGGAGCTTAGCTGCTTTGTTTTAGAAATTTGCTTTAACAAATCTGAAGGACTAAAAAAGCCGTGTGCAAATGCACCTAAATTATACTCCCAATTGAGGCCTTAGCTGATTTTCCAAGCCTTCTCAAAGCTTTTCAAGAGCCTAGCATTTTATCAGGTCGTGGATGTGGGCTCCGCTTGTTCAGACTCTTTCCCATCAGGAACTCTGGTGTAAGCTTCCCAGGCTAGTCTTTGGAGTACTTTCTCGCACTGAGGATTTGTACTGTACTATAGTGAACTATTATCTATTTTCCTTGTCGTGGTAATGGATCAACACTTGCCTTTTGGCCTGGAAATATCCTAAGCATGGTTTTCATGTATTGTGATTGGTTTTGTATCTAGGCAAGCTTCCTTTTTTGAGGCCAGGAAGTTGCCATGTCTTTTTATATTGCATATAGGCTTCTAGGAACCATTGCGAAGAGTGTTGCTAAATATGTAAGGTGTTAAACAATAATTCTGGATTTGTTTGAGCTCTATGAGGGGAGGAAGGTTTAAGCTCAGCTCGAAAAACACATGGATGCAAGGATTCGAAATGTGTAAAATGTAGCACATATGTGTGTGTGTGTATACACACACACACACACGTGTATATATACACATATATACATATATATGACACACACACACACACACACGTATTTGTTTGAGCTCTACGAGGGGAGGAAGGTTGAAGTTGAGCCCAAAACACACATGGATGCGAGGATTCAAAATGTGTAAAATGTAACACGCATATATGTGTGCACACACACACACACACACACATACGTATGTATATATATGTGTATGTACATATACATATATATACATGTGTATATATATGTTTATGTATATAAATATATACATATATACATATGTATGTGTATATGTGTACATATATATACACATATATACATATATGTATATTATATATTTGTGTGTGTGTGTACATGTGTGTATGTATGTATATGGATGTAGATACATAAATATATATTGCAAGATAGTGGCCTACTCAATACTTGGAGTAGACAACAAGGGTGTAGGTCACCATCCTAGCATCTCAAGAAGGGAGAAGCTCACCCTGGAAGCTTGCTTTAAGTAAGAAGATACCCAAATGGTCATGTATCAAAACGTATCAAAGGCTATCAAAAGGGTACAATATCCTAGGGTTGGTGTCTTTTATAGTCCTAGGTTTCCTACACAACATATGTGCAAATGTCCTTGAGTTCCATGTGCTTAGGTCCAAGATGGAATCTTCCGCTTCATGATGCTACAAATTGGGTGTTGCAAAAACTTATGATTAAATTGGAATATTAAAAACTTTGTACTTGTCACTTCATGTCCAATTGAGCATAGATCAATCGATTTTGACGGCATACATTCAATTTTTTCTCCCTCTTCTGGCATTGTCTAAAAACCATATCTCTGCTTTTATGACAAAAAACATTGAACTCTTTTGGTAAAATTATCGATATAAGAAGTCCTTGTTGCGACTCCTGAAGTATGAGTTTATATGCTTGCCAAAAAATGCATGAAGGGCTTAATATTCGAAATATCCAGTATCATGTTCTAGCACGCAAACCCACTTCGCTTTCGGCTTTTATTGTGCAGCAGCAACAATGCTGGACACTTATGATTGTAGCTCTTTGCTTTGATACGAATACAAATGCATTTGGTAAATGGAAGCTAACTCATTGGCAAAATTTTATTTGGTTATGTGGATGACAGAATTGCTCGATGTCCTTATGTATCTCGTCTTCTGGCAAACTAGAAGCTTGTTCTACAATATATTCAGTGGTTAGGTAGACCTCTTGAGATTCGCAATACTTTGAGACAAGAAAATATCCTTTGAATCTGTGCATTCCCTACTCCTTTGACTCTTTGTTACCCTCTCCAAGCTTACTTTCTTTCTACAAAAGGCATTCGGGTTTGCCAAGACGTTGATGCTGCTTACGGAAATGTTTTGTACTTTCCTCAAGCTCAAAGCCATTGGCGATTGGGTATGCACTACATACCTTTATGGCATATATTACAGGAATAATTGCAGTCTTTTACTCCTCTTACAGTTGTACCGAATGGTGAAAGAACGAAGGATTGGACTTTCCACCACAAGACAGATCCTAAACCTTATCCTAGATTCTATTTCCCTCGAGTTTCGGCTGCTTTGATCTATAGGTTGATTATTTCTACGCCTTGGTTTGTCAATCAAGTTAATAAGATTTGGCTCCTCACTAAGACAACTCATTGGTCCTTAAGAAAATTTGGCATAATAAAATGCAACTCAAATGTAGATTGTTTTTATGGCAATACTTGTTATTGGGAGTGCTTCCAATTGGAGAACTTCTTGAGAAAAGACACACAACTCCACTGAAATTACCTTCTTGTCCTTGCATAATACAGGAAACAATGATGCATATTCTTTAGTCTTGTCTGCAAACCAAAAGTTTCCTTGGCCAAATTTCTCATTTTTTTGACTCAGATTTCTAGGGTCCTTCTCTAGATTTTTTTGGCTCTTTGGTAGATGACCTTCTACATTGGATCATGCTCAACCCTTTCTAATTTGGACTAGATATTGGGCTTTATGTCAACTCCCAAAGAGACAAAGCCCATGTAATCTGCTAGTCTCAGTAAGCTTATCCATATATGTCAAGAAGGGATGAGTAGCAATAGTATAGAGAGCAAGGAACTGAGAGGGAAACCTTGTCGATTAGATTTACCCAAAATCCATGGAGAGGATAAATCTTTTCCCAAAATGCATATGGCAGTGCTATCTTGATATAGCCAGTAATTTACGTTATACATTTTTGGACCGAAGCCTAAATTTTCCATAACTTTTGCAATGTAATCCCATTGGATTATATCAAAAGCCTTAGTAATATCAATCTGCAATAAGATCACATCTTGCTTGCTTTTGGTATATTTTGCATATTTTATGCCAACATAGACATTAGCGATGTTATTTGTTATTTGTCTACGAGGCACAAAACCATATTGCATTGGATGGAAACCCCTATTCAAAATGTTTTTTAGTCAATTAGCGATCGTCTTAGTGATCAATTTATAGATCACTAGCATCAAGTTAATAACGACGATAGTTAAAAAGTTTTTGACACAATCCTTTTTTGGCACCAATCTTATCAATCCCTCCTACCAAGTAGAAGGCATGATGCCTGAATTCCAAGCCTCATTGATCATAAGAAAAAGTGATTCTTCAAGCATAGGCTAGAACTGTAGAAAGAACTCCACAGATAATCCATCCCATCCTAGAGTCTTCCATTGACCAAGCACCTTTAGTGCCACCTGAAAACATGGACTCCAAATCAGCCGCTTCATCCATTTCCACACATGTTAGAAATAGGAGACAAAAGCTCCTACCTAGCCCCATGAATATCAAGAGCCATCTCAGGTGGTGTCGCAAAAACATGCTGAAATTTCATAACACATTCATGCTTTAGTTGATATATGTTGTGTGTCCAATTGCCATCCTCTTTCATCACTCTAGATATACATTGTTTTTGTGTGGAGACATGCAAGCTTTGGATGAGCAACCCTTATCCAAAAGGGATTTTTGGAGTGATCTAACACATTCATGCTTTAGTTGATATATGTTGTGTGTCCAATTGCCATCCTCTTTCATCACTACAGATATACATTGTTTTTGTGTGGAGACATGCAAGCTTTGGATGAACAACCCTTATCCAAAAGGGATTTTTGGAGTGATCTAACTTGGCATTTATATAATTTCCATTGATCATTGAGAACCAACGCATGCTTTGCATGAACAATATGATTCTCCTCTTGCTGGGATAGCATGTGAATATGACTAGTCTCCTATAGAAACTGTAGCATCTTCTTCAACTCATATATATGTTGTCTTTCATTCCCCAAATACCATTTGGCATATTCATTGATAACCGTTTGTATATGGGTAACAAAATTATACCATGTAATGTCTATGTTCTCATACATTTCAGCTTCTTGTAAGGCATTAATAACATCAATAGTCATATCTTGGAACAGTGCATGTGAGGTAAAAATTGTTCACCAATAGAAGCCGCTTAGTGATTAAGGAGATCTCATCAAGAGGCATATCAAAATACAAACCCAACCAAACCGGCACATGATCACAAAAAGGTTCAAAGAGTAATCAATCCACATACCACATGGAAAAGTATCAAGATGATCTGAATGCCGAAGGTACCAGTGATCCAATCTTGCACAATAATCCAAGTGCGCATTATGGTGAAAGTAAAACCTCTCTTATTAGGAGAAGTGGCTATCCATAAATCTCGCCATCCAAGATCAACCACAACATTTCTCCAGGCCACTTTCTCAGAAGCAAGCATATGTCAATCACCCTGAGTGTTGTCTTGAGGAGAAGGAGAGTTATTAAAATCCCCACAAATAAGCGCATAAAAAAACCAAGGATATTGACTCATAAATTTCCACAAATGACTTCGATGGGCTAAAAATATAGAGGCATACACAGAGCCAAACTCATAGAGCTCCCCATTGAGCATGCATTGCACAATAATCAGTCTGCCATTTGGATCATTATAAGCCATTGCAGGCTGTAAATTTTGCTTAACCAACACACAAATACCATTAAAAGAACCCAAACCAACATAATATATACAGTAACCACCAAAGAAACCTGTCTTGCCAGAAAATTTATGTTGGTTGTGTTCTTGAAAAAACATGATATCAAGATGCATCTCATGTACATAGCTCAAAACATTTTTCACCCATGTGCACATCAACTTTCATACTTATTGATTTAGGGGTTTATTTATCCATGGCTCACAAAATGCAAAACTTATTATGATTACCCATGACATTGGGAGGGTAGATAACCGTGCTAAGACTGTGTGCTAGATATGGAAGAACATCATAGAAAATCACAAGGAAGCATCAACTTCTACTCAAACTGGACAATGATGCCATATAAGCACATGATACTCAATAGTAGGGGTCCAAGGTAGCACATGTACCATCTGCTATGACCATAGAACAAAGGATACTTTTGAAATAACTGTTGCTTGAAGTCAAGCTTCTTACGCACCACTTCAAAACCACGGGTTGCATAGTAAACACCTTCTACATGTAAACACCTTCTTCATAAAAACCACGGGTTGCATAGTAAACACCTTCTACATGTAAACACCTTCTTCATAAAAACCACGGGCTGCATAGTAAACACATTCTACATGTTAACTTGCAAGCATTGTGTTCAACCACTATCCAACATCCTCCGCAGTGGGCTGCACAGTAAACACATTCTACATGTTAACTTGCAAGCATTGTGTTCAACCACTATCCAACATCCTCCGCAGTGGGCACTTGGCCCGGAAAGAAGAGGATCACAGCCTGTTCAGAGAACTTTTTTACTTTGGGGAGAATTACATTCTTTGGGATAGTACACTTCAATGGATGTTTTGGCTGCCTTCTTTCATAGTGGAGTACCTGTTCTTTCTACCTCATGGTGTCAAGAGAAAAATCATTGCATCCATAACTGAAGAGGAGCACTAGGAGAAGATTCTCACAAGAGAAAGAGATGAAGAAGAAGATCTGTGAACCAAGAGGTAGAAAATAGAAACAATACAATAAACTCTCAACGATACCACACACAAAAACACACACACACACACACACACACACACACACACACAACGTATCCAAAAGCTGAAGGGGAAGCGAAGATGGAAGATATGAAACACGAGGAGTAAGAAGCAACAAGAGAAGAGAAAGCAAGGCTCACACAAACAGGAGATATATAGGAGAGGCAAAAAAGAGTGAGAAGGGGACGAGTAGGCAAATGAATCAACACACGTCAGGGGGCGAGTAGGTCAAAATGAACAAAGAGGTCGAGTAGGCAAAAAGTGAGAAACAGGTCAAGCAGGACACAGGAGAATAGATCTACAAACAAGAAGGTCTAGATTTGAGCACTCTTGTAGACAAAAAAGTCTAGAGGTGAAGCACAAGAAGTTTGACAATCGAGAGCCTCTTTGATGTGCAGGTCTCTCACAAATGGCGATCGCAGGTTGCACACACCAAGGATTGCACATTTCAGTCACACAGGTCGCACACACACCAAGGAGTGCACATTTCAGTCATAGGTCGCTATATAGTACACACCAGACTCATGAAACAAACACTAATCCTACATCAGATGCACATACACACACAGGTGCACACAAACACACACGTGTGTGTATACATGTATATGTATATATATATATATATGTATGTATGTATGTATGTATATGTCAATACATGTGTGTGTGTGTGTGTTTATATATTTGTATACACACACACACACACTTACATATATACATGTATATGTGTACACATACATACATATAAATACATATACATGTATATATTTGTACACACACACACACACACACACACACACACACACATATATATATGTACTTAAATGTGTGTGTGTAGGCCGCTATGTTTTCCACTTTAGTTAGGTCGGTCTCTATGCCTTAATTGGAAACCACATGATCTAAGAGGATTTGTGAGGATGCTCCAAAAACACACATCTCTGGTTTAAGAGCTATTTCATACTCCTTGCATTTGTCGAAGAATTTTCATAAGTATTTAAAGTGCTTTTCTTTCTTACCAAAGATGCAATAATTATCCAAGTAAACTTTAATGATTGTGTGTGTGTGTGTGTGTGTGTCTCTCTTGTATGTGCATACATACGTATATATATATATATATATATATATATATATATATATGTATGTATGTATGTATGTATGTATGTATGTATGTATGTATGTATGTGTGTGTGAAAGCTTTCTCTAGGCAAGAAGATGATCAAGATTAATACTATGTTAAAAAGATAATGAGATGATATAAAAGCTATCCCAGTGACATATAGTCACTTACTCCTAAGACCATTCACACTAGGGATGGCCATAAACCCAAGTCCTATATCCCAAAAGCATGTGTTTAGGCCCTCATCCCACACGTGCATGTGCAACTCAACCAAGCACATAATTTCTTTCATTACAAAGTATCTCCTCCTTTAATGATCTCATCCTCAAAATCAAAGGGTGGTCGTGCAAAAAGCCAAAAGTGATTCATAACATATGGAGTCATAGACCATATAAGGTATCTATTCATGATCCTTTATAATAAACCAAGTTGCCAACAAGGTCAAATGGAAACCACGAATGTTGATGTACAAATATCACCAATATCATAAGATCCTCATAGATCCTTGGATCAAATAGAAAACTACAGAGACCAACTCTGAAGTTGTAAAACATGACTCCGTTTGGGTCGAAACGGTGATGTAGCCATGCATCCTCAATCATCGCATAATCCCATGGGTATAATCCCATGGGTCAAATGGAAGTCCCAAGAGCCAGCAGTCCATTTATACACGTGCGTGACCATATGTATTGAAGGAAGCTCCATGCAATGATCCACCAAGATATTAGTCCAAATGATCACCTGGATCAACTCCATGAAGATCATCATTCTCATCAAATATCAATGTCTTAGAATGATATGAAAATCATAATAGCATATTTAATGATTAGCAGAGCACTTGACATAAAGTGACCACCACAAGTACCAGGATCCAAGTAAAACATGAACACCCAGTAACCATATGTGCAAGCAAGGCCTGTCTCATAATCAAGAACCATGCATCCTAAATGACGTGTGACACATCTGAAAGTACCTTGGATCCATAGACCATAGAGTCATGTCAACATCCACAAAGGCTAAATGAACATGCCTCATAGGTAGAATCATATACAATCATAAGCGATTTGATGCCCTCATAATATATATTATCCCTCAAATGATCCCAAGCATGGTTCACTATATCAATATCTCCCTAGATAGGATCCATATGTGTATTAACATTAAAATAGTAGTCACTATGAATAAATGCGAATGCCTCATAACTATGATATTTGACATCATAAGAGCATTTATGGACATTCAAAATAAGTGCCTCCAAATTTGAATCATGCCAAAGTATATGAAAAGCTAAACCATCAACACAATGAGCATCTTGAAAATCACCCAAGGCATGGTCCTTATCACATAAAACCACACAGGCATAATCCATAACATAACTGCTCAAAATGTGCATCCAAAGTGCTAATCCACATCTTTGTTTGTGTACACACACACACACACACACACACACACACACACACACACACACACACACGTACCTTTGTATTGTATATACACATATATATGTGCGTGTCTATGTTTATGCACATATATGAAATATATATGTACACAAATCCAACACATGCTCCATAGAATGAACACATGAATGGACCACTAGTGTAGGGGCATAATCGGAACTCAAGATCCACTAGTGTAGAGGTATAATCAAAACTCAAGATGGAATCCAAATCTTTGTAATGATGTGTGTATGGCTTCTTCTCTTCTTGCTATCCATAAATTATAGCAAGTGTCTTGTCCATTTCCATTTCAAGTTCTATAACATGCTTATAAAGTCTCATATAATCATAATCCATGCATTGACCAAATGTGAGAGTGAAGGGAAATCCTCTTTTGCTCTTTGCAAAGTCAAAATCTTACAAAATTGAGTGTATAATAGCCCTTCCATCCCTACTCAAATTAAGGGTTAAACCAAGAGATGGCATAAACAATTCATATACATTGATCCTCCCTATCTTGGCTTCACTTGTAGTGTACTCATAAAAGTGGCTTCCAATAAAAGATATGGAATAAAGTGAACTCCTTGTAGACTGCCCAACAAAAGATAAGTTAGGCTTGTGAAAAAGTCCCACCAATACCAAGATCTCATTGAGGAAAATACCATCATCACTCTCCATAATGCATTGGATCACTTGCATGAAACCTTTATCTAGTTTTCAAACAAATTTATCTATGTTTTCCTTCTCCTTAATGTCCGTCTCACAAAGAAGAAAAGATACCAATACTCCTCAGCATAATACCTAGACAAAGACTTGTCATGTGGAAGTGTCATGCATCTTTCTCTAAAGCTCATTAGCTTGTGGCAGTCACAAAGCTTTGCACAACTTCATAGGCTAAACTCTCCCAACACCACACAACCCAATCTACTAAGTAATAAGTATTTGTATGGAGAAGATTTGAGAAATATGAGGATTATGGAAATGAATAGAGAAGAGATTGAGGATTAGCTTATGGAAATGAATAGAGAAGAGATTGAGTAGAGATTAGAGTTAGCAATGAGTAGCTCAATGGAAACATGGAAAAGAAAGAATTTAGCTCTGATACCAATGTAATGCTCCTTGCATTAATAGCTTGAGGACTTGTAAGACTAGAACTTTGATTCTCCACCCAAGCATATCCCAAATGGACCCTAAACACATGGTTATATAGGCCTAGGTGATGCATGACCTTCCAACTTCAACCCCTTAACCTTTCAATGGCTAGGCATGGTCCTTTCACTATCCTATGCCTCCTCAACTCCCCCTAGAAGGGGACACCTACTTCTGTGGCCTTTGGCCTTCCCTTATGCACCATCATCCCTTTTACATCGACTTTAATGCCTATTAACCATTGCTTTAGGTATTTCCAATTTGAAATCCCTTAAACCTTATTTATATGCAAACCTTTTACATATAAATAATCTTTTCTAGTCTTATCTTATAGTGTTTCTTGTCAGTCTCATAATAGCGAGATACTCAAAGTTTTTTTCACTCCACTTTGGCACCAGATCTAATTTGAATAGCGTAACATATGTGGTAGCTCATCATCAACACCATTGACAAGTTCTCCATTAGGGATACTTGACATGTGATCTGCCAATACATGTGAACCTTTTCTTATTAATGTGACTTCATCAATAGAAAACAACCAGTGGCGGTTAATTCACCTCGTCATGCAAGGTTTGTTGTTAAGATACAATAAATCTTGATGATCCACAAAGAAGATGAACTTATTAGCTAATAGATAGTGTCTATACATTGTATACACCATGACTAGTCCTTTCCTCTCCGGTTGTGGTATAACTCATCTTAGCTTCATTGATATGTCGACTTGCAAAAAGAAGATTGGGTAATCTAATTTATACTCTCCTGGTTATGCCAAAACGCACCCAATTGCAAAGTTTGATGCATCAATGTGCACATCAAACTTGAGATCCCAATTTGGTGGTCTTAAGATAGGTGCACTAGCTAATGCCCTCTTCAGTTCATTGTAAGCCTGTTGACACTCCTCAACCCATTCAAATACAATGGCACTCTTTAGTTCATTTGTGTAAGCTTGCTGACACTCCTCAGCCCATTCAAAGAGAATGCCCTCTTCAATTTATCGTAAGTTTGCTAACACTCAGCCCATTTAAAGACAATCAAAATCTTATACAATGGCATGACAATATCCAATATAGAACACAATAAACCTCCGGTAATAGCCTACGTGGCCCATAAAAATTGTTATACTCTCTTGTAATTGGTATATAAGTTTTACCTTGTTATCATCAGTGGAAATCCCATTCTTGGACACTATATGTCCCAATATCACTCTATGCTTTACCCAAAATTGGCAACATCTTTCAAACACTTTTCTTAGGCAAGCTAAATGTTCCATCCCCATTGCCAATCCACACAAAGATCATTAATGAACACCTCCAACCATTTTTATAAGTAATCCTTGAAATGTGTGCTCATAAACCTCTAGAATGTTGCGGGAGCATTGATCTGTCCAAACGGCATGACCTTATATGCAAAGGTTTCCCATGTGGTGGTAAAAGCTATTTTATGTTGGTCCTTTAGTGCAATGGATACTTGGTTGTATCCTAAGAATCCGTCTAGAAAATTGTAAGCTTTTTCTCCAACCATTCTTTCGAAAACATGCTTCGGTATGGTAAATGGGTAGTGATTCCTACGGGTTGCCACATTCATCTTCTTCAAATCGACACACATGTTAAGCTTTCCATTCTTCTTGGGTACGATCGCAATTGGTGATACCCAATCAATGTGCTCAATCTTGTAATTCAAATTTGGAAATAATGACTGTTGATTTCCTCCTTTATAATTGCTGAGTATTTTGGATTCATATGGATGTTGTTTAACTAGCCTTGAACCTTCCATTATAGGAATTGTATATTGTACCACTTCTGGTAGCATAACCTTCATGTCCTTAGAGTTCTCTGTGAAGTAGTCCTTGGACTCTTTTAATAGAGCAATCAATGCCTCTTCCTCCTATGGGGTTAGGTCTATGGCAATAAAGACTGGTTTGAATCTTCACCAAGCTCTGCAATATCTACCTCCGCAGATCATCGTATGAGACCATTGTTTGGTCACTCTTTGAGCATTGTGCCCATAGGTTAACCACCTTTCTTTCATCATTTTGAATTGTCTTGGAACCATTTACAGGTCAAACTCCTCCTCATTCTTCTCCTTTCTTGCCCCAATGCCCTTTTTGCTTCTCGTTCAGCTTTAGCCAATGCTTTGTTTCATTTCCTTCTCTCAATCTTGTGAGCTTAGGGATTTCTTGTCTCACTTTTGGCTCTTGAGGTGTTTATAGAATTATCTAGGTCAACTCTTCTCCCCAATTCTTGGAGAATTCCTCATGAACTTTAGTGGCTTTGACATATCATAGCCATTGAGCATCCGTGGATCCTCTTCTAAGAATCTCACTATGATTAGCCTGATAACTTCTTCCCCAGTCAGGTTCAAACTTGCTCTTCTAGAGCTTTCCCATGACTTGTCTACCACTGATGGTCTCATCATGTGTACCGTAGGATTGACATTTCATCCTTGGAGTCTGAATCCACAAACTTTGTTTTGGTCTTTCTAGACATCTATTGTGGCCAGTACATGCATCCAATTCTCATAGAAATCATCATTTAGAAGAGAACCATACAAGATATTCTCTTCCTGTGACAATTTTGGTTGTTCATGGGTTGCACATAGTTGTACCGATGTTGTTCTCTCTATTGTTTTAGAATCATTTCTAAACAACCCCCCATTCATGGGATATGTCTTTCGAGTCTATACATGTCTACTTCATGATTTGTAATTCTTTCGTAGGTAAATGTGATATGTGGCCATCATGTAGTACCAGCTTGGTACTCCCCATAAAAGGTCTACCAAGAATCACATCGTATGAATCTATGTGCTTAGTAAAATTCATGACTATAAACATATGGCAGTAGTGGAATGAGAAGACTTTCATCTTTAGGTTTTGCAAAACTCTCGTAGGCCACATGGTACTGTTTGAGCTATTTTTACAATGAGGTTCATCCACTCTAAGCCTAGTTTACCTTTTTCCCAACATTGCTTTGTGACAATACTTACTCTAGCTCCATCATAAAGGATTGCAAGAGCTTGATAACCCTTATGCACCACTAGAAGTGTTGCATTTGTGTTGTCATTCTCATAATACTTTCCCATTTGATTAATTGGAATTTGAATGAGTTTAGGTAGGTCTTCCCTTCCTCCAACCAATTCTAAATCCTCCTCTCGAGAGGTAAAGGTAATTTCTCGTTGGTTGACAGATTGGCTTGCATTCTGCCTTCCACCTAATCTTTTAAATTAGTCTAAAGCCAGGGGTTTCTTCTTAAGCTAGGTGTTCCAATTGACATTTTTATCACTTTGCAAAGAGAAATGTTGTTAGCCACATCTCTGGGCATTTGGTCTCAACTAACATTATTATTATAAGATTCTAGGATAGGATTTATAGAGGATATTGTCCTCCTTCCTCAAACATCCTTGAGAAAAATCGTTCTCTCCTCCTTCCGAGTCGGTCTCATCCTTGCTCTATTATAACATAGGTTCTAGCACATTTAGTTGTTTTGTTTCCCCCATGGTATTTCATCTAGGATAGATTGATTTTAGTAGCCCGGCTAGCCTATAGTCATTCCTCAAACCTCTTTTGACTTTCTCAGAGTAGAGCTTGTGAAGCTTCTAGTTTCTTGATTTCCTTCTAGGAATTTGGATGCTCACCCACTCCCCTTGGTGTCGGGTTCATTGGCCAATTTGACTTCCTTCCATGTCACTACTTCTTGGGTTCATTGGCCAATTTGACTTCCTTCCATGTCACTACTTCTTTGGCCAATTTGACTTCCTTCTGTGTCACTACTTTTTTTCTTGTCAACACATTATCCTGGTTCGACTTTGTGGTTGTTGCAGTATCGATTGTTCCCTCATCCATCCTAAATCACCACCTCATCCCACCTTCTTTGCCCTTCTTCTTCTTCCCATCGTACGAGTAGAAGATTTAACTAAGGGTTCACCATTGTTTTCCAGGGTCTTTAGTGCTTGTGCATGAGAGTCATGATGTTAAGTGGTGTTGCCACCAGCCTTGATCAGACCCAATCATTCAGAGTCCCATAGCTAGATTGGTGGTCATTAAAGACTCTCTAGTGCCTCTATAAGGACAGTCTCATGGTTGGATTGGTGGTCATTGAAGACTCTCTAGTGCCTCTACAAGGACAACCATTGATTAGATGGTCAATTTTGCATTTTACATAACTCAATCTTGGGAGTGTGCGGACTTGGGTATTTTGTGGGTTCATTGCACTGACCTTATGAGGATACTCAGCCACACGGTGAGGTCCTTGGTAGTGATAGCATTGCAGCGGCGGCGGGTGGGGCTCTCCTTGTTGTGGTATTAATCTCCTTGGCTTTCCATTACACTATAGCTTGGAACACTGGCATTGCTTTGTTCCCTTGCATTAGAAAGTACTCTAGGTTATCTCCCAAATGTCATCTAACTACTCAATGGTTTGTTGAGGTTCTCTTGCATATTCTCCTTCTTTCGGCACCTCTTCAATGATCATTCGATTAATTGGTGTTAGGTGCAGGTGGTTGTGGTGGTAGAACCGGTGGCGATATAGGCACTTCATGTACTCTATACATTCCCCTTGTTTGGTTTTGCACATTTGATAGATTTACATATGGTGCATGCCCTTGCCACACACGGTGGTGCTAACTATTGCTGTATAGAAGGCAACTAAGGCACTTAAGGTACTTGTTGTTGTTGTGTTTGATGTGGGTACCTGAACATACTCGTATCATGGCTTCTAAGTCACATACAATGCACGCAGTACATCAATAGCGGCGGGTGAGGCCTCAACTGAGGACACTCGGTACTCCTGTGATTGTGTTGACATATGGAGCATCTTACCAACTCTTGTCGGGGATGTAGATGTTGGTTCATGGGCACATCCCTCCCCTCTTTTAGCTTCAACTTATCTAGAAGCGCAATGCTTAGCTCATCCAAAGTTATATCCTTTATTCTTCTCTCCAAGGTTGTCGTGCTCGTTCGGCCTGTGTGACGCATGTGATGGAGCTATCGTAGTGATAGTTTTGGTGTCATCAGGTTGTTGGTGTCTAGTTTGTAACAATCATTAAGCAATGTTGACTTGGCCCCAACAACAAGTAGTCATGCATCCTTGTATCCCTTACTCCCCTACGCAAGCATGGTAGTAATTGCTCATTTGTTAGCCTCTCCCCAGGCTTACACCTTAAGATCAAGTTTTTCAAACATGAGATATAATCTCTCATAATAGACTCATGCTTCTCTTGCTTAAAGTTGTATAATTGAGCATTGAGCCATAGGGCTCCACTTATCTCCACTTCATGCAAAACTAGGTACGAATACACTTCTAAGCCATGCAAAATTAATTTTGTCATCTGACTAAAGGGATCAATACCATTGGTGCGCTTTTCCTTTTAATGTAAGGGAGAACACAAATATTCTTGTTTGATCACTGATCGGACCACAAGTTTTGTATATCGATTTGAATATCTTGAGGTGTCATATGGCATCTCCATCCCTCGAGAATTTTTGGTTCTCAACATTGTATCTCCTTATATCTTGGTGTAAGTTTTCTCTGAATTTTCTCTTGATGGATCGTCATTGCCTGAGAGGTGCTACAAGAGTGGTGAGGTCTTCTTAAGGCTCCTTTGGAATAAGCTCCAAAGGTGGTATATAGCACTACCTCGTGTGACCAAGTTCTCTTCATCCCTCAATCTGGTAAGGTTGGAAGAACCTTCCCGGCGCATTGCTATATGGAAGGCATGTCTCTCGGCCAACTCCATGTGGAGATCTAAGCTCATCTTCTCTTGTTCAAGCCTTCTAAGTTGGGCTTGGTTTTCCCTCATTCTTTCCTCAATCTCTAGCTCCTTGGAGGTGGGAAAATACACTACCCCCATTCTTTGGGCACTCATAGAATCCCTTCGAGTTCTGGAAGTAAGTTGTACCGCAGGTTGAGGATTGCTTTCCCTTGGTAACTATTTCTCCCTCAATTGTTTCTCTATACTCCCAAGTCTTCCAGTGCTTACTTCTCTATCCCAGCACGATAGTTTATCCCTTTGGTAGCTTGTAGAGCTCTCATTTTAGGCTCATGAGTGTATCCTAGAATTCCTCGGACTAATCCCATGAACCCTCTAAATAGTGTTGGAAAAGAAGTACCCTTCTTCCCCACTAATTCCTCGTCTAAGAGGATTCTCCATGGTTTTTCCTCACTACTCGATGATTCAAAAGAATTCAGCCTTTGCAAGAAAACATACTCCTTTGTGTGCTAGCTATGTGATTTGTCCCCAAGCTTCTCTAGTAGGCGGATCCTGGTTGGTTAGATGTACTATCATCATCTCATCAAGGGCAATGTCGTCACCAGAAAGCCTTCTCGACCTTAAGTGCATGAAATGGTTTTAACTGACCAAAATGTGAATTTGCACACAATTGGAATTATCAAGTCTAATTACCAGATTTCTCCATAATCATGGACATAATCAGAAATCATGGACGTGATCATCATGGTAAAATTTTGTTTATTCCTAGTTGTTCATTGCTATCCCTTGTGTCAGGGAGACCTTATAATGACTTGTGAGCAGATTTTCCAAATTGTTCCTTCGCAGCATGAATGTTCAAATGATATCAAGCAATAAGATCAATGACTTCTTATTTTTTCAAATTTTTAAGATTTTCAAAAAATGCAGCAAATGGGTGTTCCTTGTATATGATCGCGATGTGATTATGGAGTTACCACTATGCAAGTATTAATGCAAATGCTTTGTTTTGTTGCTTTTCTAACTCTTAAACAATGCAAACAACACTTTTAAATGCTGAAACAATTAAAAACATTCTTTTTTTTCTCTCTTCTCACAACCTTATCCACAACTTATCCTCTTGTCAACCAATCACGTAGCTTTAAAAAGACATATTAAGGGGAAAGGGAATTTGTAAAAAGATGACATGAAGTGCAAATAGAGTAAAAAGAGACCAGTGGCTCCTCAACAGTAGTGCCAAAAATGTTACAGGCTACACTATCCCTCTCTTATTGCAATAGACAATGCTTAACACGTCGTGGGAAACTAACTTGCTATCATCTAAGCTTGTATCTTTAAAGACTCCAAGCTATGCTAGTGGTAGCTAGCTCCACTCCTTTGCCTCCTTCTCAAGCAGGTTGTCTCTCTTCATACTTCTCTCTACTTTCACACTCATAAACACAAGCACAAGAGAAACATGCACTAAGAATGAAGCTATCTCTCCTCTCAACTCTCTCTCACACCATAGACATAAGAGAGCAAGGAGATAAGACTAGACTCAATTGGCACAAAGAGGGATTGTGTCTTGCATTATGAGAATGTTGTTATTTATACAACTGGCCCTTATTCACACTTGGGCACCTAAAACTTAAAGAACTAAATGATTACAAGGTACATAGATTTGTGGCATTGCCAACCATTCTCATAATTATAATGTTTATAGTGCCATTTCATGACACTTATTTTGCTCTCTTATGTAACAGAGAGGTACTAGGTTAATCTCAAAATGGGGTTAACAATTGGATAGCCATTTTTGTAATCATCTCCCCACACAAGCATTGTCACACTATTGTATTTGACTACGGGTTCTCATCGTCCCTCCTCACCTCACACCACTCACACACACTCACTAGCATGCATTAGAGAAGAAGATCAAAGAGATGATTAGCAAGAGTAAGACTCACTTATACAATGGGAGAGTATGTTCTATTATGAGAGAAAATGACTTATCTATAAGGCTAAAAGTGTTCACAGACACTTAAACTATGGCCGGTGGTTAGGTGCGCAAGGAATTTCATAAGTGACTTATTGCTTATACAATGCTTAATCTCGTAATACATGCAGGAAGCACATTCATAAGGAATCCATTCCAGCATGTTTCCACACACCCTTGGAGTGAAAATCACTATAAATACTCTGTCAGACCATTTCCAAGCGCATGTCCAAGTTATAGATTTGGACATCGTTGCTTCATAGATTAATCATGCATACTTTTAGTGTCTTCATCTTTGCTATTTCATATAGAATTGTAGTGGCAAGTCTTGTCAACCCCAAAACGGGTTAAAAGATAGCTCGAAAGAACATATTCTATTCCTTTATCTTGGACATATCAATTTTTGAGAAGCTCAGGTTGGATTCTTAATCATAATTTAACTATAATCTAATTAAAGCAATAAAATGAATTAATCACACCCTCACACAACTTATTATACTCTAATTTAAAGAAATGTAATTATAATCTAATTAAAATGAATTAATCATACCATTAGAGAACTTAGTGTACTAAAATTACCCTATTTTGAGACATTGTAAGGAGTGAATGTGTTTTCTATTTTAAAAAAAATATAAATTGAAAACTCTAACCGAAATCTTATATAATCACTAATTAAGTATTGAAAGATCCTATAATCTTAATTAGTTGATCATAATCAAGACCCAATTGTAATTTTGTAAAACAAATGGCTTATATATGATTTTGAGATTCCAAAATGTTGAGTTGTTTCTTGCGATGTTGATATCAATATAGTGTCTAGTCTGCATCTTTCTTAATGGGTAGACTATGATGTGAAATTCAAATTAGGGTGGCAAAACTCCCACCCTTAATTTAAAATTCAAACTTAGATGGTAATATTCCCTCCCATTTTTAAATTTAAAATCTAAATTTCAAATGTTAAACTTGGGCAAATAAGCCCCTCGTATAATTTGAATTTCAAGCTTAGAGAGGATAAGATTTGGACTTGTGTCCAAACCTCAAAGACATGCATTGAGATTGGGAGGACCAGTGCACCCAAATCAACCAATTTTATTTTGTGTAGATTCTTGCCACTGCTCTTAGATTCGGACTTGTGTCTAAATCTCAATGTCATGCTTTGAGTCTTGGATGCAAGTCCAAATCTCAGAGCATTCATAATTGAAAGAGAATTTTCTAAATCTAAATGCACTAGGGGGAGATTTAGACTTGTGTCCAAATCTCATTGCACTAAGATTTGGACTTACATCCATATCCTAGTGTAATTGCAAGAGATTTGTCAAAATCTGAACGCACTAGGAGGAGATTTGGACTTGTATCCAAATAACATTACAAAGCACAAAAGATTCAGACCTATATACAAGTCTCATCCTATTGCATTGAGATTTAGATAAAATCCAAATCTCAATGTTGAGGAAAGAGATTCAAACTTGTCTCCAAATCTCCATGAGGATAGAGGAGATTTGGACACAAGTCCAAATCTCATTGCAAAGGGAGAAGATTTGTACCTTTGTCCAAATATCCTCCCTCCACATTAATTTGGACATAAGTCTAAATCTCAATGCGGAGGGAGGAGATTTGGACTTGTGTCCAAAATCTCACCTTAGTTATGGGATTTGGATAGAAGTCCAAATCTCCTCCTACACCATTGAGATTTAGAAACAAGTCCAAATATGCTCCTATCTCATTAAGATTTGACCAAATCTCAATGATAAAGGAGGAGATTTAGACACAAGTCCTTGAGTATTGGAACACAAGTTAAAATCTAAAGGCACTAGGAGGGTAATTTGGACTTGTGTCCAAATCTCATTGCAGAGAGAGGAGATTTAGACCTTCGTCCAAAACTCATCATATTGCATTGAGATTTGGACACAAATCCAAATATCAATGTGGAGGGAAGAGATTTAAACTTGTGTCCAAATCTCAATGAGGTAGGAGATTTTGGAAATCTCACCATACCATTAAGATTTGGACACAAGTCCAAATCACCTTCCTCTGCATCGAAATTTGAACTCATGTTCAAATCTTATGCTAATGTTGTGAATGCAATCTCATAGCCCACACAAGCATGCATTTTACTTGTTGGCAGAGTAGTACCAAGTCAATATAAGTCATCTTCTAACCATCTTGTAGCCACATTTGGCCACCATCCATTGTCTAAACTGGGAAGTGCTGGGTGCGTGGGTCACCACTGGCTACTCCTTATTTAGGGAGCCTTAACAAATAGAGCACATTTATCACCTGCAGCAAAACAACAAGAGGATGGAGCATTGAACAAATGATTTTCTTCAAACATTCCTCCCCTTGTCAATTGGTAGATGAACTAACTCTTCAGTCCAATGCTGAGTCGATGAAGATAGCGCTCCAACAAATCTCTCTCAAGAGCCTTATGTGAAAATATATACACAATTCTCTATCGTTGTGCAAAACACAAGCTTCACCTCTCTCCATCCATGATAAGTTCACGCACATAAGGATATTGTATCCAGATGTGCTTTGTGTGAGCATGAAACACCGGATTCCTAGCAATTGCCATACAACTTTGATTATTGCACAAGAACACTGTCACTCTCTCTTAAGCAACACCCATGTCTCCTAAAATCCTTCTCAACCACACTGCTTCACATGAAGTAAAGCATGTTGCCTTAAACTTAGCTTATGTAGACAAAAGTGCCACTACAGTTTGCTTCTTGTTGATCCAAGAAGCAATTCAAGACCCAACAAGAAAATAGCATCCATAATTAGATTTTTTACTATCACAATATCCTAAATAATCTAAGTCACAAAATCCAATCAAGGTATTTTCCAATTTATAAGCGATGATATACCCAATGGTACCTTTGATGTGCTTAAAATCCGTACTTTGTAAGTAATGTTATACCCAATGGTACCTTTGATATACTTTAAACCTGCATGCCTAGCTTCCAATGGTTCTCTTAGAGCTGATTTTAGAAGTTGCTAAAGACGCCAACAATTAAGCTGATGTCAAGCCGTGTATTGCACAAAAAGATCAAACATTCCACCAACTTTGTGTACTCCTTCATATCCATAAGTGGAGAAGCATCTTCCATAGATAGCGTCACATCAACCTCCATGGGTGTAATCACTAACTTACACTTAGACGTACTGAATGCCTTTAAAATTTCTCCTGCATACTTTTGCTAAGAAGAGCTTCATGGCCTTCATAGAGTAGAGCATGGCCTTCATGGGCTTCATGAGCATGATGAAGAAGAAAGATTTGTATGTTTTTCATAGAAAAAAGAATGCTAACATAGATCTAAGGACATGCCACATTGGCGCAACATGTTCTTAGGCCTAAATTAGCATTTTAGAGAACAGACCGCATTGATGCGTGTCATGTTCTCATGTTGGTAATTTGTTTTCAACTTTAATGAAGGCAAGACACGGGCATGAGGATACTTTAATTTAGCTTTTTTGAAAAACTTGTAAAGTGAAGACACTTGAGTGTTGGAATTATATCATAGCTCAAATTTGGGTCTTATAGCACCCAAAGGACTTCATTAGAGAAACATAGCTTGGATTAAATCTCAACCCAATCTAGGTAAAATAAAATATAGGAGTATATCTTAGTATTTTAAAAATAGCATCATGCCATTGTAAGCTAACGTCTTGGCCTCTTCCATGTTAGGCCTTTATTGATGCCAAAATAGCCTACATAGGCCTAAAATTAGACAGCATCAAATTATAGGCCATTTTTTGTCCTATTTTTAGGCATTTTATTGTCATCAATTATGGCTCAGTCATGGTGTTGGCATCTTGCCTGGAATAAGTCTCACATCCAATTTTAGTGTCTCGCGGCATGGTATCATAGACACAACCCCTTCCATGCAAGCTTTTGGTGCCTCACCACAACCACTAGTTGTCCACCAAGAGCACTCAACTGGCTGAATGGTGGAAATCATATGAAGCCTAAGAAGAACCCATTGTGTATAAAGTCCAACTCACCACCTTTCTAGCATCTAAAGCTCACATCAAAGTTGCCAAACTTGCAAGCGTCAAAATTTTCCATCATAAATTATAAAGCAAAATAGGCTTCTAAAATATTAAGCTTTGAAGAAGGCAAGCAAAGCTCACAAGCAAAGGATCTAAAATATTAAGCTCTGAACAAGGCAAGCAAAGCTCACAAGAAAACTTGCATTACATTTCACATGCCAAAATTGCCTTCTTTAGGTCCTACTCCTTGACCTTGGGGCCCCTCAAAGTTCTCAGCTTCAGGAAGCCGTAAGTCTACACAGTTGTGTGCTGCCTCTTCTCCCTTGTGGCTATGGGCAGCTCCATCCCCAACTCCTCCTCATAGCACACTAAGGCATGGTTGTTGAGGCAGCTATGACGTTAGCCAAGCTCAAAGCTCAAAAAGCTCTCAGCTGCCTTCACCTCTTCACAAAGCCACTATTCTTTCTGCTGTTTTAGGCCAGCTGTTGCACAAAAGGCCATCTGGTCTTCAAATATCTCCAGCTGAGATTCCTAATGTTGCATCATGGAGAAGCATCACCTGCATCTTCAGTGATACAAGACTCTTTTAATGCTTGGAGGGCACCAGGCAACACAGCTTTTGTGAATCATGATGCAGATTTTTTATGGCACCTAACCCAATATGCACTTGCACAAAAATGTGGGCACCAAGTTGAACTCCCCTTAAGCTGGCAATCCCCCCTTTCCCTGTGGTCCCGTCTCCCGGTGGAAAGCAGCAAACCGGCCCAGGGTCAGAGATTCGAGACCTCCTGCAAAAATCTGCCCTTATCAGCAAGTATGTCCAGTTCCTCGGTAACTCTGGTACCTCCGGATCAAGTTTGACTTGGCTGCCCTCCCAGACAAGACCATGTCATCGAGCCCTGTTGCAATAAAGGCTGACCATGTGTACTTGGTCAGGTGGAGGCACATGCTTCTCTCCAGATACAGACCCAGTAGCGGGTGCGATTGGCTTCCCCAGCCTGCCCAAAGGAGTTCCTCCAAGCGATAGGGTGCTGCATGCATCTTCCACTCGATCCCCTACCCTCACCCCTCTGCAGCACCCCTCTGCAGGCACCTCCTGTTGAACCTTGAACCCTCCCCGCCAATTTCAGCTTCTTCTCCCTCCCCCATGTCCCATAGTCTCGACTCTCCACCTCCCCAAGTGCCTTCCCCACCCCCCCAAACCCCCTCTTTGGCTCCCTTGTAGCAGCAGGGTGACAGCTGGCCGCACCTGCAGCCCTTGATCCCTTGTGGACTTGAACTAGGTCCTGGAAACAATTCGATTGAGACGATCATCTGTTCCTCACTGGTCTCCATCCTCTTGTAAGAACCCCCCAGATCTCCTAAACAGAGAGGACAAGCATGATTAGTACCAAATCAAAGGGGTGCAAGCTAGCTCACCTCTAAATCCATAGACCACCCTTAAGCCCAAGGGCTAAGGCTTGCATGGACCATGTCCCAAGCCTATCATCCGAGTCCTGACCACACGATAGAATACAATAATAGTCCACTCAATCGGCTCATCCCACTTATATAGCCTTAGTCAACCTGTAAATAGCCGCTGACTCATAAATAGCTATAGCTTATGGGATAACACTTATAACACCTTAGCCCAAGTAATCACAACCTATTGCACTAATTTAGGGTCCCCTAACCCCAAATTAGGTCAACTAACCATGTGATTAGCATCAAGAACATAAAACATACTTCCCCTCCTCGGACATTTCCACTCTCCGAAATGAATCCGGGAAAGTCTAGCCACATCAGACAATTGACTCCAAAATAAGGTTCTCACATGTCTAAACTTTCCACAATTACTTATATAGGAACCAACTTAATCACAAGCCATTGTTCCTACAAGACTATCTCAGTGGATCAAAAGACAAAATTAAAACCAAATCAAGGTCAAGAGGAACCTAACGACTCCTCAACCTCCAACTCCCACAAAATCGGCTAACCTGAAATCACGGAGACAATTGTCGTACCTAATCATATTACCTATCCACACTAGGCTTGGTAGGGGGTAATTTTCAACCTTACCCGTCTACAAAGTCTCAAAACTCTTGGGTACTCTCAAATACACAAGGAGAACTCCCTTGGCAAGTGCTTCCTCTAGCAGTGACCCGTAAGGAAATCTCTAACGAATACCCTGAATTCCCCAACGTTACTGGAGATTTATCTGATATCCGTACATAAGAATAAACAGACTGTAACCAATCATTGAATGCTTGTGTAGGCAAACTCGACCATTGGGATGCACTTCTCCCAATCAAATGGTCACCTGGAAACGTATGCAAGAAGCATATCCTCCAAAATCAAATTCACCCTCCGTTTGCCCATTAGACTGAGGATGATCAAAACATACCTCCCTATTCAAGCATTGTATAACTATCAAGTACCTCAGCACTCTCATCATAAGTAACATCATAGAATGCCACATCAACACTGTGTTCAAAACAGAACACCACTAATAAAACATCATGTCTGTGTTCAAACTAGAACACCACTAATAAAGTCCTCTAGTGCGAGCTAATACATGTCAACGCATATCAATGCAATGACTATAGAACATGCCATTGGCTCTTTCCGAGGTCTGGTTGCTCTTACATTCATACCTTCAAGTTCTAAAGTCTAACGGAAATCCAGGTTACCAAAGCCCATACTAACCATAACCTAGCTGTCACTCTGTCACAAGGAGTCATATGCTCAGCATCATCATAAGCAATTCCAACCGACCAAATGGTTCTTGGTTTCTAGATGCATATAACATTTCACCAAGATCTCATACATCCTCTCTGCTGCCCGACAGACTGAGGATAATCATCACGAGCAGGAACGCAACCTAGTCAATCATTGACTAGCTAAAGTGTCCAAAATACTTCAAATTCTTCTCACACACTATGTCAAGGTAATCGTGATGCAAAATTCCATTGAGTGCTCCACTGGGCCTAGTTAAATCTTGATGTCCCAAGGATAACCCCACCAGTCAACACTACTAAGAGAATGATTGAAGGCAACAAGTGGAAGCAGAGGAGAGACTTGGAGAGCAGCCAATAATGATCCAACACTTCAGCAAAAATGAAGAATGAATTAAATAGCAAAAAGCCTATTCTTATATACATCATAAAGGGGCTGGTCGGCCAGCATAAAAACCCACGACTAAGGAGTTAGTAAGGACGAAGTCCATGACTAGGGAAAATGCCTAATAAAAGGTGGGAAAATTAACCAAAAATATCATATAAATATGTTGACTAAAAGGGGTATAAAAGGGATCAATCGGGGCTGGAGATGATCATTCCAACACCTCTTAGCTCTAACACAATGGTCCGACTCCTTTAAGGGTAAGGTGTCACATGCGGAAGCTCTAGGAGTCTTTTTCAGCCCTAAACACCATCCTGGAACATGCTTGATGCAAAATGCATATAGAAGATAGAGAAGAGAGAGAGAGAGCTGAGCTTCAATATAATCATAATGTACAAAAAGGAAGTACAAATCTTGCAGCCCTTGGTTGCCTTCATGAAAAGGTAGAGAACCTAATCTAATACCTAGTCTAGTGACTCAGCCTGTTAAAGAGCTTAATCACTCACAGAGCTCAGCCAGTCGCTATTTATAAGACTTTGAAGACCACTTGGACTGGCCAACCCACTGTCGATCAGGTCCTTGGACAAATACCCCACATATGCTTCAGCTTACACAACTAAACCATACTGAAAACTGGCCAACAGCCTCCTGGGCATCTCCAATGTCTTCCCTGCTCATGCCTAGCTATTGTAGCTCCAAAATCTCGTCCTAAATCTGATCTTATGTGTTGTCCTTTCAAGGATTAGCCAGAACGTCTTGCAAATAACATCCCCCTCTGCTAAACTTGATGACGAGATTCCAACTTCTGTTCTTGGATGACTGTCATCATCCCATTGTCCATTCCTAGAGTCCAAACCTGTCATCCTTCCCTCCCTGGCAACCTTTTCACTGAAAACTCTGCCCGGTCTCCAGATCCACTCTAACTCTGATGAAGATCTATGCATTTGTTCCATCCTGTCCCCTTTCCCTTCATGCCTTGTCCCTAAGCACTTTCTCTGGTCTTCTTTTCCTGAGTATTGAGTATGACACTTGCACTCCACCCCTTGGAGGATCATCCTCCCTTGGAACCATTGCTTGAAAGCCTCTCCTCGCGTGCCCCAAGTGGCACCCAACTAACAAGAATGCCATTCCCCTTGGGTCTTGTGGAACACCAACCAACCTCCTGGGAACTTCTTCCATGTCTTGTGTTCCTTTCCTTGGGCCTCTTACTTGTGCACTTTCATGTACCTTGGACCTGTGCACTTTCATCTGGGATTGAATTAGTGTTTAGCCTTGCTAAGCCTGATGCTAAAATGTTGCCTAGTTCCTACGCCACCACAAGATCAGGACACACGCGATGGTTTCATCCATGCGCGCTGCAGTAAGGGTGGTGGGACATGGGCAACAATAGTATCTCAGAATCAGCCTGAAGCTATGATACCAATGTCACATGCAGAAGCTCTGGGAGTTTTCTTTCAGCCCTAAACACCATCCTGGAACATGCTTAGTGCAAAACGCATACAAAAGATAGAGAAGAGAGAGAAAGAGAGCTGAGTTTCAGTATATTCATAATATACAAAAAGGAAGTACAAATCTTGCAGCTTGCCTTCATGAAAAGGTAGAAAACCTAATCTAATACCTAGTCTAGTGACTCAGCCTGTTGAAGGGCTGAATCACTCACATCATTCCAACAACTACCACATAGTCCTAGACATCTGCCACATCAGAGGCGAAAATATCTGCCTCATCAAGGCTAGTAAAACTGCACATGTGGTAGATCCTAGCATCCCATACCACCAGAATATACCCCATAGACGTTTTACAAATCCATCAATCACTAGTTTGTGGACTCCTAAATACTTCTTGAGGTATAATTAAGTTGCTAGCGATTTTCCAACAATATCCGACACACAAACGACGTCACCTCGCCTTCCAAATGTGCAAGGCTGCACTGCTAACAATAATCTCACATGCATTGTCCATCCTCTGTGCTGGAGGATGTATCCTAGCTCCAGCATGTCCTGAAGGCAGCACCGCCGAGCAACTCCCTAACTAATCATAATGACCTGAATTGTGGACCCGACTGTGTTAGCCAAATGATAGCACCAAAAGAAACATAAGCATCCTTCCATAGAGATGTGCTATCATAGTGCAAATCCTCTATGCTTCCCTGCACTTTCATAAGCAATGGTAAACCATCTCTGAAGCTCCTACACATCTCGGGCATGCGAGGCTAACACCGATGACCAATCTCCACTGGTTGGTGGCAAGGCCACCAAGAAGAGACAGCCAAATAAAGGAGGATATCTGTGTCCTCTTGTAAGAATGCCACAACCTCCTTCAAAAAGTCCTAAGAATGTCAAGTATGATACCATAAGTCTCCCAATGAGGTCTAAGAGTAGGGACTCTTTGAATGTGTCCTAGAACAAGATGCCTAGCATTCAATACAAACGACACGCAAACCTTGCTTTTTCCCGCCTCACCGATTAGGTTGGCTCTGATACCAACTATGAAGGACTCCTCCCAAGGATCACCTAATACACAAGCATAAACAAGATCAGAGAAACCAAATAAAAGGGGTGCATACGGCTCACCACCCAACCGTATCCACCATGTCCATGGCAGGAGTAAGCCTCCTGGTTCAGGTCCAGACTACAATGAATCAATAATAACTCAAGACTCACTCATATAGTGCCTATTGCTGCTATAAATAACACTCCAATCATAAATAGCCAAAAACCTTGGATTTATTAAATTTGAACCTTAGCCACATGAATCCGCCTGCTTTTCCTAATCCCAAGGCTCCCCTAACCCTATTGGATTAGTCCCTTACCCCAAGATTTAATGCTAGGTACATAACAGTCAAAGGGGTGTGTTTGACCCTCAAGGCCGCCCTTTTTGTCAAATGGCTGCTCAACCATGTTGAAATCCCCTCCAACTATCCAATGATCTGTCTCGGGGGAGGAGGTTTGTGATGGTGTCCCAAAAGGCCACCCTCTCACCTCACATTAGGTGCATAAATATTCAAGCAGCCCAATTTTTGACCCTCATGCATGACCATAATCCACTACGCCCTAGTAGATATGATAACACCATATCAATAACATGAGGTATTAGTGATGCTGCAACAAAAATGCATACACCCCCTTTGGGTCACATTTGCCTAGGACCAACACATGTAGCCAAAAAGAATCTTGCCACTTTTATCACATTGGTGCCTATCCAATTTGTGCTCTTGCAACAAGAGCACATCCATAGTTCCACTTGTAATAGCAGGATGGAGCTTGTTCGTCACAAGGCGCTTCCTATTGCGGGTGGGAAGCGCTCGGAGGCCCTGTGCATTCCATGTGACAATCCTCATGGTAAAGATGTGGTTTTGACCCTGTACCCAAGCAAACTCTTAGCTGGTGTCTATGCCCGCCTCTCATAATGCTGAAGGTGGGGGAAGACACTCTGCAATCTCTGCATATGTGCACAATACATGAGCGCCTTGCAAGGCATCATGATCAGATACATCATTCTGTACATCCTACAAAGCCTTATGAGAGGGCGACATGTCTTGGTGTGCATCTTCTGTTGGAATTAGGGTTGCAGGAATGCACACACAACTTCAAGAAGATGAGGAAGCTTGAGCACAACACAGTAGTGTATTATGAGTGCCAAAAATGAAAGATAACAAGCCCTAGAAGATAATGGGCGTATATACAATGCACGGGGGAAAAAACCTCCTAGTGAGGGAAAAAGTGCCCCGGCGGTCCTAAGTGTGTTCACACACATCACTACTATAATATGGTAACAAATCCCCCCTGGAGTGATGCGGTGAACAAGAGCTAGCACTCATGTATAGGGAAGTGTCTAGCTATGTGGACGAATCCACAAAAGGGAGTAAGCCCAAAGCTTTGCGAAAAGCTTCGAACTTCTCACGAGGCAGAGCCTTTGTGAAAAGGTCTGCAAGGTTATCCTGTGTTGGCACATAAGCCAAACTGATCTCTCCTGCAGAGAGTCTCTCCCTGACATAATGGTAGTGCACCTCAATGTGCTTCGTACGAGCATGGAACACTGGGTTCCGCGCAACTGCCAATGCGCTCTGACTGTCAGTGAAGATGGTGGTGGCAGATGGCTGCCCAACACCCAAATCAGCCATAAGGTGTCTGAGCCACACACACTCAACCGTAGCTGTGAAAGCTGCCCTGTACTCAGCTTCACAACTAGAAGTGGCCACAGTAGGCTGCTTCTTGCTCAACCATGATATGCATGAGCTTCCAAGCATGAAGCAAAAACCACTCGTGGACACGCGTGTGTCATAACAACCAGCCCAGTCAGAATCTGAAAAAACATGTAAATCTGGCGGCAATGATCCCCCCTTGGGATAAAACAACCCAAGATGCCGAGTACCACTCAAATAGCGAAAGATACGCTTCACTGCCTGCCAATGCTTAATGCCTGGGCTATGCATAAATCTGCTCACCTGTGAGACTGCAAACTGAATGTCTGGCCTCGTAATGCATACATAAATGAGGCAACCAACAGCTGTCTGATAGAGTGTGACATCAAAGTGATCTCCAGCATCATGAAGACTCAACTTCAAACCTGTCTCCATTGGAGTAGCAATAGGCTTGCAGTCTTCAAGGCCAAATCTCCGCAACAATGTTTCAATATACTTTGTCTGACACAAAGCAATACCTCCATCACACTGCTTAAATTGTATCCCCAAATAATGATGCAAATGCCCCAAATCTGACATCTCAAAAGAGGCATTCAAATCAGCCTTAAAATCAGCAATATGACTCTCATTTGGTCCTGTGAGCAGCATGTCATTGACATAGAGAGCAATGATTAGATGTACACCATCCACACGTTTAACATACAAAGTGCTTTCTGTTGGACTATTCTGAAACCCATGTGCAGTCAAATATGCATGTATTTTTTCATACCAAGCTCGTGGAGCTTGCTTTAAACCATATAAAGCCTTTTTTAACCTGCACACTTTGTTTTCCTGCCCTCTTTGAACAAAACCACGAGGCTGCGATACATACACCTCCTCATGCAAATCTCCATTTAAGAACGCAGTCTTTATGTCCAGCTGATGTACATTCCAACCATTATGAGCTGCTAATGCACAGATGCTACGAACAGTGGTCATACGACATGTGGGAGCAAAAGTCTCATCAAAATCAATGCCCTTCTCCTGAGCATAACCTTTTGCAACAAGCCTAGCCTTATGGCGATCCACTGTGCCATCAGGCTTACGCTTCAATTTGTATACCCACTTAGTGCCAATGGCCTTCTTGCCAAGGGGCAAGTCACATAAAGACCATGTACCATTCTTCATAATAGCATCGTATTCTGCTTGCATAGCAGCCATCCAATTTTCTGAACTTTGTGCCTCATCAAATGAAACAGGCTCACTTTCATCGCACATACTAGAAACAGCCAATGCATAACAATCTGACGCATAAGAGGCACCATGAGAGCCAGAACGAGTGCGACTAGACAAAGGGGCATCCAACTTGCTGTCACGCAAAGTCTGCACCAGCCATCTAGGCATATTCCTAGAGCCCTCAATCTCTTGTCTCTCATCCTCAAGTGCATCATGCACATCTGCATCAGATATAGGCTGATCTGTGCCATCATTTAAAACCTGCATAGGCTGAAAAACTGCCTCATGAGGTATTGCACTTGACTGTGCACCACTGAAAAGAGGCAACAATGTATCATAGACATCACGTGAGCTGATATCTGTCTCCTTAGTACATGAAACCAAGGGCTGAACTGCATCTTCCACAAATACAACATCACGGCTAACCAAAATGCGCTTTGTCTGTGGATGATACAAACGATAGCCTTTGCTCTCAGCACTATATCCAACAAAAATACATTTGACAGCTTTGTCATCCAATTTTCTGCGATGTTGCACAGGCACTAATGCATATGCCAGGCAACCAAAAACACGTAAATGGCCAACAGATGGCTTGCGGCTATGCCAAGCCTCATATGGAGTGACAACCTGTAATGCTTTGGTGGGACACCTGTTTAGTACATAAGTGGCACACATGACAGCCTCAAGCCAAAAACCATGTGGTAGACTTTGACTCTTAACCATACATCTTGCCATTTCCATGAGAGACCTGTTTTTTCTCTCAGCCACACCATTTTGCTATGGTGTATACGGCACTGTACATTGGTGTTTTATCCCACGCTCAGCCAGAAATGCATTAAATTCTGAAGACATATACTCCCCCCCTCGATCTGAACGGAGGGTGCCCATCTTACTTTCTGACACATTTTCAGCCATAACCAAAAACTGTTTGAAGCACAAAAACACTTCGGACTTTGCCTTCAAAGGATATACCCATGCATGCCTGGTAAAATCATCAATGAAAGTCACGAAGTAAAGGTAGTTTCCAAATGATGGAGTTTGCATGGGACCACAAACATCACTGTGAACAAGCTGCAATCTGCGTTCAGCTCTCACTGATCCATCTTTGGGAAAGGAAGCACGCTGCATTTTACCCAATATGCAGCCCTCACAAACATGCTTGACAGGTGCCTCAAGCTTAGGCAAAGAAGACACCATTTCAGATTTCTGCAGGCGCAGCAAACTTGCAAAATTCAGATGACCAAAACGTGCATGCCACAGTTTTGCATCTGAAATAGCCTGCGTATCCATAATAGCACATGCTGAATCCTCTACACATTTGCCATCCATATTGAGCTTATACAGCCCTCGACATAGTGAACCAGATGCTACAATGATGTCACCACAAGAGAGATCATGAACAGTACATCTGTCATCCACAAATTTTACAACCAAACCTGTTTTGGCAAATGCGGAGACTGACAGCAGATTCTTTTTGATCCCTGGCACATACAATGCATCAAAAAGTGTAAAGGTGTTGCCATTTGCAACATTCAGCACAATCTGTCCAACTCCTTCAACGGGATAAGAGGAGTTATTGGCACAAGTGACAGTATTCCCTGTGGGAGCAGACTCAAGGAAAGTGAATAAACTGCGCTGCGAGGTGATATGCTTAGTGGCACCACTGTCAAAGTACCATACATCTGAATCTACTGCAGACATACATGTGTCATGCAAAGATGGGTCATAACTGCACTGCGCATTGAATGCCCATTCTGTATCTAGCACAACATTAGCAGATTCATTGTTAGAAGGAGAGGCATCTGCAACAGCCATACCAGCCTCTTTCTTCTTAGCCTCTTTCGCAGCCAGCTTAGGACACGCTTTGATGACATGATCATTTCCCTTACAGTACTTGCAAAATGTCTTCTGTTTGTCACCCTTCTTCTCATCTTTGTCTTCCTTCTTTGGTTGCGCAGCATTTGCAGATTTCTGCTTACTAGAAGAAAAGCCAGCTTTACCTTTCCCGCTTCTCTGACTAGCAACGAAAGCTTGATCTGCGACACGCATAATATTCCTGTTTTGCCTTGACTGGTCTTCTTGCAGCAAAACAGAAACTAACTCCTCAAATGATAAGGCATTGGGATTGCCTTTCATCATCAAGCGAAGAGTGGAAGCAAAACCCTGATAAGAATCTGGTAGACCATTCAAAACAGTCTGCACAAGTGAACTGTCTGACAGGATTTCATCTGCAGAAATGAGCTGCTCTTTGAAATCCTTGATCTTTGTCAAAAAGCTATCCATAGAATCACCTTCGTTCATATGCTCACTCTCCAACTGTTTTCGGAGATAAGCAACACGAGCCTCATTTCTTGCCTGATACAATGTGGCAAGTACATCCCAAGCATCCTTAGAAGTCCTGCAGGAGCGAATATGTGGGATAATGGTACGTTTGACAGACAGCGCAATCAAGGCATGAGCCTGCGCATCTCTACCATCCCAACGAATCTGCTCTGCTGAAAGTGGTGGTTCTCGAACAGCTGCTACAGCACTTGTGCCTGCACCATCATCAACAGTACCTGTTTCTGATGTGTTTGCAGCATTCCCAGCCACAATAGGACGTGCATCAATACCCTGCACAATGTTCCATAACCCCTTTGCTACCAATACATGTCGCATCATATATGCCCACAATGGATAGTTGGTGCCATCCAACTTATCCTCAGCAGCCAACATGCGGAATACATCATTGTTGTCAGCCATGGCCAATGACTGTACTACTAGATGTAAATGCTGTCTGTAAGAGGTAAACCTGTATAAAATCGACCTGTGCTATGTAGCACAGCCCAAAACAGACGAATGGGCACCTGTCCTGCAGATTTTAATCTTGACAGAAAATCTGCACAGTAGGACGATTTTGCCTGCGCAGTACTTGGAATGCAAAAACGGAGGGCGAAATGACTTCAGATCAAAATTCTGAAACCACGGCATATACTAACCTGCAGACGCTCGTGAAACCTCGTTGCAATCGGAGGAGATGAAGCGGCAGGTGCCGGTGATGCTGCCCGGGAGGAGGAAGCCTGCTCTGATACCAATTGTTGGAATTAGGGTTGCAGGAATGCACACACAACTTCAAGAAGATGAGGAAGCTTGAGCACAACACAGTAGTGTATTATGAGTGCCAAAAATGAAAGATAACAAGCCCTAGAAGATAATGGGCGTATATACAATGCACGGGGGAAAAAACCTCCTAGTGAGGGAAAAAGTGCCCCGGCGGTCCTAAGTGTGTTCACACACATCACTACTATAATATGGTAACATCTTCATGATCCCTCATGCCATGTACATCCTGTGTATTGTCCAACCCCAGCAGTAAGGACTCAACAAAGTCATTCTGGCCTGATGCATCATCCTTCTGTGCAAAGAAGATGACTCAGTAGCTTCATCACTCTGACCCAATACATCATCATTCGGCAATACATTGTGTGTGGGTGATGCATGAGCCCACTAACCTATAATGCAAAAACAAAACCTTAAGGACTCCCTATCGTAATGCAAAGTGGACCTGCAGCATGCAATATCCATGTTTGTTTTCGGGTCGGATCCGGATTATACCAGCTGATGTATCCGCAAATGAGATTAAATCTTTGGAAGATGCCATCAAGTATGCCCAAAACTTTAATAACATTCATGGCCACAAGAGGAAATCCCAAGCTCAGCAAAAGCCCCAATACGCATCAGGGCAACAAGTGTTAGACATTATCCCCTTTGCTGGCTTCCTATTTGGTGTCCTATTTTAGCCTCTAGGGCTGACCATGTTAGTCAGAGGGGCTAGTCACCCCTCACATATATTTTACCCATATTTATTCCCCATTTTATGGTCCTGGGTATTTTCCCAATCGTGGAGGTACTTTATCCCCAGTCGGCTGCCTTCATGTGGGCATATATATAGCCGGCATGCCTCCCTCATTACTCACTGCTTGCCTAGCTTTGTTTTCTGCAGTCCCTCACATACAAAGTTCTCCCCTCTTGCTCAGGACATGTATTCCTTTTGGTGATGATATTGAGAGCAGGTTCTCACCTGTGTTTCCTCTCCATCTTTCTCTCTCACTCTCTCTCCTGTGTTTCCACTTTCCCTTCTTCCGTTGCACATTCTATCATGGTATCAGAGCGCTGGTGATCGTCAGCATTGGATGCTCCCTCCTCTACCTCTTGATTTCTGCGTTTTTCTGCCTGTGGACAGATCTGCGTTTTTCACGCGATGAAGCTTGCATTTCAGGTCAATCAAGGGCTGACTCATCCCCAATTCAGTGGGCTGCAGTCCCTCTTCATCAGGGCATCAGTTGGCAGCCTCTAGGCGACACAGGGGTGTTTTTTCAGGGCAGCATACTTGCTCTTCAGGCGGCACCTTCCAGGGTTCTCAGCGGCTGTTTTTCAGGGTCTGGGCAGCAACACTGTGTCCCAACAGGCTGCGTTCTTGGCCTGTTTGGGCTTGCCTTCCCACGCCCTGTTCTTGGAGCTCTCAAGGCTCCCCTTTTGGCCTCTTCAAAGGGCCTTCTACTAGGCCCTAGGCCAGCGCTTGTCCCTTTTGGTTATCATGTGCCATCCCCCCCCCCCCCCCCTAACACGCGGAAAGCTCTAGGGGTCTTCTTTCAGCCCTAAACACCACTGAGAACATGCTGATGTAAAAACACAGACAGAAGGGAGAGTAGAGAGAGAGAGAGAGAGAGAGAGAGAGAGAGAGAGAGAGAGAGAGAGCTGGAAATTCAGTATATTCATATAGTACAAAAAGGTACTCCTAATCTACAGCCATAGGCTGCCTTCATAAAAAGGTGGGAAACACCCAAAATCTGTCCTAGTCTAAGACCCAACTCAAAGGAGTTGAATGAATACAATGAGGAGCAAAACTTGCTATTTATAGTCTCTTGGACTTTATGGAGAGTTGGCCGACTGGACAATAATACATCAAAAGTGATGTGCCTATAGCCACCTTGGTTCTGGTTCAGCCGACAGCCTATTTGTCTCAGCCGACACCTCTTGCTCTGCTATGGTACAGCCGACAGGGATCCAAGTCCACACTACTGCCAAAACAGCCCTGTGTGCTCCAACTTCTAGCTTTTATTCTCTTTTTCTGGCTGCCTCTTCTGGACCAACATCTGAGAATGTCCATGGCATTTTATGCACATGACATCCCCCTCTGCTAAACTTGATGACGGGATTCCAACCTGTTCTTGGATGATTGTCATCATCCCACTGTATTACCGGAGTCCCTCTATCATCCATCCAACTCTGGCAACCCT
The DNA here is from genome assembly GCF_041138505.1 of Cibotium barometz. NCBI lineage: Eukaryota > Viridiplantae > Streptophyta > Polypodiopsida > Cyatheales > Cibotiaceae > Cibotium > Cibotium barometz. Next base: position 33,889,852 of record NC_141046.1, read on the forward strand.
TTTCTCTAAAAACGGCCCGGTCTCCAAAACCACTCTAACTCTGAATAATATTTATGCATCTGTTCCCTCCCGTTCCCAATCCATTCCTGCCCTGACTCTGAACACTGTCTTGGTCTTCATTCCTGAGAAATGAGTCTGGCACTCTCACATCACCCCTTGGAGGATAATCCTCCCTTGGGACCGTTGCCTGATAACCTGTCTGGCTCACAGGACTGCCATCCCCTCTAGCTTTGTGGAACACCACCAACAAACCTCCTGGGAGCTCTTCCCAATTCTGTGTTCCTTGCCTTGGGCTTCGTACCCATGTACTTTCTTGTACCTTGGACCTGTACACCATTATATGGGACTAATTCAGTGTTTAGCTTTGCTGAGCCTGAGGCTCTAATACCAATGTCGCAGACGGAAAGCTCTAGGGGTCTTCTTTCAGCCCTAAACACCACTGAGAACATGCTGATGCAAAAACGCAGACAGAAGGGAGAGTAGAGAGAGAGAGAGAGAGAGAGAGAGAGAGAGAGAGAGATAGCTGGAAATTCAGTATATTCATATAGTACAAAAAGGTACTCCTAATCTACAGCCATAGGCTGCCTTCATAAAAAGGTGGGAAACACCCAAAATCTGTCCTAGTCTAAGACCCAACTCAAAGGAGTTGAATGAATACAATGAGGAGCAAAACTTGCTATTTATAGTCTCTTGGACTTTATGGAGAGTTGGCCGACTGGACAATAATACATCAAAAGTGATGCGCCTGTAGCCACCTTGGTTCTGGTTCAGCCGACAGCTCTTGCTCTGCTCTACTACAGTCGACAGGTATCCAAGTCCTTCTCCAAGTCCACACTACTACCAAAACAGCCCTGTGTGCTCCAACTTTTGGCTCTTATTCTCTTTTTCTAGCTGCCTCTTCTGGACCAGCATCTGAGAATGTCCATGGCATTTTATGCACATGACTCCCCACCCCCCCCCCCCCCCCCCGATTGTACTTGTTCTCTGCAACAGTTCTTGATCTGAGGCTTCAGCATTTCCATATTCAGCCTGTTCTACATCCCCTTTTACCTCTGCGTTTTCAGATTTGCAGCCTTGGTTGTTGCGTTTTTCTGAACTAATCTTGTTGGTAGCTCTACCTTCACCTAGGCTTCATCTGTTGGACCCGAAGGTACCGTCTCTTCAGTGTTTTTCCTCATAGGAGGTGTGGACACTGGTTGGCCTGAATTTTCAGGTTTGTAGCCCCTTGTTTGGCTGCGTTTTCTTCTCCAGTGGACACAGATCACTTGCAGAGGGGGTTTCTTGTTTGGATTGTGGCTTTGGAGGCAGTTTGGTACTTGAGGAGGATTCTGAATTTCAAACTTCAGTCAGCGTTTTGCTGATTTTGGAGCATCTATACCTGTGTTTTGTTCCTGGCCTACACGGTTTCCTGGTTTCTACATGTTCCTTGCCTTCTGTTGGCGGTTGAGTGCTATTTTTACTGGATAGTAGTGTTTTGGCTGCGTTTTGCTTCCCACAGGAGTTTTCTACACTCAGAGGGGACCTATCTCCAGCTACTTCACTTGAGGATCAATTTCGGGAGCCGTTTTGTATCTGTGGAGACTTTCTTCTATGACACGAGTTTACAGATTTTGGAGGAGAGCAATGATCTTTTCAGAGATCCTAAGCAGAGTTTATTTTGTCCAAGCTTGTGTTCTTTGCAGTGTTTGCAAAACAAGGAGGATGTTTTGCCCTTGCGGTGTGATCCTATCACATGGATCATTTATTTGTTGCTGATTCTTGGGATCTGGTTCTACTTTTGGAGCAATCTTCTGCTATCTGTGATGCTTTTGAGGACTTTGTTACCACTGCAGTTTATATTCCTGCTTCCCTTCCTCATTGTGAGGAGTCTACCTCTACCTCTCTTTGTGATGCTTCTGAGGATGCCCCTCCCCCTGCCAGTTCTGCAGGCTTCTTGTTTTGGAGGATGGTTTTTTGAACCCGGTGGGATGCTTTGGATCTGTGGTTGCTAACTGTGCCTGGGGCATAGTGGTACTTCCAGAGTTTTTTGGATTTGGATCAGAATCAGGTTGGGCTTGTACCAATCCGACGATATTTTTTTTCGGAGAGGGATGTGGAGTCCTTTCATCTTGTGATGCCCACCTCAGTGGTGTGTACTTATGTACAGCATTGGGCAATGAGCAGATGGACCCCATCTTTTCTACAGAGTCTTTACATCTTGCGATGCTGACCTTTTCAGAGGATGCTTTTATACAGCATTTGGCTACTCTTGGTACAGAGTTGGAGCAGATTGACTCTATTTCTTTTGAGGGTTCCAGTGAGAAGCAGTTTGCCAGTTTGCTTCTCCCAGGATTGATTATATACGGGATCTGATCTTGGTTGGTTTTGAGGTTTTTCATACCTTCTCCAGGCTAGATACACGAGATTCGACTTTGGGGAGTGTTCTTACACTTGGGCTTGGAGCCATTATTTGGAGTAGCACGTCGCAGCCTATATGGTTGTTTTCTTCCAGAGGAGCAGTGTACCTAGCAGCTTGTTCTGTTGCTTTTGTAGCTGAGTTGCTGATAAGATTGCTTGTGGAGCTTTCTTGGTACCTGTTTCTGTAGTCTTTCATCTTTGATCGAGGATGGCGTCTCTAGCTTCTTGGAGTTCACTCAGTATCCGGTGCTGCTGAGAGGGGGTGTTAGACATCACCCCCTTCTTGCTAGCTGCCTATTTGGTGTCCTATTTTAGCCTCTAGGGCTGACCATGTTAGTCAGAGGGGCTGGTCACCCCTCACATTTATTTTACCCATATTTATTCCCCATTTTATGGTCCTATGTATTTTCCCAGTCGTGGAGGTACTTTATCACCAGTCGGCTGCCTTCATGTGGGCGGACAACCCCACAAATATCTTCAACAAAACCCTACCTGAAGACACATTCTTCATGTGCAGACATCTACTAGTAGTAGAGAAAATCTAACCCTTACGGAGGAAGTAGCTTCATAGATGGTCAAGTGTGGGAGACATGCGACTCGAGAGGCAAATACCTGCCACGTGGGTTTGCTTGAGAGGTTGTATGGAGGTGGACTACGTGGGGTTTGGCCATGCGAGGCACTATGAGAGCGCATGGGAAAGGGAGAGAAGACTATGGAGATGGGGTGGGGATGAAAGAGTGCACAGAGCGGAAGCAAAAGAGCACTAGAGTGTGTTGAATAGAGAGTGCAAGAGAGAGAGAGAGATGGAACAACTATGCTGAATATACTGAAGCAATACAGTCCCAAGCAACAGACAGAAGTAGTCTCATAAGTGAGGGAGCAAAAGATAGACAAGGCAAGATGAAAAGGTGAGAGGCCAGCCCACCTATTTATAGGTGGGCTGGGGAGTTGGCCGACTTGACATCTGTAGCTAGCCGACTGGGAAAAAACCATACAGGCTAGGAAAAATCCACAATAAGGGGTGGCCAGCCCACAATAAAGGGCCATGCAAAAGGGACCAAAAGGACACCAAACATGGGCAGAAACTGGGGATGAATGTGCTAATACCCCCTCTCAACACCAGATGCTGAACAAACTCCGAGAAGCCGAAGAAGTCGTCCTCTGTCAAAGACAAAAGAATACAACAACAACAGGTACCAGGAGAGCTCCACAAGCAATCTCCACAGTAACTCAACTACAAAAGCAACAGAACAAGCTGCCAGGTACACTACTCTTCTAGAAGAAAACAACCATGTAGGCTGCGTCATGGTGCTCCAAATATCGGTGCCAAACCCAAATGTAAACACAGTGCCACAAAAATCCCTAGAAGCCTGTAGCTCCAAGAAGATAATACCCTCACAAGAAATAGAGTCCATCTGCTCCAACTCTGTACCAAGAGTAGCCAAATGTTGTACAATAGCATCCTCCTCGAAGGTCGGCATCGCCAGATGTAAGAACTCAACTGTCCCCTCTGAAAACTGATGTTGGGACTCCACAAGCCCAACCAAATCCAATCCCAATCCTTCAATCCCTGGAAGTACCACTATGCCCCAGGCATGGTCACGGACACACCTGACCACAATCCAGAATCCTCACAGAGAGTAAGGGAAATAGGAACATTCACATTAGTGGTAACTGAAGTAGTAGTAGCCTCCTCAATAGCATCATATAGCATAGAAGCAGGCTCCTCCATAGAAGGCAAAGGGACCATGGTCACTGGTTGATGAAGAAAGAGTCGGAGGCAAAGAATTAGGAAACAAATCCCCCTCAGAAGCTGTGAGCAAAGATAGCCCACTGTCTTCCTCAAAAACATTACCAGATATATCATCCTGGCAAGGAGAAGTATGCATAGAAACTGAAGGCAAGGCAACAGGAGAAAGCATAGAAACTGAAGGCAAGGCAACATGAGAAACAAACTCCTCAGATGCAGTGAGCAAAACTAGCCCACTATCCTTTGCTGCAGAAACATTCCCAAAAGAAGTATCCATAAGATCACTGGCTGCATAGCACCCAGAAGTAGAAACCATATGCCCATCACTGGCATCACCATACAGGTCACAAAGCAGCTGCCACACATAGAAAGTAGAAGCATCATCAGGAGCATAGATGAAGTGTCGAAGAACCGAATCCTGACAATTCAGGAGGAGAAAGCCATAGATCTGTTTGTTAGTCTTCCTCCACCAACACACATCCTCCGCAAAGGCAAGGTCCGGGAAGCACCGATTCTTGTATGAGAGAAACTCCATCAAACCATACTCCCTGAGAATAGAAGTAACCTGCAACTTCCATGACTGAAAGTTACCACCATCCAACTTGTCTGCCTCATCTAGGAAATAACAAGAAAGTGGTACGGGAGCCAAATCTGAAGCTGTCATCATTGATCCAACCAATAGGACCAAACCTCATAAGATAAAAAACTGTCCGAATCAGAAAACGCTGATGTAGGTCCCTTCCTCCCACCAAAACGCAGCCCTAAGAGGCTTGACAGCACCCGAAAATCCTCTTGTAGCAAAAACGCAGAAGCTTCTGTCGACTGTACCTCCAACCTTGAGGCCACCAGAAGAGGGAAGCAAAAAATGCAGATTTGATATGGAGAGAAAAGGCAGCCACACAGGGCTTGGGAATATGCTGTAAGAGGGTGCAAGAGGGAAAGGCATCAACTAGGACTATAGCTTGGGCTCTCCTCAAGAAAAAAAAGAACAATCTCAGAAGAAGAAGTGTCCACCACAGGTACCAAGGTTGCCACCAAAGCCTGAACCACCACAATCTGCTGTCCTGAAAAAACAAGCCACCTAGATCCAAACTCCAAGTAGAAGTGAAACACAGATGAGAAAGTTACCTTCTGGAAGCAAACGATGAAGCCAAACTGAAGGAAAACAACCAGCAGAAGCTGTCCAAAAAACGCAGCAAGCAGAAGGCTACAAATCTGAGAAAAACGCAAAGGTTAAGGGGCTGTAAATAGGGCTAAATCTGGGGCAGCAGATGGAATCGCTAAACCGGGAGCGATGATACCATGAAAGAGTGCACGGAGCGGAAGCAAAAGAGCACTAGAGTGTGCTGAATAGAGAGTGCAAGAGAGAGAGAGATATGGAGCAACTATGCTGAATATACTGAAGCAATACAGTCCCAAGCAAGAGACAGAAGTAGTCTCATAAGTGAGGGAGAAAAAGATAGACAAGGCAAGATGAAAAGGTGAGAGGCCAGCCCACCTATTTATAGGTGGGGAGAGCTGGCCGACTGGGAAAAAACCATACAGGCTTGGAAAAATCCCAGAAAAATATATAAAATAAGGGGTGGCCAGCCCACAATCAAGGGCCATGCAAAAGGGACCAAAAGGACACCAAACATGGGCAGAAACTGGGGATGAATGTGCTAACAAGGGAGGCCTGGCTTTGGAGGATGATATGCGTCTATGTGTGGACATGAAGCGCATTGCAGAAGAACCAAAGGAGAAAGTCGGGCCATTTAAACGCAATAAATCCTTTTTGGACACGTTCGGGAGATCCAGTAGCAAACCAGTGTAATATGCGGAAGCTTCGGAGAAGGATCGGTACTTCAAAACTCAGAAAACAGCACTCTTTTCGCGACGGAATTAACGCACAACTGCAAGACGATGTGCAGAAAAATAGAGAGAGAAGGGGGAGATGGAGAAGGACACAGTATTGGGTCCCAATTACCCTCTGTAGGGCCCCCACCACGGATGGTGTATTTGCTTTATTAGAATGATGTAAATCTGAAACAAATACAAAGTACTTGACCTTTTCTTGGCTGGAAAACCTGCCCTTGACCTTCAGTCCTTCACCCCTTAGCTTTAGCAAACCCTTGGCTGTCCTGGCCCTTGAATGCTTGAGGCTCTTGGTGAATTGTGAGATGGAAGAAATGATTTAAGACTTGGGCTTTTATACCCCTCATATCATGCAGTCGGCTGTCTTCAGGACAGCCTCACGACTGTGTCTTGTGCAATAAATGAATTCACACCATAATAAATTCTGTCCAGCCTGCGCATGTAATTCTGGGACAGCACCAGGGTGCTGGGCATCTGCGCATGGGTGTGGGGACTGCCCCCCACACCTGGCCGACTGGCTGGGCAGGGCTTCTACCCCTGTCGGCTGCCTGTCCAGCAGCCCTAGGCCTGGCCGACTGTCCTTCCAGCCCTTGCCTTGGCTGGTGGGCAAAGTCTTGGGCCCTCCTGGCCCCTTGGGGGTGGTTCTACACCTCCCCCATGCCCATGCTAAGTATGCCAATGCAAAACCTTGCCCTGGGGTAGCCCTATGGGCTGACCCCATCTCTACATGCAAACTACATGCCTTCAGATGTCTGGCATCCAGTTGCAAACCAGATACACAGCACATCTGACATCATTCCAGAGGGAGACTCACAGCGCGGACTGGCACTGCTTCATGTGCAGGACAATGCACACCTGACCTTGGACTCATGTGCAGGACAATGCACACCTGACCTCGGACGACTGAGATGGATCCCTGGCTGACTCGTCCCGGACTGGGCTCACATGGGACCAGTTCACCATCCCAGGTCCTGCACCTACTGTACAGAATGTCCACGTGGCATCCAAGTGCGGGATGCACGTGACATCCCCTTCTGCTTAACTTGACGGAAGCTGCATAGCCTCCAAATAATCCGTCAATAAAGCCGGATAGTCTTCGAAGAATTCTTTGTCGAGCCATACCGCTTCATGAGTTCCTCGGTCCTGAAACTTCGTGAGGAACTGTCGTAGTCTTCGGCCGGAGCCATGCTTGAAACGGTGCAGAAGGATCTGTTCTGGAACCATTACTTCTGCTTCATCAATGATGTCTGGTTCCGCTTCGTCTTTGACCTCTGAAGGGGGTGGACCTGCATATGGCTTCAACCAACTGACATGAAATACATCGTGCATAGTCCAACTCGGAGGTAGCTTTAACTGCATAGACACCTCATTAATCTTTTTCCGGATGGGGAATGGTCCGAAGCTCCTGAAAGACAACTTTGGGCATCGCTTGCCCACTTGCTTTAATCTTTGCTTCATAATCCGAAGATATACCCAATCTCCTTCCGAAAACTTCATGTCCCTTCGGTCTTTATTGGCCTGTCGAGTGTAGGCATCTTGCGCTTTAGCCAATCTGTCTTTGACGGACTCTAGGATCTCCTGGTAAGACTCCGTCACTCTGTTCGCCTCCGGTACTGAAGACGACGTCCTGGTTAACAACGACTGGAAAGGCCTTCCAAACGCTGCCTCATATGGAGTCCTGCCAATAGCTGAAGAAAAAGAGTCATTCAACACAGCTTGAACTAAAGGCAGAAACGATTCCCACTTACCTTGCTGATCGTGGACATAACACTTCAGCACATCAAAGGCCAACTGGTTGTATATCTCTGTCTGGCCATCTGTCTGTGGGTGGAATGCACTGGAAAAATTCAACTTAGTACCAAAATTATCAAACAATGCCCTCCAAAAATGACTGGTAAACTTGGCATCTCGGTCTGACACTATGGTCCTAGGAATCCCACCAATCGGGTACCAATGCCGAATGAATAGCTGGGCAACATCCTCGGCGGTCACATTGGCCCTGCAAGGAATAAGCATCACAAATTTGCTGAACCTGTCAACAATAGTCAAACACTGTGTATTACGCTTACTCGGACTGGGAGGCAGATTTGTGACAAAGTCCATCGAAATGTCTTGGAAAGGACCCTCAGGAATTGGCAAAGGCTGTAACAACCCTATCTTCTTTCCACGAGGAGCTTTCACCTTTTGACAAATGTCACAGCGTTGTACATAAGTAAACACATCACGCCTCATCTTTGGCCAATAGTATTGCCGTTCTAACTTCTCCAGAGTCGAATTCATGCCCCTATGACCACCTGTAATGGCGTCATGGGCATCATGGAGAAGAGCTGCCCGGAATGATTTCATGACACACAGTCGGCCTTTGTAGTAAAGCCAACCATCGCGTATCAGAAAATGGCATGGTCCTGTGGCATCCAATGCCTGTTCCCACTGTGTACCGAATTCCTCGGAATCCGCGTACGTGTGCTTCATGTCTTCTAGTCCTGTACCAACAAGGTCCAGTCTAGTGGTCTGAATCGCAGATACTTGTCCCTTCCTGCTCAAAGCATCGGCCACTGGATTGGCCTTTCCTGGAAGGTACTCAATCATACCACCGAACTGCTGGAATATCTGACTCCAGCGGTGCTGTCGATCACTCCACTGTGCACTTGGCATCGTCTGAATCCAGCGCAATGCCTGATGGTCAGTGCGAACCTCGAAGTCACGGCCATACAAGAAATGTTTCCAATGTTTCAAGGCCTGAATGACTGCTAGGAGTTCACGATCGTAGACTGAGTAATTCTTTTCGGCGGGCAGTAACTTACGAGACATGTAAGCTACTAGATGACCATTCTGTTGCAATACACCTCCAATTGCGATGTTACTCGCATCGGTGATCACCTGAAATGGTTCGTCCCACGAGGCAAGGGCTAAACAAGGCGCTTCAGACAAAGCCACCTTGAGGTTCTGGAATGCCTCCAACGCTCGTGGAGTCATTCGAATCTTTTGCCTCCTTGTTTTCACTCCCTTTAGCAGATCGGTGAGGTCTGCCGAGAGATCAGAAAACTTGTCAATGTGGGTGGAATATGCCTGGCATATACCCACAAATGATCTAATGTCATAAGCAGTCTGAGGTACTTCCCAGTTAACAATCTCGGCCACTTTAGCCGGATCAAGTCGAATGCCTTCGGCACTGATTATATATCCCAAGTAATGCACCTGGAACAGATAAAATTCTGACTTCTTTTCATTGACATAGAGCTCGTTGCTTTCCAGCAACCTAAGGACTTTCTCCACATCAATGTCATGCTGCTCAACTGTAGCTGAAAATATGAGTATGTCGTCCAAAAATATGAACACACACACTCCAATCAACTCCCGGAAAATACGCATCATCATGCGGTTAAATGTAGCTGGGGCGTTCGTCAAACCAAATGGCATGACCACAAATTCATAGTGGGCCCGTTCTGTACGGAAAGCTGTCTTGGGGATGTCCCCCTCAACAATCCCAACCTGGTGGTACCCACTCTTTAAATCCAATTTAGAGAACACCTTAGCGCCATTCAGCCTCTCGAGAATATAGTCAATTCGAGGCATCGGGAATCTGCTCTTGATAGTCAGCTTGTTGAGTGCACGATAATCGACACACAACCGAGAAGACCCATCTTTCTTCTTGACAAATAAGATCGGTGCTGCAAATGGCGACACGCTGGGGCGGATGAAGCCAGCTTGCAACAATTCTTGGAGTTGGCGGTCCAACTCCGATTCCATTGCCTTAGAAAGGCGATACGGAAACTTGCTCGGGGGTTCCGAGCCTGGGAGGAGATCAATTTTGTGATCCTCCGGTCTGGACGGGGGAAGCTGGGGAGGGAGACTGTCCCGAAGAAAAATCCTCTGGAACTTTTCATGGAGAACCGAGTACTTCTCGGAAGCACTGGCCACCGTCTGGGTTGTCTGGACGTAAATCATCGCACATTGTGCGTCTTTCCTGACTGCTCGCTTAGCCTGCAAGTGGCTTATGAGCGGAAAGTTTGGAATACCTGGCTCACACTTAATGGTCACAGGGGTGTTTGACACATTCCGATCAATCTGGAACGTGTGCTTGTCCCACTTGACATCAGGAAGGAACTTGTGAAACCACTGGATACCCAAAATTATGTCTGCTCCTACAAGAGGGGCAACCATAACGTCACGCACAAACTCTATGCCCTGAATGACTAACTTAGCACCTAGAGCTTCATACTTGACGCTCGTTGTCATACCTGTGCTAAATCCCTCAACTTGTTTGTCCACCGGAGTCAACCTCGAAACGGGCACGCCTAGCGGCCTCTTCCGTGATCACATCCTCCGTACTGCCGCTGTCAAACAAGACAACGACTCTCTGGCCACCTATGTAGCCAAAGGACTTGAGCAATTCGTTGCGCTCATACTCCTGGTCATGGGCGCCCTTCTGCTTATCTTCGAGCTCCCGGCTAATAATTGCTCCAATTGAAGCACCGGGGGTTGAAGAACTAGGGGTAGCCGCTGGGATCTGTGGTGGAGCTGTGCTCACCACGGAAGCTGTGGAGGCGGCGGCGGGCTTTGGAGGCTTCTTCGGACAATCCCGAGAAGTATGTCCTTTTGTGTGACAAAAGTAACATCTACCCTCCTTCCTGTACTGAGCAAGCTCCTCAATACTCAACTTGCCCCCTGTCTTGCCTGCCTCCGCTTTCTGGTCTGGAGTAAGCTTAGACGCATTGTTCGAGTTCTTGGAGCCAGAGGCTCCCGGGCTCTGTCCTGGGGAAGACCCCGTCTGGTTCTGGCTTTTGCCCCCCGAGGTGTTAGCCTTGGGAGAAGCCGGCTGGGAAGTCTTGGGCTTGCCACCATTGTGTTTCATTTCTGCACTCTGCGCAAGCGAGAGTGCGTCCTCAAAGGTGGCTGGTCTAAACATACGCACCTCCCATTGGATGTGCGTGTCCAGGCCATACAAAAACTGCCCTTTCTTGTCCGCATCAGATAAGCCTAATTGTAGACACAAGGTCGAAATTCTATTGGCAAACTGAAGGACTGGTTGCGCATTCTGACGCGCACCCCTGAACTCGTCTTCGAGTCGCTCAAGGTAGTGGGGCGGTAAAAACCGCTGCTTAAGGTCACGGACGAACTCGTCCCACCCATAAGCTGCCATACCTGATCTGGTGTGGGCATGAGCCCACTGAGTCCACCAAGGAATGGCCTCACCTTCCAAATACCAACTGGCTAAGATCACTTTGTCAATATCTGATTTCCTAACTGCGGCAAAGTAAGCTTCAAATTGATGTAACCATGAATACAGAGTAGTGGGATCGAGTTTACCATTATACTTACTGAAGTTCATTTTCTCGGGAAAATGATTCGAGGGCGCCGCCGGTGTCAATCTGGCGTCCAAAGCTCGGAGGTAATGCTCGTGTTCCACTCGTCGCATGGCTTCGTCTTCTCGTTGTCGAATCTCCAATGCCCGTATCTGCCTCTCAAGCAAGGAGCTTGACTGCGGCTGTGACCCCTCGAGAGGGTCCCTGTGACGAGGATCTGGTATCTGGGGTACGGAAGGAGAGGGAGGAGGAGATGGAAAACGCGACGCTGGAGAGCGAGAACACTCCTCCAGAGCCAAAATCCGCGCCTTCTGCTCGTCCAACTTGGTTGTCTGGTCTGCGATTGCTCGCATCATCTGCTGGAACATGTCTTGTACACTCAAGCCGGGTGCCCTAGCTGGGCTGCCTGGTGCACTCTGGTCCCATGGTTCTGGTTCTCTCTCGTCGCCAAAGCTCGCCATAGCGGGAATATGCAGTTCCTTTCCGGAACGCAATCTGACCATCCACTATCTGTGTGGGAGACTTCCGGAGGCTTCCGGAGGCTAAAAACCAACCGTCCTTCGAGGGACAGGAGTCACTCCGAAAGGGGTAGTCCACCGGCGTCTAAAAACCAACCACACGAGCGAAAAATTTTCTGGTTTTCTTTGCTGAATCTTCGTCCTTGAAGTAGGCTCTGACACCACTGTAATATGCGGAAGGTTCGGAGAAGGATCGGTACTTCAAAACTCAGAAAACAGCACTCTTTTCGCGACGGAATTAACGCACAACTGCAAGACGATGTGCAGAAAAAATAGAGAGAGAAGGGGGAGATGGAGAAGGACATAGTATTGGGTCCCAATTACCCTCTGTAGGGCCCCCACCACGGATGGTGTATTTGCTTTATTAGAATGATGTAAATCTGAAACAAATACAAAGTACTTGACCTTTTCTTGGCTGGAAAACCTGCCCTTGACCTTCAGTCCTTCACCCCTTAGCTTTAGCAAACCCTTGGCTGTCCTGGCCCTTGAATGCTTGAGGCTCTTGGTGAATTGTGAGATGGAAGAAATGATTTAAGACTTGGGCTTTTATACCCCTCATATCATGCAGTCGGCTGTCTTCAGGACAGCCTCACGACTGTGTCTTGTGCAATAAATGAATTCACACCATAATAAATTCTGTCCAGCCTGCGCATGTAATTCTGGGACAGCACCAGGGTGCTGGGCATCTGCGCATGGGTGTGGGGACTGCCCCCCACACCTGGCCGACTGGCTGGGCAGGGCTTCTACCCCTGTCGGCTGCCTGTCCAGCAGCCCTAGGCCTGGCCGACTGTCCTTCCAGCCCTTGCCTTGGCTGGTGGGCAAAGTCTTGGGCCCTCCTGGCCCCTTGGGGGTGGTTCTACACCTCCCCCATGCCCATGCTAAGTATGCCAATGCAAAACCTTGCCCTGGGGTAGCCCTATGGGCTGACCCCATCTCTACATGCAAACTACATGCCTTCAGATGTCTGGCATCCAGTTGCAAACCAGATACACAACACATCTGACATCATTCCAGAGGGAGACTCACAGCGCGGACTGGCACTGCTTCATGTGCAGGACAATGCACACCTGACCTTGGACTCATGTGCAGGACAATGCACACCTGACCTCGGACGACTGAGATGGATCCCTGGCTGACTCGTCCCGGACTGGGCTCACATGGGACCAGTTCACCATCCCAGGTCCTGCACCTACTGTACAGAATGTCCACGTGGCATCCAAGTGCGGGATGCACGTGACAACCAGCGTATCATCTGGACGAAGTCACGTATTGCAGACTCCTCCAAAGACAAAAACCTGCATATACAGAGCAAAACAATGCTGCAAATGATGGTTCCTGCTCTAATCAGGCATGCGCCTACTTACAACAAGATTTTGTTGATAGACAAACCGGTCTCTTTGCTGCAAGTAGTGAGATACCATTTTGCACTGGGAAGGTTCCCTCTAAACAAGATCTAGTTTCATGGATTGAGAAGGAAGTTCTATGTGCAAGAGTAGTCTCCCAGACCTTCTACCTTGGAAAAGGCTTTTACAACATCGTGTTTATTGAACCCTTACAGGTAACTAAGTTCATGGCCAAAGCCCCTTTGTTCATGCTCCATAACTTTATTTAGAAGTTGCAATGGGACCCTTTGCTTGATATAAACAAAATCCAGCTGGAAGATTGTCCTGTTTGGGTGACATTTCTAGATCTCCCTCCCTAGTTATGGCCTGCCATAGGAGAACTGGCAAGACAGTTAGGAACACCATCCTTGGAAAGGACTTCTAACAAAGTTTGATTATCTTGGAAGATATTAAAAATAACCCCTAAATCAATGTTGATCAATCTCAGGTCCACATGGGGCTATTGAGAGTGCTGAATGAGGACAACCCCTAGAATGCTGTTGGAGACAAATGGGCACAGGTTTTTGGCCGATCCCCAGCTAGAAGTAGTCAGGTGGTGAATAAGGGTTGTGATCTTTAGGCATCTAGGATGCCCAGTTGGGATTGATACTACTAAAAAACAACTGGTTAACTGAGTTATCGAAAGGATTGAGGCCAAAATGAAAGAAAAGGAACAATACCCTGCTTCCCTTTCATGGTGATCAAGCTTATCCTACTGGCATATATTCATTTTTTTTCCCCTTTCATTGACTTTGAAAAGAGGCACTGGCTTAAATATTTTGTCTTGTCAAAGCTTTCTTGTAGAGGAACAAACCCATCCCATTGGCTTAAGAAGAGGCACTGGCTTAAAATTGTTTTCAAAAGCAACCCTCCTATTGGCTTGCCTAGAATAAAATTTCGATCCCCAAAGACCAAGGGGGTCTGGGAATCCTTGCCATACAAGTACATGTCAAAGCTTTCTTGTGGAGGAACAAATTCCATAAGCAACCCTCCCATTGGCTTGCCTAGAATAAAATTCGCATCCCCAAAGACCAAGGAGGTCTGGGAATCCTTGCTATACAAGTGCATGCAAAGGCTAGAGTTGCTAAGATTTGCTATTCAAGTCTCAAGAGCAACCCTGGACACTAATGATTAAGCAGATTCCGAGTAGTCTACAAAGGTGTTTGGAAAGGCATGTCCTGGATTGAAAAAATACTCTCTAGCTCCATTGAATTAGGGCCCCCTAGAAAGGAGTATTTCAGCTGGTAGAATGGAACGGAGATCCAAGGGTGACTGGTAACTCTATGCAAGGTTGCAAATATGGTGGTTCCATGATATTTGTTCCCCCTTTGGCTCTTGAAATTCCTAAAGGTGTCAAAAGGCTCAATAACAAGCATCTGATTTACCTGTTAGATCTTTGGGATGGACATATGCTGGACTGAAGAGAGGAACATCAAATCAGGATTATGTTCAATCATCAATGTGGCCAGAGCTGGTGAATCTAGCTCTTTTCAAAGCCTAGGATCTGACGATTAACATTTCTATAAGGATGGACAGGTGGTTTAAAGACTGGCAAGGTCTGGGAAAACCCCTCTTATCAAGCCCAATACTTACAGTATTTATTAAAAGATGGTCAACAGAGAAGGTATTGATGTCTACCTCAACAAGCTCTCGAGATTAAACTGGTCTGTGGAAATCTGGATTTCCAAATGCAAAAGAATTTGGGAAACCAAGCTCTCTGAGAAAATGAAGGTTTTCCTTTGAAGGGTCCTTGCGGGTGGCTTGCCTTTAGGGTCTAAGATGCTATAGAGGAACATGAACTCTGGTATATGCCCAAGATGTAAAACCAAATTGGAAGACCCTTGCCACTCATTCTAGGGACGCCCAGCCATCAGGAGTATGTGGACTCAGTTGAGTAGATGGGTACATGAGATATTTGGGCAAACGGTCTCGTGGACATGTTGGAACTGGGAAAAGATATTGGTCATGTACTAGAATAATGTTTGGTCTAGTTAGATACACATATTTGGGAACTGTGGTGTTCCACGGATGAGCTTCTATTTGACGCCACTGATTAACAAAGTTTTCATCCTAACCAGCTCAAAATAATTTGCAAGGTTGATATGCAAATGTTGGTGTAGGCCAATGGATGGTGAGAATCTTCTAGCTTTAAGGTTCTGCTCAGTAATCTATGGCCATCATCTTGGTGTAAGCAGGAGAAGCCCAGACATCATCTTGGGGATACTGGGCCCATTCAGATCTTGCTTGTTTTGTCAGGACAGACTCATTCATTTGAAGGGCCTTCATGTGAAGCTATGTTATAACCCCTTAGGGGAAATGGGTAGAATACCTGCCAGCAGGCAACATCGACGTTCCTTCCTCAACTCCAAATGGGTGACTTGTTCTTCCTTGTCAGCTGTGTGTTCTCAACTGGAGCTGGATACAATTTGGGAGTATTAGAAGGTTCTCTCAGTACTAGTGGCTACGGGATCTGATGTGCTCTTGGGGAGAAGGATCAGCACCTCATGTGTATATATGATGATATTGTGTGGTTCTGCTCTTGAATATACTTTGTAAGCTATGATTCTTATGATGTGGCATTACCCATAATTGTATATTGGTAAGCCACAGATATACACTGTGGTTCTGCTCTTGAATATACTTTGTAAGCTATGATTCTTATGATGTGGCATTACCCATAATTGTATATTGGTAAGCCACAAATATACACTGTTAACGAGACTGTCAGACCATTTTGCACCCTGGAAAACTCCAGATCTTGAAACTCTCCTTATAGAGGACTTTGTTGATGTAACTTTATAAGTTTGTGGTGCTGAGCAGAGACTCTAATACTAATATAAATATAAATACCATTTAAAGAAAACAAAAACTAACACTTAAGAAAGGGTATCACATGGTTACTCATCATCACAGCCACTTTCTCATTCAGAGGCTGGGATTGTTGAAATAATGCTTCAGTGGTTGTGTCATTTGTACTAGGTTACTATGGTCTATGACCAAGATAATGTGTAACCAGTACATTTAGGGTTATAGTAGGAGATGCAGAAATCATAATAAAATTCTGAATTCAATTAAACACCTCAATCAAGGGTGCTCTACAGGTCTAGGTTATTTGAGGTGCCATGCAGTTCATTAGTGTTTAGGGTTAGGGTCCCCTATATAATTTTGAACTTTGGTTCATCTTATTGATATAGCCTCTCAGTTTAATTGCCTAAAAGTTGAGTCTCTGTTGCTCCCTCCCCCTCTCTTGCATGACCTACGTCATCTCTCCAAGGGTTCCATGACCAAGCAGCTTGGGGACTAGTGGTTAGTGGAATTGTGGAGATTTAGGTACTCAGTTCACACACATCCCATTGTCTTGCCCTATTTGTGAGTCAGTTTGTATACCATGGTATGAAAACATTTTGCAAACAGGACGTTTTTCAACTTTCAAAATCCCCTCAAAAGGTGTAAAATGCCAGTTACACAACCTTGTAGGACTTTCCATCCCAACAAAAGGGAGACAGTTGCATGCACTTAAAAGCACAATACAGTACCAACAAGATCAAAGCCTTCGGGCCCTTGCCTGAGTGTCTATAGCACCCGCTGCCCCAAAGGGAGCATGAATACAAACACCCACACCTAAGTATCTAACCCAGAATAGAAAAAGTAAGAATTTACTTTGTATAAATGTAGCGTGAGAATGACAGCTACAACAGCATCTACAATACCTCACATATAATTTGAAACTTTTGTTATAAGTCTGTCCACCTACTAGGTGACCCTGATGGTTCAAAGGCTGCTGAAGGAGCAGCAGCAGCAGACTGAAGCTTGTGGTCCATTATTGGCTGGAGTTTTCTTTGAGCTTCCTCTAGCATTTTTTGCTTTTCAATATCTTCATAATCACCTGATAGGATCGGCATTGTTCTCTCTATATGTTGTCCTGCTAGTATCAATTCTCTCTCAAGGTGCATGCGGTATCCTTCAAAGATGTTTGAAGTGACATGAAGCCGGAAGTCCAGGCGGAATAGAAAGTCCACCTCTAAGCTGTTTAGCTCAGCTAAACTGATACCGCCAACTCTCGAATAGAATGCATTGTTGTAATGCCTAGAAGGCTCAAAGAACAAATCAAATATCAATAAGCAGGTCCAACATAAAGACACAAAGTAAAGCCTTGAGCTAAGGGAGGCAGACCCTTACACATCGTCAAGAAGTTTAGTAGCCACCATGATGCTGGTGATCAGAAGCCTGTGAACATTGAGAGAAATCAAAGGATGATCTGGCTGCTTATGGGCTAGCTGGTCCATGTAAATGAAACCCACCACAAAGCACGATGGGCTGCAGTTTGTGTACTTGTGAATGCGTTGCAGGTACTTTGAGATGCTTATGTTAGGAGGCCGGACACCATGGAATGGAGTCAACCTCCTATGGGCAGAAGGATTATCCAAACATCTCTCGTTCCTTAGCACTAACCTTTCAAAGGTTGCAGAGACAGCCAACAACACTCTAGGGCTCTCTTTGTTGGCAGAAAACTCTGATCCCGCTGTGCTCTGATCATCCATGTAGCCTTCAAAATCATCGTGTAATTTTCCCATTCACATGTCGCAGTCTGATACAAAGAAAAAATGGGTATGTGAGCATCACAAGAAGGTCATCCGTTGCTGCTTTCATGTGAGAAACTGAGAAATGGTGCTCAGTATGTCCAAAAACTGTAAGATTGAGGGATACAATAAAAGCTATTCGTGTGCTGCTTGTTGCCATCTTACTTACATCCGAAAGGATTGCCCGTGTTGCAGCAGGTATTCAGAAAATGGTTGAAAGAGGAGATAGATGGATGAATCATATGATGTGAGCATACTAGTGTCATGCCCAATTACATGAAGCTGCATAGAAATGAGGCTGCAGGCTCAATTCATGTACAGAATGCTGGCATCAGAAAAGCACGATGGATAGCAGAAAGCTGCAGAAATGGAAAATTAATAAGTGGCAACCATTGATGGGTTAATCAGAAGCTAGGCATTTAACAGTTCATACCTAATGGTCCCCAGATTTCTAGATGATGGAGAAGGTATTATATATATCCATCATCACAGATGAGGCACTATTCAAAAAGTTATATGCTAGAGAAAGGCGTCAGGCAAATCTGGATGCAAAATGCCTGTGTCTTCAGATTTAGATTGGGGCTTGATAGGCATTTAGGATATTGTTGTCTGCTTTTCAACAGGAACCCCAAAGACCCATTTTTATACAGATGACTCTCAGAGGTGCTCTGTGAACGTGTGAAGGTGTAGTGCACTCTGTACAGAGAATTCAAAAGGGACCCACAACAGTAGGGTCTAGGTTTTAGTAAACTAAACTGGTGAAATCAAGCGCCACCTAGCTCAATCATGCACACAAGTGCGCAAGAACCCACAGAGCAAATCCAACAAAAGCAGTGCATTAGAAATTAACTAACACATTAGACCATAAACCATCGCAAATTAGAGTAAAAATTTGTGAATTACAGAAAGTTCTACCTTGTCACAAGCCAAGCGGCAGCTTACCACTTCATTGGCAGGATGCTATGGCCAAATAAACACACGAAATGTTAGCATAATAATAGTATCAAAAATTCAAACATTATTGGGTGCCCACAAAGGTTGTCGGAAGGCCGGCCTCGAGAGAATCACAAGATTTTGTGCTCTATTCGAAGAATTAAAAAACGCATGTACTATCATTATCTCGCAGTTCACTTATTGAAAAATTACTTCCCAGTGCCCACTTGGGCCGTTTCAAACTTGCTAGTCCGGAGTCCGGACCCCGGGTACAACAAGTGTTACAGGAAGGACTGGGTCACGTGCACTGCTCGGACGGCCAAGAAGCACTAAAAAAAACTCGTCAAAGACTCGGTTCCAACAAAACAAAACAAAACGAAAAAAAAAAACAAATAAACAAATAAACAAATAAACAAAACGTGGCCTCAGCCTCAGAATACCTTCTAGTGAACCTGGCTCTAAGGCTGTTTACAGATTAGCAGCCCACTAGCCCCCGCCCAGCCCTTTTTTTCAGGTGACAAGCGGCGTCCAACCCTGCCGCATGGACAAGGAGTCTCATGCCCTATGGACAGGATGAATTTGTAACCAGCCTAAGCCTTACATCCCAAAACTAAACACTTTTGTCACTAGTTTTGACAGATAGCCCGCCCATCACGTTTGTCACAGTTTTGACAAATAGCCCCTTGTGATCGACCTTAACCACTTCGCTTGTTAGGGGTGGGGTCACAGCTAGAAGGTTGGTGTGTGGTACTTTCCTCACTATATATATATATATATATATATATATATATATATATATATATATACATACATGTGCACATATATGTATATACATGTCTGTGCACGTATGTATATATATACACATATATGTACACACACAAATATATACACATACACACAAACATTTGTGTGTTATGTATATAATATATATGTACGTGTGTATATGTATATATGTACACACACACACATATGTGTATAAATATACATGTATATGTATGTGTGTGTGTGTGTGTGTGTGCGTGCATATATAGGTATATACATGTGTGTGTGTGTGTGTGTGTGTAGATCTATAGATGCTCTTTCTCTCTCTCTCTCTCTCTCTCTCTATATATATATATATATATATGTATGTATGTATGTATGTATGTATGTATGTATATGTATATGTATATGTATATATATCCCTAGGTATTGGACAAACCCTCCACCCTCCAAGGCTAACAAACTAGCTAGAGATGGGTCCCTTAGACCTAGGTGTATAAAGTGGGACATGTCATCATAAGGCTAGTTGCACGTGTATCCATGTACACGAACTTGGATTGTCCTTGGAAGGCTAATGAGAAGGCAAGATTGCTACCTTTATGCAAAGGCATGTTATGTGTAACCAACCTAACTCACCTTTTGTGCTTCTAGTAAGCACCACTTTAGCATTTATATCAAAGTTACAATACCAAATATTGTAAAAACAAGTTGTCCTAGCATAAGGGTCCCCCTCGAGGTGCAATATATGTACGCTCATGGATTGGATCTTGCCTAAGCTACATTTGACAGCAATCATGACTTACAAGGGACCCTTCAATTTCATTTACTATTGCATATCACAGTGGTGAGAAACCATGCACTCTCTTTAGAAATTATAACAGCATCTATCGAAGGATGTCCCTCACCCCCAATTACAAGTTACTATGTTATTTTTTTCATTTATACTTTAAAATACGTAAGTCAAAAAGGTTGTAATGTTAACATAGGTATATTGATATGAAAATAATGTTGTGTAATCTACAAACTCTTAGGCATCCATGCAATGAATTCTATCACATATTGGAGCCTCATAGTTCATTTTCCGAAATTCCATGGCACATGCTTAAAAGAGCCTTTGCAAGTGAAGAGTTCCAACCATATTCACTAAATGGTATGAACTTTGATAAATCACAACTTGATCACTTTAAGATGCCATACATGCATGTTATTTGTTATTGGAAGCCACTTTATAACTTTAAGATGCCATACACCCATGTTATTTGTTATTGGATGCCACTTTATAAGGGTCTATTCCTCCCCCACCTAAGCCTTTATAGGATGCACCTTAATGCATCCTATATTAAGTTAATGCATTTATAGGATGCACCTTAATGCACTTTTTGAATATGACACTATATTAAGTTTGTGTGGTGTATGCAACTTTTTAGAATCAAACAAGTTGCACCTCTTATTTTGGATGGCTTGAAAAACTCCACTCACACTTAAAGCCAGTCTATAATGAGCAAAAATGATGGCTCCTCTACCAACTTAATGATTGAAGTGTACCTCAAAGAGACAAATTTGGAACCTACTAATTTGTTTGTGACCATGAAATTGCACAAGACCCACCATTTGCATTTTGCATAGCTATCTCTTTAGATTTGAATCACCCATTTCATTTTCATTGCATAGGTCTTTTTATACAAATTTGCCTTATTTGAATTACCCATTCTACATCACTCTGTAAGTCTTTTTAGATTGAAATCCTTTTAATGTAAGTCTTTTTACTTCACCCTGTAAGTCTTTTTAAACTAGAATCCTTTTATTGTAAAAAAATTATGGAATTCTAACACTTCCACTTTTCCTACATCACTATCAAGAAAATCTTTAAGAAATGTATATTTTGTCCATGCCAACAAAAAAGAACGACATGTTATATAAGGCATGGAGTAAGTGTAACTTGTGATAGTGACCATGAAATTAATATTGTCTTGGTTTGGAATTAGTGTGGCACTCTTGATATTCATTGGCACATAAGACTAGAATCATCCTACTGCCACCCAAGCACCACCAATGCCCTCTCTCTCTCTCTCTCTCTCTCTCTCTCTCTCTCTCTCTCTCTCCACACACAAGCCCCTTACCTTATTAAAGGTAACTTCCCACTGAGAGCACCCCACACTTAGTTGGGAGTGGCCAATCCCACTGAGAGCACCCCACGCCTAGTTGTTTGGGAGGGGCCAATCACAAGATTAAGGTAGCCACTCTAGTAAGAACTATCCATTGATTGTTGTCTTCTTAGCAACACAAACTAGGCTTGCCTACATCCAATAGCCTTACATGCTTTTCCTAGTACCATCGAGTATTTTCCATTGATTGTTGTCTTCTCAGCAACTCACTAGTAGGCTTGCCTACATCTGATAGAGTTGCATGCTTTTCATATAAAGGTGGCTCTAGTACCATCGGTGGGTATTTTGATGGGGTATCCTGCTTCCACCATTTTACGAGACTTGCCATTATTTTAGCTCCACTACTGATCTAACTAGTTTACGCCACATGCATGACCAACGGACTCCAACAATGTGTCCTTAAGCTTGATTGTGGACCTCAACAACCTTAGATTTCAAAGGTTAGAATTGTAAATGGCCAGTCATTTCAAACAACAACAAAATCGCCAAAACTGCCTCACCTCAAATGTTACCTAAAAATTACAAGAAACACACGTTTTTGGGGGAAAAAAATGGCCAAAAACCACAAAAAATGCATCAATAAATAGCTAGATTCGCAATTTCTTTCAACAATTAACATCACTAAATGAACAACCATGTATAAAATAGCATATTTTTAAAAACAAAAAACCTTGCATTTTACTCTATAAAACTGTTACAATCCCAAAAAGGAAACATGTTGAGACCTCATGCCCCATAAGATAAATCTTTCACTTTTTCCATCAAGATCTTTATAGTTTTCTAGCATAGACGACCATATTTTTGTAAGGTGAACCCATAAACAAGGATTTATACATCTTCCAAATTGAGCTTGTCTATCCAATGTTGACTACCACATGAATTTCTCCCCTTCTTGCTCCCTTTAATTGTCTCTTGATCATATCTCTGTGGTGGTCAATGCATCATCCCATGTTGTTATATACCAATGAACTTCTATTGCATATGCATGATTATTCTTCTCATGAACTTTAGTGATTTTTACTAGCAGCTAGAATGGATAGCCATTCTCGTCCTCTGTGGCAAGCATAGCAACCATGTTCCCCATAGAGAGCTCATTTACATTTCCTTCCCACATTTTCTTTTCTTGTTGCCGATGGTGAGTTGACTTTATTACACTAACATAGACCTCTCTTGTTTCTCCATAAACTAATGTGACAGTAATTCTTCTGACATGGATACATAACCACTTGCATCATTTGCAAGATTCTCTTCGCTACCAAAAACATGACGTGCACACTAAATAAATGGAACTGCCATTTGAAATGAATCATTTTTTAGATCTTCCAATGAGTGTGTTTTGCAAAAAAACCTTGCCACCACCACTCTAAAGAACTTGTTGGAAAATGCATATGTGCAGCATTTGTCTCTTTAATCTTTACCAATCATTAAAGATGATCAATTGCACGTTCTCTTTTTGAGCTTTAAGTGTCTTGTTTGTTAAACACATAAGCATGTACCTTGCTTGTGGAACTGGATGCTTAGTGACAAATAGCAAAACCTTCAAACCCTCTTTTGATGGAAACCAAGACTCTAAATTAGAATACTTCTTGCACCATGACCTAGTTTCATTGTCTTTCTCCTCAATCTTGAATTGATGTTAAAAGCTATGATCATATTAAGTTGCACAAATGAAGAGAAGCTTGAGCCTCCTTGGATTGCAAAATGTTTAAAATCAAAGATCTAAAATTGAAAAAAGGCCGTTTAAAAAGGAGATGGCTCTTCACTCATTTGTTCAGTAAAATCACAGTTGAAATAGTTTTTAAAAAAAACTTTAACAAAACTTGAAAATTTAAAGTTTTGAATTTCAACGGATGGATTCTGGAATCCAGTTTCATGAGCCCAATTTGTTAGAAATTCAAACTTTATCTTTGTGGTGCAAACCCCTAAAACCACGTTCAAAATAAAAAATCAAAGCAAGGAACTATAGCCTTGGTAAGGTTTAGCTTCAGCTTTGGTCAAAGTCGTGCCCGAAATACAAACAAGGTCTCTAATTTGAGGTAACAAACGAAACATGTTTGACTTGTTGGTATTCTGAAGTCCATTTGAGAGAGCCTTTATATTCCATAATAGTAATAAGAGTTGAGTTTTGACCACTATCTTCCTCCTCGCACACGAAGAACTATTCAAAAAGTTCCATCACATTATTAGGGCTTTTAGACCACCCCACCTTGTCGCACTTTTTCGGAGGTCTTCTGCTCTGAATTTGGGATAATTACAACATAATTATGCAAAGCTCAATTATGTTGCATATCTGATTAAATCGCATAGAGCTACTTTTGCTCTTGAAATCCATAAAAAAAAGTTTTCTAATTGGAGTTACAGATAGAAAGTTATGGCCAAAATAACAAAGCAAAGCTCGATTATGTTGCATATCTGATTAAATCGCATAGAGCTACTTTTGCTCTCGAAATCCATAAAAAAAGGTTTTCTAATTGGAGTTACAGATAGAAAGTTATGGCCATTTTACTGAAATCAATTCTATAAAGAAGAATTTAGAGTACACATGATTCTTTGGAAATTTTTGGTCAGGTGTATTCCATAATACATTCTCAAGTAGAGAAAAACTTTTAAAAAAACTATTGAGTCCAGTTTTTTGGTGTTTTTTGAAAAAATTTGTGCCAAAGGGTAGGTTATGGTCTTCTCTTGTATATTCTAGAATACAAGAAGTTGGGCTATGGGAGGAGTTGGTCTTTTGGAATATAAAAAGCTCTTAAAAATCAAAGAAAGCAAGGTAAAAGCTAGGTTTAAGAGGAAAAAAATATAGAGGAGGAGAAGAGGAATAGGAAGCATGGGAGGGGAGGAGCAGGAGCACAGGTGAGGCTTGTTGCACTTAGGGATGCAGGACACTGCACGGAGGCAAGGCGTGTAGCATGTAAGGGTGCAAGGGTGTAGGGCACACATCACGTACAAGCACAGCAGGCACGCAGAGCATGCATGCATAGGTGAGAAGGGTACGCATGCACGAACAAGTGTAGGGCAGCAGGTGTAGACATGGGGCACGAGCACGCATGAGTGTAGGTGTGGGTAATGCACATAGGTGCAAGTAGCGCATGTGTCCATGCGATAACACAGGAGCACACAGAACATGTGTAGGAGGCAGGTGGTAGCACAGGTGTGCTAAAGGCAGCTTGGCATGCATGAAAGGCATCTCGGCACTCCTGAGCATCTTCTTTAGCAAAGCATCTCAACACTTGTGAGCATCTGCACAGCAGTGGAGCACGGGAGGCTGCTCGACACACAGGAGACAAAGCATGAACTACACTTGCAGGGGTAACCAAGAGTACATATGTTAGCTCACAGGAGTAGTCTACAAGAAAGACAACTGGATGGGCAAAACATGACACAGTTTAATCCTTTGTAGTTGAGCTTTTCACTAAACCAAAGCGAGAAACGGGCTAAAATGTTGGGAGTTTCTGTGAGTTTTTGTGAAAAAAAATTGATGTTCAATTTTTTAAAAATTATTAGTATTTTCCTTTTTTTGTGCGTGCAAGCTTTAGAGTGATTTTGTTTTTTCAAGATTTTTCAATGGTTAGAATCATTGCAAATGTTCAAATTTTCTTCAAAAGTCGCCTTTTTGGATAATTAAATAAAAAACTTTCTTTAAAATGATTTTTTTCCTTTCTCTAAACTAACTAAGTGATTGTTTTTCATCTTGCTCAAATCTTTTGTGTGTGTAGACACAATGTCTACTCCCACAAGTGTTTCCCACATTAGTAAGAAGTAAAAGACCTCCAAGCCTCAATTCTTTGGGAGGAGCGCAACAAAGTGTACATGGGGGTGTCTCTGGGAACTTGACGTCATTGCATTCTTTAGGGACTCCTATGAGTCTGCACTTTTAGAGTCTAAAAATAAAGACACTAGGTTGTCAAGAACCAAGGAGACAGTTACTTGCAGCTCACCAATTTCTAGGCGATCCTACAAGAAGAGAGGCACTGAGCTTCCATCCCAACAGGAAAAGCCCATGAAAGAGGCTTGGAGTAATGCTCATGCAAAGGAGAGAAGGGGTAGTGTCTGAACTTTAAGAATGGGTACACTTGGCCATAATCAATATATTGTGGAAAACACTACCCCGTTCCTTCAAGTAGCAAAGAAGAAGGATCCATGTGATGAAACCATAGAATTTTGTTTATGTGGATGCATTAAAGAAATTAAAGAAAGAAGAACGACAAATCAATTTATTTTTCTTGTGGAAGGAGAAGACGTCAAGGAAAATGCATTTGTCCCTAGTTCAAAATACTTCAAAGTGCTTTTATTAACCCACAAAAAACAAGATTTTCCATCCAAGATGCCATGCAAACACATGGCCTGGTACTACTCTTTTCATCTCTGCTATCTTATTTTCTGTTTGTTCATGTGCAATCATCTATTTCTTTGCACTTTTTGTTGTTCGTGCAAGTTCTCTCTTTCTTTGTCTTAGAGAAGTATTCTAGAATACAGTTGTATAAGTCTCTTTGCAACTTCTCTGAATTAACAGTATTTTGGAATACTGGTGTTAAGTTTTTTTCTTTGTGTGTCTTTCTTATGAGGACTTTTGTAAAGAATTATCTCAAAGTGTATTTTAGAATACTGTTTGAAGTTCATGCATCTCAACTTTGTACTTTTTTACTCTTCATTCTCACTTTTTTCTTTGCAAATATATTTTGGAATATGACATGCTAGATAGTTTTAACTTTTTTTTTTTGTATTTTAGAAGACACTCAACATTTGTTTGTATTCTAGAATAAAACTACCTATTTAGGTTGTTTTAATGGTTGTTCTTGCAACCTCTTTCTTAGTTGTCTTGGTAGTTTTATTTTGCTACATTACCTTAATGTCTTCTTCTTATTTGTGTTTGCAGAGCTTTAGTGATGCTTTTTATGAATTGATGGACATCATGTTTAACCTTGACAAACCCAGTATGACGAGGACTACCAAGAAACATCAAGCTCTTCATAGGAGAGTGATTCTAAAAGTCAAAGTCAAGACAAACAAGCCAATCCTTCTGAATCTATCACACAAGTGATACATGAAGAAAGCGCCCAAGAAGCGGTAAGGGAACATAAAATACTAAGCTTTTTGAGGCAAAGACTATCTTGTCAGGTCTAGGAGCCCCACTTGGAGGTGATTTAGATCATAATGAGTGGAACCTTGTGAGAGAAAAGGATAAGCGGCAAAACATGGTAGATGAGAGGACATTGTTTCTTCCTATGGAGAATATTGAACGTCCTCTGATTGATCCTTCTACAAATCGAAGAAGACTTGAGGTTCATAGCAGTGTTGATAGTCATGTTCATGTCGCAACCTCAAACTCTTAATGAAAGATAACCCCACTCCAAATGTCCTACCACTTCTTGTGCTTGTGGATAAGGAAACTTGTGTTGATAAGAGGAGCTTCTAAAAGTCAAAGATTGATCAGTACAGGAACGTTGTTTTGGGTGGAACTCATTCTTTGGTTGCAAAAAAAGACTTATATGCAGAGTATCCTCATGTTGAAAGTTATAAAACTGCTTTGTGCTGGGTCTACATTGATTTGAATGATGATGAAGCAAAGCTTTTAGCTTTGAACCACAACCTTGATTCATGGCCGGATGAGGTTTTCCATGGCGTTTCTACTTACAAAAAAGTAATTGACGCTTTTAGAAAGGTTACTTCTTGTGTGAGTCTTGGGCATTGGTCTTCTTTCATGCCCATGACCAAATCTATGCTATAGAGAAAGCTTTCATTGATTACCAAATGGTTCACCAACTTTGCATCTAGTAAGAAACTTCTCTTTTAGAGAACTCTCCATTTTACTTCCTTGATTTTCTTTGTATCTTAGGTACTTACCTTTGTTTTTTTTAAAAAGGACTAAGCCCAACATTCAAGTTTACAAACTTGATAGGCTTTCCTATGCTACAATTGGTTTTCACTCTCCTTTTAGACTCAGTGGTAGAGGGAGTTTTGATTTTGCTATAAAGCGTAATCGCACAAATATTTTTAAAAGGCTAGGGGTAGAAAGCTTAAAGAGTTTAGTGGCACCACTAACAAGGTCACAAAAGCCTCAACTTCTCATGATGGACTTTATTGACCTTATTTCTTTAAAAGGAGAGGATAAGGAGAGTGGATCTTAGATTTGTTTGCTGGCACATGTACGATTAACGGTCAGTGTATTGAAGAGAGTTCGTCATGTTGTTGAGGTGGAGATTGATCCTATGCAAGTAAAATTTATCGAGCCAGGGTTGTTGCTCTTAAAGAGCTTCTTTTGATGAGTTTCAAGAGGTTTGGATGAAGAACGTGGGTGCAAACCCTTGAGTTATTAATGCTAGTAGAGAGCCCCAACCTCCCTTTGGCTAAGAGGAGAGCATGCAGTTTGTTGATCTAGAGTCATACAAAGACGTTGATGGAGTAGAGGCAGAAGGTGGAGATGTCCACCACTTTCCACCTCATACTACATCTCAAGAAGAGGAGCATCAAAGTGAGACGCATGTGGAAGAGGAGCATCCTAGCTCGTTTGAGTCTATTGTGTTTGAGAACTTTAGTTTTTGGAATTTGACATTGTCTTTTTGTTCGAAGTCTTTTTGTTCGAATCTTGTAAGCCGTTTTTGGTAAGTACTCTTGTAAGTTGTTATTGGTAAGTCCTCTTGGTTGCGAACACATGTAAATTTCAAGGTTTTTTTCTAGTGGTCTTTATGTTTGTCTTTGAAAAAAGTACTTTAGAAAATGTCATTTTTAATTCTTTTTAATGTAGACATGAAGTTAGAATTAAAAATATTGTATTTGTATGTGTAAATTTTTTGGAGTCTTTTGTATGCTTTGAAAGATTTCGGTAGTTCTATTTTATTTTACAAAAATTAAAATATTTGATGAAAAGAGTGGTTTTCAAAGGTTATTCATGCAAGTGTTGGTGGCTCATTTTTGTAAGTTTTAGATCAGTTGAGGAATTTTGGTGTTTAACATACTACAAAGATCCAAAATTTGTAAAATTTTTTAAGTATTTTTGGTAGTTTTCATAAATTTTTTAAAACTACGTCTCTCGTCCCCTTGTAGTTTTAGATGACTCAATGTTTGTAGATAATATTCTTAAGGTTTCATATTTTGATTGCTATATTGCATAGTCCTTGTTGAAGCTTAGAAGATTGTATGACTCTATGCATAAGATTATATGCATAGAATCTATTATGTAGTCTTATGCAAACTCTATGTATCGCCTTGTGTATGAGAGTCTTTTGAATAGTATTATATGCATAAAGTCTATGATGCATAGTCTTATACATGGAGTCACGAGCCAGCATGAATATTCTTGCATCATGACACATCACGAGCCAACATGAATCTTCTTCCATACATAACACAAAGCCACCAAGATCCAACGAGAGAATTGTGCACTCATGAGAGACTCCACGAGCTCGAAGTCCATTGTGGAAGCACGTGAAAGAAATGAGAAAACCAAGATCCAATGAGATAATTGAGCACTCATGAGAGACTCCATGTTCGAAGTCTAATTAAACACACTCGAAGGACGTGAAAGGAATGAGAAAACCTTTATGTTAAGTGGAAGCACGTGAGAGGAATGAGAAACCCTTGATCTTCAGTGGAAGCATGTGAGAGGAATGAGAAAACCAAGATCCAATGAGATAATTGAGCACTCATGAGAGACTCCATGTTCGAAGTCTGATTAAACACACTCGAAGGACGTGAAAGGAATGAGAAAACCTTTATGTTAAGTGGAAGCACGTGAGAGGAATGAGAAACCCTTAATGTTCAGTGGAAGTATGTGAGAGGAATGAGCAAACCTTGATGTTCAATGGAAACATGTGAGAGGAATGAGAAAACCTTGATGTTCAAGGGAAGCACATTGTTGGATCAGGCCCAAGAGTGAAGCTTGAGAAAAGGATAGAGTGAGAGAGAGATTGAAGATTAGTAAACTTAATTAAAATAAACCTAAGCTACTAAACATGAAAAAGAGTAGAGGGCTACATCTTGATGAGATTGAGTGTACACAATAAAAATAGATGCAATGATATTTTTCCCATTAGATTAAAGGCTAGTTATATAGCCATTAATACATTGACATCATTGATTACATCATTGCAATATTCTCTTGGCTAGGACCTTGTTCACATGCGATACCTTTTGCTAGCCTTTGACATAATTCCTTATGTCCCCCTAGGCACTATTTGATTATTTGTTGTTATCTCTGATAACCCCCTCAACAAAATATCCATGGCAATGATGATGTTATGATGGATATGCTAGCTCCCTTAGGTTCCATTTATTGTTTATGATATTGGTGCTCATTTGGCCCAGTTACAATGATAGATGATGGTCTCCAATTATTGTTTACAATGTCGGTTCTCTTTTGGCCCAATTATGATGACAGATGTTGGTTTGCCATGTGGATACTAGTTAAGCTTACAATGCATACATTTATGCTTAGGATAGAGAGGTGGCCATGGTATTTAGCTAAAGGGTGCTTGTGTTGCATGCTCATATGGTTGCTTATAAAGGTTTTTTTTAGTGAAATCGATATGCTAAAGAGCTCATGCAAATGGTCCACACATAATGTTTAAGATGCCCAAAATATGCATATGATAGTTTTAATACAAATAGCCTATTTGACCACACCCTTGTGCACAAAATTTCACACACATTGAAATGCAATAAGGTCGTGTAGCCTTAGGGTTTCACCAAAAAAATTGTAGATCGTGTAATAAATGGGTGGCCAATCTGTTAGCGCACCAATCGGGCATCTGAGCTAGAGTTTGTGCAGAGCTATGAATGCCACTGATCTGTTGCTTCCTCTTCACCTCTTCTCTATTGATTATAGTCATGATGTTCTACACTATGTGGAGGATCTATCCATGATGGAAACGATGGCACTTCTCTATTAATCATGGTAGCCCTCTACACCGTTGGTCACAATTTTGGAGCTTCTTACTCTCTTTTAATTGGAACTCCATGAGCTACTGCTATATCTTGAGTCTTCTCATTTGTTGATATATCTCTAATCACTCTGAGCTCATATCTTGCCTACCAGTGGTGGGGAATCTTATCTCTTGCTTTTCTTGGGCTCTATCTCTTAGATCAGTCATAGTAAAGTAATTAAAGGACAACAAATATGAGAGAAATGTTGGAGGTGCACTTGAGCTTCTGTTGCACGCTACTCTTCTTCTATGCATCCTTCTCTAATGAAGTCTCTGCTTTTTTCCTCTTCTTCAAGCTCACATATGCCCACATCTTCTCACAGAAGAAAGTTTCCACAAAGACCTAGCCTAGCATGAGCAAGAAGATGACAAACACTAGCTCTGATACCATTATTAGATCAGGCCCAAGAGTGAAGCTTGAGCAAACTACCTCGTGCTTAGAGGTGTTGTAGAATGGGCCAATCTTCTTGATCTTTTTGGGAAACCTTCAAAAGGACTAATAATTTTCAATCGGCATGAACATAGCACCGGCTTGGACTCCTCTTGGAGTAGTTATGTAGATCTCCCAAAGCTTTGGGTCCTTCAAGTAAGGATTTTTATGCCTTCTACTTTGAATACAACTTTAGCATGTATTGGTTAACAAGTTAGATTTCTAATGTATGGAACGAAAGTCCAAAGTCTCCTACGAGATTAAATCTAATGGGTTGGGAGGTAGGTGAGTTGTTTCTCATCATGGACTTGCAAAAAAAGATCTAACTCTTTAGTGGATCGGGGTTCATCTTCTCAATGGATTGGGTTCAACTTCAGTAGTTGGGTTAGTGGCTCTTCATTGAGATAAAGCCCTTTGTGTGGAAATTTTGGCATGGATGGCCAATTGATGTCCTTGATGAGCTAATTAACATGTTTTAGAGAAAGTGGACTCAAAGTCTAGAGCAGCTTACTAAACCAGTGGAGGTGGATGAAGTTGGGGCTTGGGTTTGGTGGGTGCTATAGGAGAGCCTTGAGCTCGGTTTTGGGGAGGAGAGGAAGGAGGTGGTGGGGGTGTTAGGCCATAAGGAGCTAGGGCTTCTTGCTCACCTTGTGCACCTAATAAGGAGGGTTGTTCATATTTTCTCTTTATGGTCCCTTAGTCTCCTTTGGGGTCCTCAGCCTTATCTTCTTCAGCATCCTATTTCTTTTCATCTTCGTCATCTGCAACACTATTGAAGAAGGATTTAGCATTTTGGGCTTCTTTGTTAGAGATTTCTTGTGTAAGTTTCCTATGGGTAGAGCACATGGATAGTTGTAAATAATTTGACAAAAGCCTCAGGATGTGCACATGTTAGCCACCTCGCATGCTAACATGGTTTTATAAGGCACTTTGTTCTCTTACAGCGCTAGACTTTAAGTGGCCTGACCCTGAGTTTAATGCCAAATGGGGATGTGACAAACTTCATGTATATAGATGCTTAAGGCTAGAACTAGTGCCAATGGACTATTTTTAAGTTTTATTAGAGCTAGTGTGC